>NW_008329141.1:2467229-2483345 GCF_000622305.1 Nannospalax galili | reverse complement strand
ATACAAAGAATGAACAAACCCAAAGGTTGGATCCTTGAAAAGATAAACAAGATAGACAGACACTTAGGCCAGTTAACCAAAAGAAAGAAAGAGCAACTCAAAATAAAAAATTAAAAATGAAAGGGGAAACATCACAACAAACAAAAAAAGATCCAGAATATAGGTGAATACTTTAAAAACCTATATGTTATCAAATATGAAAACCTAAAAGAAATGGATGTGTAGCTAAAATCATGGGAATCACCAAAACTAAAACAAGAAGAGATCGACAGCTTAAACAGACCCTTAACATATAAGGACTTGAAACAGTAATACAAAAACTACCAACAAAAAAATGCCCAGGCCTAGAGAAAGTTATAGCAGAATCTATCAGACATTTAAAGAAGATTTATAGCCAATAACAGTTAAATTATTCTAAAATATAAAAACAGAAGGAGAACCCCCAAATTCCATCTGTGATGGCAGCATCATTCTAATACCCAAACCAGGAAATGATACAACCAAAAAAAGAAAGCTATAGACCCATATGCTTAACGAACATAGATGCAAAAATTCTCAACCACATACTTGCAAACCACATGCTCACATCAAAAAGATCATCCACCATGATCAAGTCAAATTTATGTATTCCAGAGATGCAGGGATAGTTCAATATGTCAATAAATGCCATAAATCATATAAATAGACTCAAAGGCAAGAACCACATGATCATCTCAATAGATGCAGAGAAGGCTTTGACAAATTGAAAATGCATTATGTTTAAAATTCTAGAGGGAATTGGACTGGAAGAAACATACCTCAACATTATTAAAGCTATATACAGCAAACCCATAGCCAAAATCATTCTAAAATTGAGAAAAACTGAAAGCATTCCTATTAAAGTCAGAATCCAGACAAGGCCTCCACCATCTCCACTCCTTTTTAATATAGTGCTTGAAACTCTTGCAATAAGACAAAAGAAGGAAACTAAAGGAGTACTAATCAGAAAAGGTCAAATTATTCCTTTTGTAGATGATATGATATTATACTTCAGAGATGCCAAAAATTCCACCAGAAAACTACTAGAAATGATGAACACTTTCAATAAAGTGGCTAGATCTCAACAATGAAAATTTTAAATCTCTAAAAAGAGATTGAGGAAGACACCAGAAGATGGAAGGACCTCCCATGATCATGAATTGGAAGAATTAATATTGTGAAAATGACCATCTTACCAAAAGCCATTTATACAACCAATGGCATGCCAATCAAAATCTTCATGACATTCTTCACAGAATTTTATATATATATTCTAAGATTCATATGGAAGCACACTAAGAGCAATGCTAGGGGGATTATTATACCAGATTTCAAAACTTATTGAAGAGTTATAGTCTTAAAAACAGCACGTGGCACAAAAATAGACACATAGATTAATGGAACATCATCGAAGACCCAAATGCAATTTCAGCCCCCTGATATTTGACAAAGGGGCCAAGAACATTCACTGGAGGAAAGACAGCATGTTCAGCAAATGGTGCTGCCAAAACCGGATCTCCACCTGTAGAAGAATGAAAATAAACCCCTATCTTTCACCTTGCACAAAAGTCAATTCCAAATGGGTCAAAGAACTCAATGCAAAGCCTGAAACTCTGAAACTGTTAGAAGAAAACATTGGCAAAAACCTACAAGATATAGGCGTAGGAAATGATTTTCTAAATTGGACATCAATTACTCAGGAAACAAGGTCATGAATCAACAAGTGGGACCTCATTAAACTAAAAAGCTTCTATACAGCAAAAGAAACAAGGAAGTGAAGAGAAAGCCAGACAGTGGAAGAAAATCTTTACCAGTAACACATCTGACAGAAGTTTACCATCCAGAATATATTAAGAACTCAAAAAACAAAGAATCAAGAAAGCAAGTGATCCAACTAAAAGATGGGCTAAGGGTCTGAACAGAAAGTTCTCAAAATAAGAATAATTAAAGACGGCTAAGAAACATTTTAGAAGGTCTTCAACATCATTAGTAATTAAGGAAATACAATTAACCCCAGGCAAACTGGCTAAGATCAAGAGAACAAAAGACCAAACAGCTGGAGAAGATGTGGGAAGAGGGGAAGTTCATTCACTGCTGGTGGGAATGCAAACTCGTACAACCCCTATGGAAAGCAGTGTTGAGAATTATTATTGTTATTATTTACAAATAAATGAATATTTTATTTTATTATTTTTAAATAAATAATTTATTGAGAATGTCATACATGCATATAAGGTGTTTTGATCAAATCCATGCCCACTCCCTCCCCTCCAACTCCTCTCATATCTCCCCATCAATTTTTTCTGATAAATTCAGGCACTCTTTCTTCTTTATTTATTTTTAAGGGGCTTTTGGCCACTCTAACATTCCCCCCTCTGAAGAGGGAACCTTAAAACTTTTAAGGATTAGATAAAAACTCCCAAATATTTTAGACATTTTTAGCCTTTGGAACAGAGTGGGGAATTATTAAAAAACTAAAAACATTAGAGATAAGAGTTATGCAATTTGGGAGTCTTTTAGATAGACCCACTGAAGGGGTACTTCAATTGCCTCACCCTGAGTTCCTGTTCAGTATGGAAGAAGCCAGTGCGGTCTGCATCCTGATTCCCTATTGGCAATTTGGGTAACCTCTTCAGAGAGTGGTGTGATAAGAATAGGAGGTAGGAATTGGCTAGGGAGCTAGGGTAAAAAGACCCCAAAGAAAAGTAGCCAGTTTCTTAGCTAAAAGTCACAATGTCCTTGGGCCTCTTAGCAACATACTTCGTTCCAAAGGCCAAAAATGTCAAAAATATTTGGGAGCTTTTATCTAATCCTTAAAAGATTTCAGGGTTCCCTCTTTAGAGGGGGGAATGTTAGACTATCCAAAAGCCCCATTTAAAAAAAATCAAAGAAGGAGTATATGAAGTTATCAGAAAAAAATTGATGGGGAGATATGAGGGGAGTTGAAGGGGTGGGAGTGGGCATGGATTTGATCAAAACACCTTATATGCATATATGACCGTATCAATAAATTATTTATTTAAAAACAAAAACTAAAAATGAGCCTGCTAAATGATTAAATTATATCACTCATTGGCATATACCCAAAGGACTCATTCTATTGCACAGATACTTGTACATCCATGTTTGTTGCTGCTCTTTTCACAATAGTTAAGGGATGGATGCAACCTAAGTGTCCCTCAACTGATGAATGGATAATGAAGATGTGGTACATTTATACAATAGAGTTCTACTCAGCAGTAAAGAAAGATGAAACCAGCAAATTTGCAGGTAAATGGATGGAACTAGAAACTGTTATACTAAGTGAAGTAACAGACTCAGAAAAACAAAAGACAAATGCTCTCCCTCATATGAAGATCCTAACACCAAATACTTATATCTGGATGTAACTGCAACAACCAGGATAATGAAAAGGGACCAGGGAGGTAAAGGAAAGAAAGAACCTGAGAGAAAACAGTACTAGACAGGTATTACTAATGGAGAAATGGATAAAAATTGGGTTATTTAAATGGAAGAGGGGAGGAAGAATTATACAAGGAAACTTGGGGATAAAGGGAAAGAAGGAGCTCAAAAGAGGTGGGATCATAGGAGACTGGTATTATCAAGGGAGAAATGGGGAAATGGATACACTTTAAATGAGGAAGCCATGGTAGAAGGGTTAGACAGGGAGAGAGCAAGGAGAGATAAATAATGCCTAGCTAGTCTTAAAAAAACCAGAGAGATGGGGCTGGACAGATGGCTCAGTGGTTAAGAACACTGATTCTTCCTGCAGAAGACCCAGGTTCAAATCCCAACACCCATTTGGCAGCTAACAACTGTCTGTAACGCCAGTTCCAGGGGATCTGAGAGTCTCTTCTGTTCTCCATGGGCACTGCACGACACAGGTGCACTTACCTACATGCAGGCAATATGTCCATACACATAAAATAAAAATAACAAATAAAATTTAAAAAAAAACAGAGAGTATTGTACTAATCCAAAAACCTACTGACAAATTACACATACAATATCTCTACACGAGTCCATGTGTATAGCTAAATGCTACATAACAAGGAACAGTACCAGACAGGAGATACCTTCCTTTGAGTTGTTAGTCAAGAGACCCCCAAAATTACACAGGCTATTGTAACAGCCCTTTATGGCCTTCGAGAACTTGAAGGTAAGACCCTACTGCTGAAGACAGAGCATGCTTCTTACACAAGATTTGGAGCAATGGAGTTGGACCTGACCTAGAAGCCACTTCCCCTGAGGGCTAGCTCTCATAGCTTTAGAGAGCACTTTGAAGGTGCCAAGGAAAAACATCAATTGATGTTCCAACACCAGCTTCAAGACCAAATAACCACATCACAGTATTGGACATTTATCTTGGGGGCAATCAATCGCTACCTAATTGGAATAAAAACCCACTCAATGGGAGGAAAGTGAACTGTGGTACTGTAAACACAAACAAATCACATGGCTGGTGAGGTCATAGATCTTAGAGAAAAGCCCAAGACTGTCACATCCCTAGACTCAAGTGATTTCTTACTATGTGCAAAATATGTATCCTTATATTTATAGGCAACTAACCCAGTGACCACTCTTCAAAGAAGTTTCTCTTGTATCAGATGGAGACTATTACCAAGTACCACAACTGGTTACACACGAACATTATCTATGAATTGCCTAGACGTAAGTGACAAATCTATGATGCAGTCTCTGTACCTAAGGCACATGGAACATAGAACAGGAGTAAAGACGACACTGATGAATCTCTCAGTTCTCATAAATGAAGCTTCCTTATGCAACAGAGGGCCGGGAGCAAATGGCCAAAGCATAGATTCTGCAAAATGTTGGTCCTTGGACAGGACTCCTATGTTAAACTTCATCCACCCAGGTCTCAGGGAGCATTTCAGAAGGGGGGAGCAGAAAAATTGTAAAAGCCAAGGAGGAGGTGCACAACCATATGGAAATAGAATCCTACAAGCTAAGGTCCTGGGACCCTGCTCATATGAATCTACAGCAATGGTGTCAGCATACACAAGTCCCATGAAAACTCAAGCAGACAAAATCCCAGCATTGAACTGGGGAATATGACAGTAGACTCCAGTCTTAGCTGAAGAAATATTGGTAACTAATTACTTCTAGGTAAGGAGCAACTGATCTTCCTAAAGTGACTAGACATCAGTAGATGAACATGCCCTGAAGAATGTCTGGGGACACAAACTTGATGCAATAGGCCTTAACACAAATGACGGAAAACATGAATTCCATTGTGTGTGTGGGGGGGGTGCTATGGGAGGGTGTCAGTGGGGAAGGGGGTATAAAGATGATTAAGAACAATTGAAATGTTTTGTATGAAATATACAAAAATTTAATTAAAACAAATTTAAAAATATTAAGCATAAATTTTTCTCTCTGGATGAATATTATTTAACATCAAACACAATCCACTGATAATTTCATATAACAACTTTAGGAGTTCTTAGGAACTCCTAAACATTAACAACTTATGGAGTTAATGTTCCATCAAAACAATTTTTATATGAACCATGAAATCATGTGTCCTTCTCACAATCAAAACCTTAAGAAAGAAATAATAGATGAATGCAGGAGTTGAATTTCCTCTTTGGAACATATTTTTCTATGGTTGGAGTAAAAGCCACTTCCTCATGTCATTACACTTCATAAAACTGAGCAGGCCAGCATCCTAGGTAGGGTCACAGTGATTGATTTCATGGTTTTCCCCAAGAACCAAGCCTGAAAACTGTACATAGCAATCAAGATTTTAGTATATCTCATCAGGTGAGTAAGAACTGTGTATCTCTGGGTTTTCAATGGTTGTACACACAAGTTTAGAGATTTATGTAAAACTCTATCCATGAGTAAGTGAAATGTAACGAAATTCGGATGTAGGTAGTCACCATAACAGCATATCTTAGAGAAATCAGCACACACTCTATGTCAAATATGCATTTAGAACAAAGTAACAACCACCAACAAAAGAACACCACAAGGTTTATGATGCATGAAACATTAAATTTAATAGGTTATAAAACATGATTAAATAACAAATACATTTTCATTATCCAGTCAGAGTGAAGAGCCACACCTGTTAGGGTTAGTGGCAGAAACAATACTCATAAAAATGTGCAATGGGGTCAGCAGAATTCCCATGTGTGGGGACAGCCTGGGCATAGGCACCTGAAACAGCATTGACAGGAAGTCTGAGAGGCTTTGCAGGGCCAGCTTTGTTTAATCCATGGAACTCTACATGTAGAGGTAGCCACTAACAGCAATCCTGTTTTACCTTCTCCACTTAATTGCATTTCTAAAGTCACTTTGTTTGCAATTTCCCAAAGGCAAAATATTGAATAGTATCTGATTGGTGTATCTTGTCATATATTGGGGCAAAAATTTAAGGAAGGTCTTTAGATTAGACTGGATTTAAGAAATAAGTCTATATACTGTAGCAGTTAGAAAGCAATGGCTCCCCACCAGCGGGGTTAAGACCAAAGCCACACATTCTTAGCTGGTGACATGCTGTCTGGATGAGGCTCACAGATGTGGTATTTTGAAAAGATTGTCTTGGTTACAACAGAACATCTAGGTACACAGCTCTGATATGATAGCAATCCTCTCAAACTGAGTGCCACTATTAAGTGTCCATGGAGGACTATTTCTCCACACCCTTCCTGCTCCACACCTCTCATGTATGTTACCTGCCCTGACTAGAAGAGATAACCCACCAAGGAAAGTTCTTTTAACTATTTAACATCTTTCCATATTCCATCGTCTCAGATTTCTTTCTTACATTTCTCCCAGCATATAACCTCATGTTCTCCCTTCCCACTTCAAAGAAATTAAATCCCCATTAAATTAATGGGAAAGTAATGACCTGAAATTATCTTTGGAAGAAATGTAAAAGATAATCAAAATAGAGAAAGCAGGAAGGAAGATCACTCAGATCTTCAGGTTTAAAGTTACTTTTTAAAGCCTTTGCCAGCAAGCTTGTGCAAGAATTATTAAAACCATATCTTTAATATATGGCTAATCAGGGTCTTCCTAGTGCCAAAGAGTTAGACTCACAGAAAGAAATTGGTTCCAGTATTTAAAATATTTATATGAAAATAATATTTCTGTAACAAAGTCCATTACTTAGCATGAGAAACTCATTTAGTGTTAGTAGAGAAAGATTCCTTCCTGGTATTGGGCCTAGTACCATGATATACTGATTGCAAATCTGATGAAAATGAGTTGGGATTATGAAATGAACTTTTATTGGTTATTAGATATTAGTGTCCATCCTTTTGTGTATGTTCTCTTGTTTTGTATTTATACCTATTCTGTGACTAAAATTTGACCCCAGTTTTAATGAAAGAAATGGAATTGAGATCAAAGAAGTTACAGTATTTGCCCAAAGTCCCACTGATGATATGATGCTTGGCGTGTTCTCCAAACTAAATAATTCTGAACAGTTTAAAGAACAGATACTAGACCTCTCTGTCTTTGAGCATTTTCATATTCTATTATAATCTTTTTTATTTTTTCACAAAGAAGGAATGCTGAGAGCAGGACATCAGGAGTCTTAACAATATAGTGCATCCTAATTGCTGGTCTGGTGCCAGGATTCTGAAAAATCCCAGGAAGGCAGATGCAGGCATAAAGGATAAGCAGACCTCTTAGGCTTGATTGCTTATTCCCAATTCAGCATCATTTTTTATTCCAAAAGGTCACAGCTCTCAGAATCACCTTCTTATATTGTTTTAGGTAAGAACTTGTCAATGAAATAAATAAAGGCAAGATTTAGAAGGTGGAAAAGAAGAATCAATTTTATTTTTAGGAGGCTGTGACATATCTCATGGGCATATATGAGGTTACTGAGACTTCCCAGAATTATTGGGACTATCTGCTTGGCCATACAGACTGAGATGTTTGGTACAAACTTTCTTACAGCCTTTTAGAAACTTTTGAGGACAACTCAATATGAGTAATTGCTCATCAAATTTCAGAGGTATACTTCCTGACCTTTGATTTATCAGCTCTTCCCATGTTCCTGCAGTCCCTAAGTCTCTTATTAACCCCTTCCTTTCCATTAGAAATAGGGTGGTTCTCTGTTCCCCAGTGACTCCATGATGACACACCATCTCTGCCCTGATCTTTTAACTGTCCTGGACACAGGAGCTTTATAAATCAAGCTTTATAAATCCTGGAGCCACCAGGGTCTGAGTCTATGAGGGCAGACATCATTGACTGTCCTCCCTCTCATATTACTCCTGGGTTAGAGAATCAGCTTGCAGTAAAAGAGGCCCATGTGAGTAATTTCAGATTTCAAATCAATGACATCTAATTAGAAATGATGGTATAGACAGTTTTAGGAAATATGAAAGAAAAGGGTCATTTCCTTCTTCATACTTCTTCTTTTCCGCTGTCTAGAAAATGGTGGTTGTTACTTAGGTTGTTGAAAGCAACCAGGCCCATTATTGTCAACCAGACCTCTAGAACTGGGTGGCTAAATTTAGATATTCACATGAGACAGAATAAAAGTGCTACCTGATTTATGTCATTATGATTTTGATATTGCTTTAATAATTACTACTGACTTTGCAAGCTATTTTTCAGACTTAGAATTATGCTGGAGGAAAGGAAAGATAACTCAGTTTTATTTCTAGGGAACAATCTTAGAACCATAAAGACAATAGCAAGGCGGAGACTTCTCCGATGTGATTTTGTCTACCTGAAGCCAAGAAGGTATGTAGAAAATGTTTTTTTCTGGTTAATGAGGGTAATAAAGAAGCCAAAAGAATCATAAAAGGCATAGATAGAATGAACGTGGCTGATACCAGCTGATTTTCCTCCTGAAGCTGATACTTTACTCCAATGTGTACTTTTTTATAATTTGTTTATATCCCCTATTTCTAGAAACATTTAGACAACTAGGTGCCATATTTACAAGATAAAATAAAACAAATGAAGACATAAAGGCATTAGAAATAATGTGTTCACTGGGTACAGTTTCCTGGGCCTGTAATCCAGCATTTGAGAGGTGGAGAGAGAAAAAATTAGACAGACAAGGAGAAAAGTAAAGTACAAACCACCAAGTGCAAGCTGTGAACTCTTTGGTCACCACTGTGTTCTGGGACCTAGAAGTTGCTCAGCAAATATTTGGTAAAAAATGTGTAAATTCTGAAGAAACACTTTCCGGTTTTCCTGTCTAACAGTTTTAAATTCCCTCCTTTCCTGAAACAAGTACCTTAGTTGTTCTCAGGTGAATCCCTCCTTGCACTGGATGCTGAAGACTGACTATACCTCTGACTGCAGGTAAGCTCCAGAAATAACTACTGACAGTTAAAACTGACCTTGGGCTGGATTTGGAGTTGCCGAACTGGTAGAACATGAGCCTTCTCTGGCCCCTTTTGTGTGACTATCAAAGTGCTCCTGTTTGGATCTATTTCAGTACATGGACTTTTCAATTATCTCGACTGTTGTTTTTCTGTTAGGAGCCATTTTGCCCATTGAGAGACACTTGGTTTCATCTGGGTCTTATTGGAAACCACTCAGTAGAGTGTTGAAGAATTCTACCCCTGCTAAAGTACCCAAGACAGCCTTCAATCACGTAAGGAAGAATCATCAGTGGTTCTGGGGCTGAGAAACTTTCTGCAGCGGTCACTATCCCTGTCTCTGCAAACTGGTTTCATTTCCATTTCCATCACTTACCAAGAGTCCTGGCTACTGAAGAGAGGAACTACAATCTGGTTCTCACTTTGTAACAGCCAAAATAAGCACAAGCTAGAACAAAGCAGCTTCTGAGGAAGTGAGGCGCTAGCTGTTCTTACCAGCAGCACCCAAGATGAATATCACTCTTGAAATCCCATGAAGGAAACAAAAGCCTAGTTTTTATCATTATATTCTGACCAATAGTAGTCCCTAAATAAAGAAAAACTGCCAGTCACCCAGATATTTTTGGTGTGTCTCAGGCTGCTGTGTGCTGCTGTAGAGCTTGCACACTGTACAAAGGCACACTGCCAGACAACCGTTTCTAATTTGTCTACCCGGAAAGAGTGCCTTTTCAATTTTGCATAGACACCTCTCATAAGCTACTTGTAGTTCTACATGCTCATGTGGATTGCTCCAAAAGAACCAGAAAATATCATAATAGAGCTATCACCCTTACCTTGTTCAAATGAATCTCTTGGAATAAGGTTTGTTCCATCCAGAATCATAAGAGGTGTCACTGCAGAAATTAACAAATAAGAGTGTGTCTCAGTTGTCCTGACCCACACTAAATAAGGTCATGGCCACTATAAATACTAAAGTATAGGAGGGAGGGAGCACAGAAAGTGGGCACACAGCTGAGAGTAAGGTATCTTAGGGTATCTCAAGATAACATATTTGCTTTTGATTAACAGTAAAAAATAGCACATATAGAGGGGTCGGAGAATTTTGGAATTATGAGGTATATTCTCCTTTGTTAGCCATCAGTGTCTCTTCTGAGCTCTTATGACACCTCAAAATACAGTGCTCAGAGTATCTTGAAATCTCAAAATGCAATTTTTTCTTCTGTTTTCTGTTATAATAACAAATAAGAGCTCTTACTTAGGAAAGTATTTTTTTCTGTATAAAGGCTGTTAGTTTCCCAGCAGTAAAGTCTTATAGGTCTTTTTCCTGATGGTACAAAGCAATGTACCTGAGAATTTGTTTCAGAATGTGATAATGTTAAGGGATTTCACAGAAAAATTATATAGATGTTTCACAGTAGGCAAAACCTAGACACCATGTACATTGGCATGTACCTCATTATAGTACTCCATTGCTTCACTCTTGAGAAAGGAACTAAAGCCTATGATAAAAAGTATTATGTCTTTGTGGATTTAAATTTACTGACTTGATTTCATAATATTTTAAACATTTAAATGAATCCAGAAATTAACTGCTTAGAATTATCATTATATATTATAAAGTAATATTTAATGGTTTTAAAATAATTTATGACTAACCATAAGTGTTTCTTCATTTATGTTACCCATGTAGATATTTTGTCCCTATTTCGTAATTATCATGAGGTGAAAGAAGCCAGTTTTCATACTGTCTGATTCAACTGTACCACATTCTGGAAAAGCAAAACTAGAGACAGTGAAAAGATCTGAGGTTCTCGGGGATTGAAGGAGGAAAGGATGAAAAGACAGAGCACAGGGCACTGAGGGCCGTGTGACGATCCAGCGAGCAGATGATGGCAGAGACACGCCATTGTACATTTTTCCAAACATACTAGAGAATATGTCCTACCAGGAATGAGTCTTGAAGTAAACTGTGGTTGTGCGGTGAGAGGGTGTGTCAGAGAATGTACATCTGTTAACCATGACCCACTGTAGTTCCAGATGTTGATAATGCGGGACTGTACGCATGTAGAGGCAGGGATCATATAAGATATATATATTGTCCTCCCAAAGTTGCTATGAACCTGAAACTACTCTAAATAATAAATTCTATTTTTTAAGTTAAGATTTATTTTAGGTTAACAAACTCATTATTATTGAAACTTTTAAAATATTTACTTAAATGCTATTTGATATCAATCTTTTATAATATATTAATGTATGAGTCAATAAATATGTTCATTTAAAAAATAATGCTGGCAGTCTTAAAACGTATAAAAATTACCACATATACACACTCACACACAGGCATACACACAATCAAGCAAACACATATTACTGCTGAAAAACAATAGTTAAAACAATGAGAAGTTATGGAATGAGAAAGAGAAACTGGAAACTGGTGTAAGATTGAAAGTGATGCTCTAAGTTACAATGTACATTGTAAAAGACTCTTGTTGGTGTTCTTGTTTTTGAGACAAGGTCTCCTTATAGCTCCAGCTGGTTTAGAACTTGCTATGTAGACCAGGTTGGCCTTAGTTTCACAGAGATATGCCTGCTTCTGTCTTCCAATTGCTGGGATTAAAGGCATGCACTACCATGCCCAGCTAACAAAAGACTTTTAATACAGGAAATAGCATGCCTAAGACTGAAGTAGGTAGCAGGCAAAAGGGACTCCAGTAGTGACAGTAAGATGGAACAATGGATATTATAAGAGCAGCCAACTAGTCAGCCTCAGAAATTAGGCTGAAAGTATTTTGTGCCCTGGTTGGTTGAAATATGCTGGCTCCCATAACACTGGACCTCTCCTTATTATAGCTGAGTAACAGGCAAGTCCCATTTACTAGTATCTTTCCCCCTCCTCAATATCATTAAAATCACACTGAAATAAGTTTTAAAGCATTCAAACACAGATCAACAGGAAATCTTAATTTTAAATTGTACTATAGTACCAAAACGTATCAAATATTTGAGAGAAAAGAATACGAATAGAATCAGTATCTAAATAAAAGAACAAAATAGAAAATAGCGACAAATGAAGCTAACAAAGCAAAGAAGGTGTTGTTGTAATTCCTTGAGATGAAACTCCCATCACCAGTGTGTTTTGAGATGGGGTGTTGCATAGGACTGTCCATGACCAACAGACTATTAATAGATGCCATCTGCCCAAGCTTGGTTGCACCTGCTTGCCTAGGATCATCACAACCAGACTTGTTGACTGTTACTATCTGCAAGAAAGGAGGAGCAGGGAGAGTCAGCCATACCTGCCAACCAACCAGTCAGCTCTAGTTGGATGAGGGGAAGGGGCTAAGGGTAGATAAGCTGAGGAAGTCATAGGGAGGTTCACTTGTCATTTTACATGGCTGTGGAGAAGTCACTATCCAAGCCTGGACTTTCCAGTACAGCCCTAGGAGGGGAGCACCCACACCCCTGAAAGTAAACCCTCAGACATTGCTCTGTAAGTAAGCCCAATAAATTCACTGTTTTCCCAGACTGTATTTTGGTGAAATTGTACTTTGGTTTGTCCTAGGAACCAAGAGAGGAGGAGGCTGGACATCACATTGTTTGTACCTCCCAGAAGGAATTTTAGCTACAGGGGCAAAACTAACATTCCATCCTCTAGGGAAGCTCTTCAAGTACAGGAAATAAATAACTGAATAGGTTCAGAAAGTCCCTAAAATTGATCAAGTTCACCAAGCCCCTCCCTCTGCAAGACTTGAGAGAAACACTCTCACACAGATCCAACTACCTGGAAGAAGCTCAGACCAACTGAGTTACCTGGGAAGGACACTTCCCCATCTTGAGCTGTTTGCAGGTTGTACAATGCACTCCAGGTTTCATGCTGTTACCCATGCTCGGGTAGGCATCACCAAAAGGTGATGCAACTGTCTTTGAGTCATTTCTGCTCTTATAAATAACCTCTCATCTGTAAGCAATCCTAACAAAACTCATTGGTTCACCAAGGATTTTGGCGCCATCCTTACTTGGGTCTGTCATCAGTTCCCTGTCAGGGTTGAGGAGACATTTGTTTATGTCTCCCCAGGCATATTACCACACAACAGAGGGAAAATGCATTTATTTTAAAATTAAAGAAATTATAGCAATGAAATACTGAATTGTTTCGGAAATTCAGAAAAGAAGGTGATGTGATCTAGCGCTCATAATATCAGAAGGTACACTGCAAGCTAACATCATGGGTGTAACTAACAGCTGACTAATTGGACTAAGGTTTGCTCAAAAGGAAGGAAGTCATTCATGGAACTATAAATCCAGACAACTACCCATGATGGATAAGTCATAGACCTTAGAGGAGAATCTACTACTGCCATTTTCCTAAATCAATGTAGCTTCTAAATGTATTCTAAACACTTATCCTTATATCCACAAATAAGTGTAATCCTCATCCCTCATCAAAGAAGGTTGTTTTTGCAGCAGATGGAGAGATCCACAATTGATCAAAAAGTGACTGTTGGGTGCCAAAACTCATTGATACATCTACAATACAACCCCTCTGCCTAAGGCTCAGGGAACATCTAGGAAGCGCAGATAAAAGATTGTAAGAGTCAGAAGATAAGGTGCTTACTGCAAGATAGTGTCTTCTAGACATGACAGGTATGGTGATTTGAATGAAAAAGTCTCCATAGGCTCCAAGTATTTGGATATTTTGTCCCCAGATGATGGTCCTGTTTTGGGAGGTCTTAGAAGTGTTGCTATCCTGGAGGAAGCATGTCCCTGGGGGTGGGCTTAGAGAGTTCTTAAGCCTTGCTAGATCTCCAGTCACTCTCTTGCTTCCTGTACCTGCATGATGATGTGAGAGCTTAGATTCTGCTGCTCCTGCTCCAGCCACCTCCAGCTGCCATGCTGCCCTGTCATGATGGACTGTAATTCTCCTGTAACCATAAGCTCAAATAAACTCTTCCTTCTATAAATTGCTTTGGTCAGTGTTTCTAGCACAGCAAAAGAAAAGTGACTACTACAGTAATTGGTACCAGAGAATGGGCTGTTGTCTGTGAAGAACCTGACCATGTAGGTTTTGAAGAAATGTGGAAGACTTTGGTTTGGGCTAGAAAAGTGGTTGATTGCTGTAAGCAGAGCTTAAAAGGGCATTCTAATAAACACCTGGAAGAAAGTAGTGCTGAGAACAATGTAGTTCCAGAGAGAAATAAGGACTTAAGCAGTACTTGGGACATTTTGGCAAAGAGTCTGGCTGGAGTCTTCCCACAGCCAAAAGCTTGCCTGAGGCTAAGTTGTAAAGCAATGGACTAATTTCTCCAGCAGAAGAAATTTCAAGCTAGCCTAATATAGAAATGGTGGTGTGGATATTAATGATGAATAAAGTGATTAAAGAAGGGCCTAGAGATTCGGACTTAAAAAGTGGAGAGAGTGCCTCCAGGGCAAGACCACACCCAGTTAAGCCTTCAACTCATGAATGGCAAATGCTGCAGGGTCCACTGAAGAGATAAGCTTCTAAAATGGATAAAGCAGGCTGGAGTACATCCAAAACTTGTAATGAAATTTGTCAGTGTCCTTCACCTGGTACTGGCTTTAGTGACATGAAAGATGCAAGAGTGAAGGGGTCATCGATTCTTCCTCTGAGGTTTCAGAGAGCCTTAAAGGCCAGGCAGCATGCAGCAGGGATTTGCCTGCATAGAGAAGGCTCTGATAGGCCATTGCATGAAGCTGTGAAGGTGAAGCCTGGTTGGCAATGGAGACACCAAGAAGACATTCGTGATGTCAGAGCTGTGAGGCATCTGCCAAAAAGACCTGCTTACAGGGAGGGGTACCAGCCCAAGAGAGAGATGTGTGTTGCGCACAGCAAAGGTAGAGAGGCTGAGCCTTCTAAGCCCTTTGGAAGTTAAGTCCCAGAAGTTGGAAATGGAGCTACTGGATTTGGTGTTTGCCTTGCTGGTTTTCAGTCTTGTTTTGGTCGGGTGTTTCCTTACTACCCCTCCATTCCTCCCTTTTGGAATGGCAATATATATGCAGTTTCACTGTATGCTGGGAGTATGTAATTTGTCTTTTGATTTTATAGAGGCTTACAGTTATTTACCTGAGTCTCAGAAGAGACTTTGTACCATGGACTTTTGAATAGTATTGAGACTGATAATGACTATGGGGACTTTAAAAGTTAAGCTAAATGTATTTTGAATTTTAGATGGTCATGGGCCTATGGGGGCCAGGGGGTAGAATGTAGTGCTTTGAATGAAAATGTCCTTCTTAGGCTTCAAATATTTGGACATTTCCCCCCAGATGATGGCACTGTTTTAGGAGGTCTTTGAAGGTGTGGCTATCCTGGAGGAAGCACATCACTGGGGGTGAGCTTAGAGATTTCTTAAGCCTTGACAGATCTCCAGTTGCCCTCTTGCTTCCTGTGCCTGCATGATGATGTGAGAACTTAACTTCTGCTGCTCCTGATCCAGCCACCTCCAACCACCATTCCTTCCTGCTGTGATGGGCTGTAATTCCCCTAAAACCGTAAGCTCAAATAAACTCTTCCTTCTATAAATTGCTTTGGTCAGTGTTTCTACCACAGCAACAGAAAAGTGACTAATATAACAGGGAACTCATACCTATGAAATCTCAACAATATGGTATCCTAATCAAGCATGCATAATGGAAATACCAGTCAACATGCCAATGAGAGTGGAGATCTCATATGACTTTATTTGTAGATGCAGTACTATAGTGACTGCTGAAGATTGGAGAATAAATGTCCTCATAGGTTATCAAATCCCAAGTCTGT
>NW_008329141.1:2462916-2467012 GCF_000622305.1 Nannospalax galili | reverse complement strand
GTAGTTATGAAGCTAAAAGTTTAGTCTGATGAATTCTATTAGAATAAAAAGCAGGCAAAAGAAAAGTTTCAAGTATGAAAAAAATTAAAGAATTAGAGCATAAATTGAAGTTCTAATGTCCTTTGGTTAAAAGTTGCAGGAAGAAATAGGGAAAATGCCAAAAAAAAAACTATAAAGCTAAAGTTAACATAAATAAATATATGGGTTTTCAGATTATATGACTCTAAGCACTAAACTAATAAATGGAAAAGGTCAACCCCTTGACAATTCCATGATGAAATTTCAAAACAGCAAGAATAAATACAGGTAACCAGAGTGACTTGAAATAGATACTAAAATTATCTGTTGTACCAAAAAAAATTGGAAATGATTCCCAACAGCAGAACTGAATATATTAAAGGATTGCTAGAGAATCAAGGTTTTGAAGAAAAAAATGGTTTTGAGTCTGTAATTCAACATGTAGCCAAGCAATTATTTAAGTGTGAGAGAAAAATAAATATGTTTTCCTACTGCAAGGATACAGAACATTATCATCCAAGATGTTGTTTGGAAAAAAATCATTTTAACATAGACTACTACACAGTAAAAATGACCTCAAGAGTAATATTTGAACCGTATAAACAACAGAAACTTCATTGCACAATTTAATTACAGTTCAATAAATTTATTTCAATTATAAAATGGAAATAATAATAATATAAGTAAAATTCTAGACTGTATCAACTGGAGATGAGGTTTGGTGGGATTGAAGAAAGAGAGAAGAGAAACACATGATAAATTTCCTATTATGTTTAGGGAAATGATGTTAAAAATATTACAAACACAACTAAGAAAATTAAATTTAACCAGAAGTTAAAAATTTTAGGATAAGCACAGGAATACATGATGGAGAAGGGACATTTAGTAAAAGAAAATACTTAAAAGGAAGGAAGCAAGAAGTTTTCTATGACGTTCTAACTTCTTTCTGTTTAGTTTTTGTTTTTTGTAATTTAAGCTAGATATGTATAACTGATAACATAAAACTATGAAACTGTGCTTGGCTTGGTGGTGGGGGCCTTTAATCCCTGACCCTCAAGAAGCAGAAGTAGGTGGATCTCTGGTGAGATCAAGGCCACCCTGGTTCACATTGTGACTTCCAGGTGAGCTGTGACTAGGGAGACCCTGTCAAAAAACACTCAACAAAAAAATAACAAAATCATTTTTGATTTATTCATTTCCTACTTTATTTTGCTCTTTGCCTCGTCCCCTTCACCACTCCCATTCATGAACTTTGAGTGAAATCCCAGTATCTTCTTCAGAAGCCTGGAAACCCAGGCAACTTTGGGAAGTTCTGATTCTATTTCTTCAAGTTTTGGTGAATACTTGAATCCACAATCAATCTTCCTAGATTTTATATGGTAGTATCGCTTTAAAATTATTTATTTTATTTTTAATTGAATATTGTGAATTTCATGCAATATATATGGATCATATTTGGACACTCTCCCCTATCTACAAACCTTTTATAGCCCTCCCACCAGATTTTATGTATTCTGTCATATATATTAAGCCTAGCAAGTCAAAATCATACCCTCAAATGTCCTTCAGTGTGGGTCTATCCACTGGCGTTGGGTTAACCTAGTAAGTATCACACCCTTAAACAAAAATGACTCCTTTCCCAGCAGTGATTGGGCGCCAATAATTCCTCAGCTAATGTTGGGGCTTCTTACCCACTTCCTCCCTTCCCCTCTTCTATGCTGGAATTTTGTCTGGAATAGCACCATTTTTTGAATTGAATTTTGAGATTTTCATACAATATAGTTTGATGATATTTATCTGCCCACCCAACCCAATTTAATATAATCTTATATATAATACAGTCTATAGAGCCTGATTTGTGTCCCCAGATGTCCTTCAGTGTGGGTCCATCCACTGGGCTCACCAAGAGTCACAAACCTGTAAGATACCATCTTTCTCCCTCCCAGCCATCACCAATTGCCAAAAATTCCTTAAGTTGGGTTGGGATTTCTTACCCACTTCCACATGACTATGCTGGAATTTTGTCTGGTTTGAGCTTGTATAAGACTTCTGTATGCTGTCCTCACTACTGTGAGTTCATATGATAACTGACCAGCTGCCTGTAAGACTTTGCTTCCTTGTGTCATCACCCCCTCTGGCTCTTTCCACCTCTTCATCCATAATGATCCCTGAGCTTTGGGAGGCCGAAGTTTAAAATAGGTGTCCTATTCAGGGATAATGAAAAATCAGAAGGAATTGAAGTCCTACTGGAATAGCACCATTTTTAAATGCCCTCCAAGATAATGGTATGGACTTATTCAGAAGTTAATTTACAAATGTTGATGTTACACTTCTTGATAAAATTTAAAAAATACTACTTCATAGTTTTATAACTTTAAATTTTTATTTAAATTATTAGAAAAAGTAACAAAATTATATAATTTTAAGCTGCATATTACACAGTCCATTAGGAATATAAATATTATAGAGTCTAGTGCTTTTAGGAAAAGGAGCTTAAAGGAAAATCTAAGGAGTTTCTAAGTAGCTCATGGTCCAATCCTCAGACTGCCTTCTTAATTAGCAGCACAAGGAATATTCACATCTTTACTTTCATTGAGCCATTGTAACAGCATTTCTTTTTCATTTTTCATAATCTAACCTTGACCTAAAAATTCAATGTAAATATGGGCAATGACATAGTATATATCTATCAGTATTGAGCTATTTCTAGAATTATGTGTCTTTTCCTGAATGGCTGGTGAAGACCATCTTCCTTCAGACTAGGGGCTTGTGAGTAGGAGCAAGGCAGAACCCTGCACTCCATGGAGTCTCTTTTCTAGCTGCTACTGTTTTTTCCATGCAAATTCCATCCTGAAAATGCATGTCATCATTAACAAATATTAAGATGAAAATTGTATTGGGAGCTAACTAAACAGTATTAACTCCAAAAGAAAAATATGAATAAGTTTAGAAATTTTTCAAATATAAGGTCATTATGTTGCATATCTGCAAAGGGTCTATAGGTAATAGAAGACAAATAACAGAAAGATTAAATTCAAGTGAACTGATAGGAAAGAAGTGTACACAAAATCCCATTTTAGCAACTGTGTAACTCCTGTTCCCCACACTTATTCTCCACATCCATCCCCACAGTAAAGGACAAGCCCACGTATTTAAAAGGTCACTTTATCCAAGAATTTTCCAAAACATAAAATTCACTATTACTTATTTTGATGAACAGAAGCATGTTATGATGAACATAAAAATTAGATGACAACTTGGTGAGTAAAATCATGTATGCAATAATTATTATAATTAAATAAGTATAAATATCATATGCTAATTTCCTTTAAAAATTTTGATATAGAAGCATACAATAAGATACTATCAAGTAGATGTCTACCAAATAATAAATGATATATCACTACCAAATCAATGTTCACATGATAAGAAAATTAGTACTATAATTTACCATATTGAGTTCAAAGAAAATTATTATCTTCATATGGAAAAAAATTTATAACATGAAATGGCCATAACCTCAACAAAATCCTAGCAAAGTAAATACAGTAACATGTACTAATGAATGGGAGGTTTTGAAAGAGAGAGAAAGAGAGAAACAGAGAGAGAGAGAGAGAGAGAGAGAGAGAGAGAGAGCGCACCAAAGCCATATCTCAGTTATGGTGAGTGTTCTAGGTTCCTTTCTGTTGCTGTGATAACCAACATGACCAAATGCAACTTTGAGGAGGACAGGGTTTATTTCATCTTACATTTCCAGGTCACAGTCCATCACTGAGGGAAGTTGTAATAGAAAATTTAAAGGAGAAACCATGGAGAAATGCTGCTTACTCACAGACCTGTGCTTACCTTATACATCCCAGGACCATCTGCCCAAGAAATGGTGTTGTCATATCATTTAATGACAACAGTCCCTCCAGGCATGCCTACAAGCCAGTCTACTCTTCGGAATCCCTCATCTGAGACTCCCTTCTCAGGTGGCTCCAGGCTATGCCAACTGAAGTTAAAGCTGAGACAGGATGATTTCACAGGCAGCTACTTATTTAATGATTCATGAAATTGTGTGTGTATATATATATAT
>NW_008329141.1:2409648-2462886 GCF_000622305.1 Nannospalax galili | reverse complement strand
AAAGAAAAATAAGAAAATAGAATAAATTTCCTAAGTGTGCACAATAAAAATTATCATTGACACTAGTAAAAGAACAGCCATTTAAATTTTCCATACTTTTTTTTATTTAATCAGATTCTAGAGGGACAGATATGAAATTAGATGAGCTAAAATTTATGTAAGCTTATGGATACATAATTGTTCACCATAAGAATGGAAAACCTTAGAAGGGATAGATTTATGAGTCACTGGAATTCAAAGCAACACATGAAAATCGCTAATAGCTTTTTTTTTTCAAATATAACTCATTTTTTAAATTTGTTGATTGTTTTGTGTGTATATCATACAAAACATTCCAAACAATCTTATTGATCTATATACCCACTTCTCAAATGGTACCCTCCTATAGCCCTCCCACCACCCCCACTAGATCCCATGTACTCTGTCATCCCTGTTACTGTCCACTGTGTTGTTGGAGCTCCCAGCTGTTCCCCAGTGCTTGTCCATCTGCTGAATCTAGTCTGCCTATCTAGAATGCCTTGCTTTAGGAAGATCAGCTATTCCTCATCTAGTTTTATAAGTGCTAATCCATTAGAAAATGATCAGAAGTGAAGCTATGCATATAACAGTAATAAACAACAAAACACTGATGCATGAGACTATGAGAAAGAATGCGGACTTTAAAAGGCAGCACATGTGAGGCAAAAGAGATGGCTCAGCAATTTAAGAGTCTATACTGCTCCTGCAGAGGACCCCCATTCAGTTCCCAGCATCCATGTTGGGTGGCTCAAAAGCACCTATATCTCCAGCCCCAGGAGGATACCTGAAAGCCTCTTTTGGCCTCCCTGGGTATCTGCACCCACATGCACATCCACCCCCTACATAATTAAAAATGTAAATAAAAATAAGTAATTCTTTTAAAATAAAGCACATATAATACTCATTAAAAACAGTATAATATCATATATTCATCAGTTGTCTCTAAGTTAACCCACAATTCAATATATCTTAATAAGATAGAAAAGGGGTTCTTTGGAAACCTTAGAAATTTTAACAGTTAAAGTTCAATGCATATGATGTCAAATTTAAGAATTTATTTGATGATATTCTATGGTAAAGTTTTGTATATCTGAAATGCCTTGTATGTACAGTATTTATTCTTCCATACATGCAAAGGAGCAGTCAATCAAATTGACATTAACAATACTGTTGTTTGTATTTTAGTATATTATATAATTAAATACTATGCAGACACAAAATGAAATTTTACTAATATGGAAAAATTTCCCCAAAATGTTTACAATGTAAAAGGAAAATGCAGAAACGGCGATTATTGTATGTTACCTATACATTAAGAAAAAGAAATGAATTCTTTCCCGGGCATAACTAGCTCTAGCAGGCAATGCCGAGCCTGGCAGGAGTGATTGCTACTGGTGCTGGCAAGCTTTTGGAATGCCTGGCTTTACTTATAAGCCTGCTTATACCCATTTGTAGCTTTAGAACTGTTGTCCCACATTTGCTTTCAAAACATACATTATTAACGAGTGCCCTTGATATGAGAGAACTAATGGGTGGCACTGTAAATATAGTCAAATACACATGGCTGAAGAGGTCATCGATCCTAGAGAAAATCCCATCTCTGTCATATCTCTAGCCAAATGAAATTTCTTACTGTATGCTGAATATGGATCCTTATATATATAGACAAATGTACCGTACACCACTAATCAAAGAAGCTTTCTTTTGGCAACAGATGGAAGCTATTACACAGTTCAACAACTGTACAAACAGAGAATATATGTCTGAGAGATGTCAGCCCTGAGTGACACATCTAAGTGGAACTTCTACACCTAAAGCCCATGGAACATAGTGGAACAAGGGCTAGAGAGATTACTAACACACCCCTCAACTCTTACCAGGAAGGTTCCTCATACAATAGAGTGCGATGCACACAGAAGGCCACAGCTGGACAAATTTTAGAGAATAAGAGATTATGGAGTGCATATGCCTGGACAGGACTCCTATATTAATCCTTACCCACCCATGACTCAGGGACTATTGCAGAAAAAGGGGCAGAAAGATTGTAAAAGTCAGGGTTGTTTCATGAGCATAAGGAAACAGGGTTTCAGGTCACTGGGAACTTGCTCATGTGAACTTGCAACAATGGTCACAGCATGCACAATACCCAAGTCAACTCAATCAGACAAAAACTCACGATCAAATGGAGGAAATGGGTAGCAGGCCCCAAACCTAGTCAAGGAACTGTTGGCAAATGGCAACTGTGGGGGTAAGGCAGAATGGAGCTTTTTTAATGGAATGACTCTAGACTTTAAGGGAGGCCAACTAGACTCCAGTGAATGAACTTGCAACCAAGGGACATCTGGGTACAAATGCCTGAGTGGATAGGATTTAAATATATGACATAATTCATGAAATCTGGTGGGGGGAGTTGGGATGGGGAGGGGTAGGGGGCCTCAATTTAATTAATATGTACATATGAAATACACAAAACTCAATAAAAATATTTAAAAAATTTTAAATTATAAAGTATTTTCAAGAAGAGATTACAGGAACTTGAGAGATGTCTCAGTGGGATAAAAAAGGAAATGATGTAGTTAAACAACATAAATTTTAATTGCAGGCAAACTAAAAAAAAACTCTTGAGAACAGAATATGACAAGTGGTATTAAAAATCAGCAAATACCATGTAAAACTTTGATAATACACAAGCAGTGAATTCTGTTTTGGGTTTGGGAAATGTTCCTTGATCCTGGCCTTATAGCCTGGGAAGAAATGGGTGAGGAAGGAAGTCTGAATGCAGGAAAGTGAATGCAGGAAGTCTGAACGCAGGAAAAATAGGCATTGTGCTTAGAAGTGGTAAGCAGTTTAGCAGGGCTGTGAAAATGGTGAGCAGGAAAATTGGTGGGAAGAGGAAAAAACCTAGGTAGTTTCCTTCTACACGTAGGACATTTTCTACTGTTCTTAGAAGAGCCTGGACTTTTTTTTTTTTAACTTCAAATGAATCTTTGATGTTCTAGTCACAGAGGATTTTCTAAATGAAAGTAGTGCATTGGGAGGATGATCAGAGCTACTTTAAAAGACAGAATTAGCTAGCTGTTGCTCAAGTATTCATTCATTCATAGCACAGATGTCTGCTATGGACCATAGAGGTCCTATGAAAAAATTCCAGATTGCAGAACTCTTTATGTATTATTTTTCATGAAGTTGAAAGTATATGTTTCTTATAAATAATTTTGTAAATATTTAGAAATACAAAGATTTGACTCATGGTTTCATTGCTTAGAACAGTAAGATTATTAAATCGGACTGTCAAGATTGCTCAGTATGTGAAAGTGCTTGCCATACAGGCCTGATGAGCTGGGTTCAGTCTGACCTCAACAGGCATGTTATGGAACATGTGTGTTCACACACACACATACACACAAATGATAAAAAAAATTAAAAATTTAAGAGTAAAATAAAAAGATGGCTGGAACTATGATGTTTACATATCTGCATATGTGTGATAGTCTATGTAGCTTATACTAATAGATTAATTTTATATAAACATGCATATGCATATATATTCATGAATTCTACTTTATTTGCTTAATTTTAAAAATAACAAATTTCCTATAAAACATTATACATTAAAATTTATGAAGAGCTAAATCTGTTATGGACACTGAGAAAATACTTCAGCATCATTCCATTTAATTTTTAATTTTAAAAAATCTCTTTAACACTTATGAGTACTGTTTACCAGTGATTCAGGAAATAGAAGGGGATACAGTCCCAGGGGTTACTGGAGATCCCTGGCACATAGCAACCAAATTCAACTGTTTCATCCACAGTAACTCCCATTATGTGGCTGTAGTTTGTCCTTTCATCTGGTTAGTGAAGCATCCAGTTCCAAATTATTTACTCCTGGAAACATTCATATAGTGACCAACCATGCACATAAATATTTATCTAATCTAAGAATGTATCTAGAGAAATAGATTATCAGGGGGGAAAAGTACCAGATTAAAAGAGAGTAAGCAAAATTTATCAAACTTTATCCACAAGAAGGCACCATGCATTTTTACCTCTTAACAAAACCAAGTTATTCTCAACTGATGCTCAGCAACATAAAGTGGCATATTGTTTTTAGTGTAAAAGTTTGTCTTATTTTAAAATGAATGCATTCGCAGAAAAACAAATGGTAAGGCATAAAAAGGAGCACAAAATATTTATCAATCACCTAATGTAGAGTGAACAGCAGAACACTGTAGACACCCCTTTTAGATGAAATTTATATTTTCAAAACCGTTTTAAATGTTTTAATTTATTTTGGTTTTTTTTTATGTGTTTTGCCCACATGTATAGAAGTGTATCTGTGTGTACAATGCCCACAGAGGCCAGAAGGGGGGCCTTAGATATCTGAGGAACTGGAGTTACATACAGTTATGTGTGGAGACCTGAATCCAGGTCCTCTGGAAGAGGAGGCAGTGTCTTAGCTGCTGACCCATCTCTCTCCAGATCCCTAAAGACAACATTTTATAAAGCAAACCAGTAGACATCGTTCCTCCATGGTTTCTGCCTCAGTTCCTGCTCCATGTTCCTGCCTGACCTCCTGCCTTGGCTTCCAACGTCATGAACTGTTACTTGGAAATGTAAGATGAAATAATCCCTTTTTTCCCAAGTTACTTTTGGTCAGTATTTTATCACAGCAACAGAAAGCAAACAAGGACAGCCAGGTATTATTCAGAAAACATAAAATGGGTAGTGAATGAAACAATGTTCCAGAATTGTTGGCACCTACTTTTTACTGTTACTAGATAAATCCCTACTTGCAGATTGCAGGTTAATTTTCCTTTTTTTTCAAAAAAAAAGTTTTTTTGAGACCCTGTGTCCCTGTAACCCAGCTGTCCTGGAACTCCCTATATGGACTAGACTGGCATCTACCTCACTGAGATCCATCTGCGACTGCCTCCCGATGCATAACTGATCTCAGATCATTGGTCAGTTATACTTATTCCACTTAAATAATACTGTATCTCATGTCTTATACAAGAGGTAAAGAGCAAAGAAGAGGAAGTGTTTTCCTTGACTCATTCAAGCTGGAGCAGGCTCTACCACAGTGAAAAGCTCTTCTGACTCCTTCACATTTCCTATTTGGCATTATTGGCTTCATCTTGATAGAAACTTCACAGTAATTTTTCTGGCTTATAAATGAGTCAAGACTTGTTACTGACTTAACTTTACTTCTGTGTCTTCAGAGGAATTTAGGTAGTAATTGGAGAGAAACTGAGTAAGAGCTGTAGGAAAATTAGGCAGCGTTACTGTTACAATGTTGTTATATTGTTAGTTGAAATATACATATTTTATTTTGTCCCCCTCTGTCATAATTCCCTACTGAATTATCATTTTATACTAGTTTCTACTATTGAAACTATTTCAATTAATGGGAGGAAAAAAACTTCCTAAAGATTGCAGTGCTCAAATATTTTATTTGATTAGAAAATAACTGAAACAATAAAGTAAAAGAAGATATTTACTTAGTTGTTGCTATTACCTATAACTGTTGTTAAACTCTTATTATTATCTCCATTATCCACTATATAAACTAACAAGTAATTGTTTTAAAGGGCAGTAATTGGTAAATAATGTAATCAGGTTTTGATTCCATGTTTTTCTGATTTTGATGTACTTTTCAACATAGCATCCTCTTCAGGAATATAAGAAAAATAGCTTACATTATAATAAAATTAAACAAAATATATTCAAATGGAATTTTATAACATGAGAGATTTAGGTTGGCCTTTGACACAGAAAACTGACCTAGGACAAAAAAGTTGGGTCAACATGAGTCATTGCTAAAAATTACTCAACTGGACTCTTCTTGTTGATTAGATGTGTCTTCTCAATAAAGATCTTAAGTCTAGTGAGATGCCAGGTTTTCTGAATATCCATTTCTCCCCATAAACATAGTTGGTCTTGGAGTCAAGTGAGTAAGCTCTTGAAACTTGCTAACTTGGGTTTCCTTCCTCATTAATGTCCTTTTCCTGTCAATAGAATTTACTCAAGGGTTAACAACATCATGGAACTTCAGGGAAGCATAACCCTGATGCCATCCCAGGTTCAATGAAATTATTGCTAAAGCCTTGTGTTGTGTGATTGCAGGCAGTTTTGTCTCTTTTTTCATAGGAAAGCTCTGCTTATAGGAGGTTCTGGATTTTGTCATCTGATAATTCCACTGGAGGCTGTTGAGACAGCTTGCAGAACTTACAGAAAGTGGAATTTTGTTTGTTTTTATAAAAAAAAAATTCTGAAAGTTCTCCTTACCAAATCAATGCCAATGTCAAGGATTAAACAACAGCTGTGAGTTTAATGCATAAAATAAAGACTTGAAAGCCATATAGTCAAAGGCAGGGTCATTATTTAAGTGCCAATGAGATTACACACAAGGACTGAGGTAAATAAGCCATCATCAGTGACTTGAGCCACAAAGATTGTTTTCTCTGGGGAGAAAGCTTGCTTGCTGCCATAAGCCCACCCTCCCCTTCCAGTTTAAAGAAAGATTGGCCAAGATGTAAAAAATGCATGCTAAGCTTCATAAAGATGCATGAGAAATAAAATAACTTTAGTATTCACTTAGAAATAAAGTCTATACATATTGTTATGATAGTGCATGTGAAAATATGCCTTTGGTGGGATTACTCTTCAGATTCTGTAAGAATTTGTCTAAGCATATAACTGATCACAATGTCTACAAATGGTGCAGGTATATTGACTGTTCTCCAAAATCTCACCATACAATTGAGGTTACAAAGCTTGAGAATACTCTGTAACAAACACCAAGAGACGAAAAGCAAATTGAATTTCTTAGTGAAGAATCTTATAAGGAGTGGTAGCATATGGAATTAAAATAGTAATGTGTTCATATTTTTCCTTGCTGCTATAGATGAACTTTGAGGGAAAAATATCTTGTGGACCCTCTCCATCAGAGGAGAACTTTCACCCAAGATGTTGTTCAAAGATGCAGACTAAATACTGCATTTGGGGGAATCTACTTAACATACGATCCCTCCTCAAGCCTATTTAGTTACTGGGAGCTCAAAAAATCACTCTGCTGTGCCGTGTAATTTCGGTGTAGTCACTGACATTGCAAATGGATCATGCATGCTTGGCGGCCATGTCTGAGCAGGCAATGATAGTCACACAGACAGCATCCTCAGGCAGCAGTGGTCTTCACATAGGATGTGCCAAGCTCTCAGACACATTCAGAAGGGGAAAGGAGGTGCATCTTGGAATCTCTGAAACTGAAACACAGCACAGTTTTTCCTGCTCATTTGTTTGATAATATCTCTTTTCCCTTCCCGAACGTCTGCAAGTAAGGCTCTTAGACCAATTAATTAGTGAAAATTGTTTTAATGAAATGAATCCTTTAGTGGAGAAAATGATAACAAGAACACAGCTATTAGGGAAACAAGATATTTTGAAATTAGCAGTACAGGAAAATAAAATATGAACCAGCAAAATTGATGATTAATGGTAAATTTTCTATTTGTTTTTAGTAAAATAAGAAAAACAGAGTCCAATTGAGAACCACTTCTTTAACACAGAGAAATATTTAGCTCAAATTAATATTTATATTTCAGATTATTGGGATAGTTCCCATTTCAGAATGTCTAGAATATATACGTTTTTATTATTTTTTTTCTTGAGTGCTCTGTTCATTCTTTGTTCTATTCACATTATCCAATGAATGATAAATGCCTTTAAATTCTTAACCACGTCATTAGAGAAAACTTGCACATCCTAAAGACTAATTTAAATGTGGGAGAGAGGCTAGTATTGGAGAGATCTGAGTGGTTACACTTGATTTATAAATAGTTGTCCTAGATAAAAAGGAGCCAGGAATCAATGTGCCAGATAAAAGAGACCAGATGCTAAGGAAAGTAGCCCTATTTTCTAGAATGCCTTCTTCAATAGAGACACTGTGAGGAAATACAGTTGAGTCTTGTGGGCATATTTCTATTACTCTCATTAAAATTGGGAAAATTCAAATGTACCATATACAGGTTTTGGTACTGGTCAAGGCTTTAGCAATTTGTGTTTAAATCTATTCATGAACAAATGTAAAAGCCCTTATATTTCCAGTAACATTATAAATCCCTGCATATATTTGGAACTTAATTTTTAAGAAAGAAAAGTGGTTCCAAAAAGGTATAGGATCATATTCCCACAGAAATGAAACATTTGTAAAAATATAGCTCTCTTGAATATCTGAGAGATATTTCCCTCTAAAGTCCAGTTCAAGTTACACATTACAAATCACTTTGCAAAACTCTTTCTTCCCTCTGTGTTATCCAGTCTCTTGATTATTAGGGATGAGGTGCCCCTGCTTTAAAGTAGAAACTTAAATCAGTGACTTTATTTTTATTGCCAAACGGAGATCTGAATTCATATAACAAGAGAGCAGTGGAGATGAGATGTGACAGAATTCATTAATGTGCCAAGGATGTGGCCAACTTGTCTACAACTAGTTAAAAGGCAAATACACAGATTGATCATTTTTCTTTCCAGGACTGTACGTCACAATACACATGGCCTGTTTCCTAAAACCTTCTGTCTAATGTTTAATAGATTGATGGAACTTCAAAAACAACACGCCCGACAATCCTGCTAGACAAGAGGGGCCACGAAGACACACCAGGTTAGGAGGCTGCTTGCAATATAAGCTCAGAAGGATTAGCGTCTACTTCATGTTTTCCTCCTTTAAATGAAGACTTTCTTTTGAATTCAAAAGGAATTGTGGCTTGAATCTGAGGTTGTTTTTTTTTTTTTTAAATGACTGACATAAAACACTTTTATTTGTTTTTTTAAAAAATATCTTATTTTCATCTTTTTGTGCACAAAAGAGTTGCTAGATTTATTGAGCAGGCCTATGTGTCAGCTTTAAATTCTCTTCTTAAAAGAAGCAACATAGACTGGTGGTTAGGAGGGGAAACCCTTGCATTCTAATGCCTGCTTTGTCTATAGTATGAGGCAGAACAAGCAACCCTGTGAATCTCATTGTGCTGGCATCATAATGGACATGGCTGCTCATGAGTCTTCTGAGGCGAAAAAGGAGACCATGAACAGGGAAACCTTTGAAATAAGAATTATTCTAAGGTTCAATGTGGTCTTTAAAACTCAGGTGAGAATTTTAGGGATTTGCATAAGATAATTTACTGGGTCATGTCTGGATTCTCTGAAAGAAATTTGGTGCGTATTTGAATGGAAAACTAATAGACTAAATGTTACCCCAACTGTCCCTCTTTCTTTAAAAGTGGGTCTTTGTCTCATTTTCTATCTATTTTCAGTCATCTAAGTTTACCAGTGCTGTGTTTGTGTCCTTTACCATCTCCTGCTCTCAGAATTTTAGTTTCTCTCTGGGAAAAACAAATAAGTTGGGTTTTGGAAATCTAGTGTAAGGCTCATTTTCCTCACTGCTCAGAAGCATTTCCAAGTCCCCCTTTTCTTGACAGATTTAGAGGAAATGAAAAGAGCCTGTAGAACCCATAATTTGCTCTGCAAAGTCAAATTTCACCATCATGTCCTAAGTTCTGGAGATGCCCTGAGCCACCTAGAAAAGATCCCTTCTTTACCCTCCATTGTGTGGTAGCCACATTTGAGTGGACTTAAGCAACAGTTCGCAGGTTTTTCTATCAAGGGAAGGCTGACATATCATTTGCCATAGGCCTGAATGATGAGCCTTGTAAAGCACAGTGCATATTATGTGCTATCTGTGCTTTGAACCGTGTACGCTTAGATGCACACCCTCCTGGGTTTTAAATTGTTTCTGTTATAAATGCTCCATTATTTCCATATACTTTTAATTATATTAGCTCATTTGATTTTTGCAACAACTCTCTTTGTCAACAACTCTCTTACACATGAAGAATCTGGTCTTCACAGAAGTTAAACAACATACTCAAGATCACATGGGTCATAAAAAACAGAAGCCAAGAGCCTGATCTCCTGACTGCTGTCTTGGCACTTGACCAATTGTATGCCTCCCATTTTCATCCTCTGTGCATCTGTTCTTTCACTCATGCGGGCCCTGACATTGGTTTCAGGTTATCCAACAGCAGCAAAGTATAAAAAGCCCAGGGTCCCAGCTCCAGGATCGTAATAGCTTCTGTGCCTCGGTTTCTTGGTGTATAAATGTGAAAGAGCTGAATTAGATAGCTTTCAAAGTAGAAAGCATGTGCGCTATATGATAATACAGTGCAGTGTTTGAAGGGTCTCCTTTTTTCTTGGCTTTATGAATTTGGGGAAATCATTTAAAATTTTATTTTGTGGTTCTGAGGATTGAATCCAGGGACTCACTCAGGCTCACACTCTACCACTGAGCTGTATTCCCAGTCTCTTTTTAGTCTTTATTTTGATATAGGGTCTCATTAAGTTGGCCAGACTGCTCTTGAACTCAGTCTATAGCCTAGGTTGATCTTGAACTTGCAATCATTCTCCATCAGCTTTGAGAGTAGTTGGGATTACAGGCCTGATCACCAGGCCTGACCAAATTATATCAATTTAACAGCTATCAGTTTCCTATTATATAAAGCCAAAGACGCTAACATTAATTTTGAAGCAATCTTGTAAAAAGTCAGTAAAAGAGTATATGTAAAAAGATTTTGCCAAATGGCAAGCACTCAATAAATGTCAATTATTTCTTTTAGTGTTAGCACTTGTCATATTCTAAAGACATATATGTTATTTTAATAGCAGTTTTATCATTATCTATAAAAGCATTTTAGCTTTACTAACTTGAAAAGGAAAGCATTAAATATATTAAACCTTTAAATGATCAAAAACAGATTCATGAAACATAGTATCTTATTGTTTATCCGACAGCATTGACTAGATTCTCAGAATTTAACCCAGCAGAGGACTTGAACATTTTTTTTCCCATTGCTAGAAATGCAGCAGGGCCCTGTGCATGCTAAACAAGCAAACTGACATTGAGCTGTGTCCACAGGCAGGACTTGAGGTTTAATGTCAAGAAATAGGAGCATGTCTTAATAAGTTATCTTTTCTTTCCAATATAAGTATTGAATAGAAAAAACATATTATCAGAGCAGATAGACTCTTATTGCTTAAGCTTATCCCTTAAACCAATGAATAATAGGAAGTGGGTTCATGTGGAAAAAAATGTTAATGATCTTCAAAAATATGGAACAGACATAGTGGGTATACATGATTCTGTTTGTGTGAATATTTCATTAAAACTGGGGTGTAAAAGTATACAAATTATTTTAAATTGATTTACTAAACTCTATAATTTGGGGAAAATTAAATGATAACTGTCATCAGAGAAAGGGATAAGAAGTCACATAGTTACCAAAAATGCAACTTACCAAGTGTAACAAATCAGAAGGCTTTAATGGCTTTTTGGCAATAGTGAGTAGGGTTATAGAGGAAATCATACAGACAAACAAATAAAAAATCGGACATAAGAAGCTTTCACTTTTTGTCTCTCTTGTTATAAAGCAAGAAACATTTGGGTAGCTTTTTTAAAATTTAAATTTTTATTTTTAACATATATTAATTTGAAACCCTATTTCAGATCCAGGTGCCATGTGCAAAAATGATTGATGTTCCAGGAATGGGAGAGGAGTGAATACTGGGAGACATCCAAGTTATAAGCATCTAGAAATCATGGGAAAATACCTATTTCCTATAAGAGTGGGTCTACACTGAGAATCTAATTCTATTTTTGTTTGTTTGTTGCTTCATGTATCCAAAGTAATATTATAAGCAGTTTTCAAGTAAACATAATTAATCTCTGACCCTATCAAAATAACTACCCAATTAGCTTATCTATATTTTGGTTCACTAAAGGAATAAAATCCATGTTTAATGTATGTGGTTCAATACTGTTTATATTCTAAACACATCCTGATTCAATACAAAAGGAAGTTTTGTTTTTTTAATTTAGCTTTAGTTTATGAAAAGTAAAGTGAAATATTTTATTTTAGAAAATATTAGAGGGAGCTTTAAGAAACAAAGTACATTTACATAGAGTTGATCTCTTATTGTCAAAAGTTAACGCATACACTTTGCTTTCAGTATTTGAAAATACTGGTTTGTAATCTAATAAAACAAAACACACTAAATAGTAAATGTTATTAAAGACATTAAAAAGAATTATTAGATTTTTATATACAGACTTTTTTCCTTTAAAAGTCATGATTTTTATACCAATTTTGGGGTGTTCACATAAGGATCAAATTCATGAGAAAAGTAATTCATTCTAAACTTCCAATCTTAAGTTCCTTCCTGTTCTGCATCCTAAGTGTGTATTTTGAACACACACTTGAACTAAGGAAAAAAAAGTCAACCTTTTAAGAAATTTTTTGCGACTTTCAAAGTTTCTGCACATCCTCTTTAAAAAATATTTTATTGAGTTTCTCTGGATTTTATATAATGGATCTTAATCAAATTTAGACTCCCTCCCCTGTCTGAGTCCCCCATAACCCTCTTTAGTGGATTTTATGCATTCTGTCATATATGTAAACACACCTAAATTCTACAGTTCATTTGTGTCATTGTGTTCTAGTCTTCAGTTCTTCTTTCTCAAATTACTCAAGAAATAATGCCCCCAAACATATTAGACTTCATGTTCAACATTCTACTCACAGCAAAATAAAAATCAGTTACTCAAAATGCAAAGTGAAAACTGTAAATAAGCCTAATGTACTTAGAATTATTCAAGTCATATTAGAAATGAGGGCAAACATCTGAGTTAAGAGTCATGATAATCTAATGCCTTAAAAATTCCAAGAACACTCTTGACCTTCAATTACCTCCATCAATATAAGCAATATTATGACCATTTTACAACTTTAAGAAGTTATCTGAGACACAAACTTATACCTTTTAAGATTCCTTAATTATCTAGTGATCAGTGATTCAAAAACGGAGTCCATGGAGGATCAGTTCAGTTGATTAAGAAATGGTACCAAGGAGGCCACGGGATCATTTTTATCTTTAATAATAAACGTTAGTGCTGATCTGTGCAATGTTATAGCACAGACTAAAGTTAATTCCATAGAAACATCTGCAGCAATGTGCCATCGGCCTTATAAAAAAATGTTAAAGTAACCTAAATTGCTCATAATTCATCTCACCACTGCAGAATAATCCCTTGCTGTCAAGGTCTGTGGTAAATGATAACACTGTTGACATCATTCATTCATGATGGCCTTTTATGGAAGCTAAACAACTGGATATTGAGCACTTCTGATATCATTCAATTTGTCATTATGGAAGTTAAGCAATTGGATATCTAAATTTAAAGTATAGCTTTTTATTGTTTATTTTGCTCTTAGATATAAATTTTCTAACATTATTTTAATAAAGCTTGTTTATATCGATTATCTTTTAAGAAATTCTATCGAGAAAAATATATCACTATATGCAAAATGCTGCTTGTCTTACATGGCATCCTGTTCAGACATTTCTCATTCCTAATGCTCAGTTCAGACACTGGATGATTCTGGACTACTCACAGTCTATGCTCTCAAATAACGCCAAACAGCATTATAAAAAGTTGATCATAAAATATTGCTCATTAAAATGGCTTTTATTTTTTGTTTGTTCCTTTATTTGTTAACTACTGAGTGCTTACTATGTGGCCAGAGTTTTCTGCATATCACTAAAAAGTCTGTGTAAACTCAGGAAATTTATAAATAAATCTACCCTTATTTACCATGAGCAAAAACAGTGTTACCTACTCTGTTATACATCAGAAATGAGGAAAAAGTTTCTTGAGACAAATTGTGTACCTAACAAGCTACATCATGTTACTTTGGGACAAGGACTGAACCTTACATACTGCATTCCAGAGCTGACAACAGCTGTTAAAAAGAAAAAGTCTCTAGTTACACAGCTCTGGCTCCTGTTCATTTTGTGATTATTATTATAAGTCAAGAGCCTATAGCAATAAAAATGACATCAACAGGAACAACAATAACTATAATATGCACCAAATATTGTCTGCAACTATATTAGCAGCGAATATTCATTTCACCAGGATGGGTGGGAAGACTTGGAACTAGCTGACTCAATAAAAAAACAATGAGGAACAAATCATGGCGGACTTCAACATCCATAAGGTCACATGGCACATGGAGGAGAAATTCAAATCTGGTTTATAACCTGAAAATATGAACTCAAAGTCATGGCTAAGGAGATTAGTCAACATCACATTGTAAGAAGATTCACAAGCTAAAACTACTCAGACTATAAAGAGATAATGGCACTTTACAAGCCAATTGAACAACAACAAAAATACAATTTTTGTTCAACTAAGCAGTATGTTAGGCCAATAAAGGAATGGCAAAAGACAAAGTATACAGTTGAGCAACTAATATTCTATTGTCTTTTGATGGAGGAAATAATAGAAAGGGACAATAACAGAAAGGGACAATAACATGAAAACTTAAATACTACATATGAAGGAATCCTTATTAATGCTTTCACAGTTAAGATGTTACTTTCCGTGAATTTCAAACATTGCTAAACAAAATGATTTTCCTTTGTGTCTATTCATTTGCCAACAGTATAGGATATTTCTATACAGTTTTTAAAAGACGAAGTTTGAACATTCATAACATTCATCAGTTCATGTACTCCTGCCTACCTTTAGCAACCTCAGTTATTTTGTTACACCTCACCTTATACAGTTATAAAATATAAATATCTAATAATACCCAAATATATAATGTATGTCTAAAATGTTTAAAAATGTAAAGTCTAACAATTAGCTACAACTGTTTACAAATTGCAGTTCTAAAGTGTTCTTTCCCAAAAGAATGGATATTGCTCATGTCACGGGGTCCAGGCATGTCCCTTCAGAAACCATTTTTATAGAATAAAATTCATCTGAAGACAACTCTATGGTCAGAAGAATCAGCAACTTGGCAAGCACTGGGCCTAAGTAAATTTTATAATAAGGTATTTTAAACCAGCAAATATAAGATAGCAATGCACATCTATGAATATGAAGATCCCAGCGTTGAATAGAAAGATCACAAATCTTCCCCAAACCGTGCTAACCCTGCAACTGAAATTCTGAAGAAAGATTAAAGATCAGGCAAACCCAGCATTGAAAAAGATAAAAAGACTACACATATGTTCTCAAGCAATAACAATATACCGATAATGCGGACTATCTGGTTAGAATTGTTGGCACTTTGTCACTTCTCTATTAGGACAGAAAAGGCTTTTAACATAAATTCTTAAGATTCTTAGAATTAGACCTAGGAGCCATTGGCATTCACTTTCCATTATTTATTGTTAGATGATATAGATAGAAATTATGAAGAAGGTGTTCTGAAGCACCAAGTAAATACCTATCAGTATTTCAGAAATACTTGTTCACCTAGTAAGCATGTCTCGCTGAAGCTGCGTTTTCTACCATGAATGCAAAAACTACTCTTTTCTAGCTGAGTTGAATCTATTGTGTAATCTGGAAGAAATTATCTTGCATTTGTTTGAAATATTCTTTAATTGATTTTTGTTTGCAAGTTCTGCCTGCATTTTCTATTTTATTTAAATTAGTGAAATTTCCCCTATTAAGATGTTATCAGCAAGCATGCATCAGTATGATTATACATTAACAGTTCATAAAATATTTGGCTATCAGAAAAATGGTAAAACAATTCAAAAGATATTTTAAGTATTAGTCCATTGTTAACAAGGATATCCCCCATGAAGCCTTGGTGAAAACAAAGGACTTTGTTTTAATCAGGACTCTGAAAAGGTGTACAACAGAAGCAACATGTCACATTTCTCATGGGTACAAGGTCATTTGAAGTTCTATAAAACTCTGGGGAGAAAAATGTACAAGAAACAAATTGTGCATCCTACAGTTACAAGCACTTGATCTTAAAGAAAAAGAAAAACCAGTAGTTGTATGACCTGAGATTAATGCAAAAATATTATGGACTGAGATTTAAACCAAATTGGTTGTGTATGCATTTACTTATCACCCAGTAGGCATGGCAGAACTCCATCTTATTATGTTTAAAAGTATAAATCTCAAATTTGTACGTCATATGGATGGAACGTATCCAGCAATAAATATGCAGTTCAGAGGAACCTTTGCAATGCTGTAGAATAATTTGGACAGCTGGTGTTATTGGTTGATCTACAAGGTTTTTGGTGTTCTTATCAATCTGCTCTTTTACACTTAATTTAAATTTAGTATAAATATTCACTGTCAAAAAAATTAAATTGGGGGAGAATGATCTCACATTTTAAACTCAGGATACAAAACCAGAATATTAGCAGAGGAAATGCATACATAGGTGAGTTTTATGGTTCCAATTGGTAAGGAGACAAAGAAAGGGGACCCTTTGTTCTTGTTCAAGCCAGCTTAGGTGAAGGTCTAAAATGATAAAGAAAAGTCTTCTAGCTGTCAGTTCTGTCACGTACATGCTCATTTTATTAGAGAAATGTTAAATTACTAATAACACATAGCATTTGTTGAGTGTGGTTGGCTTTCCAAAGCATTTACATTCTTTTTATCTCATAACAGCTTTGCGAGATTAGAAATACATGTTGCAAAAGGCAACTATGGTAGATAATTTGAAGTGCTATAAACCAGCCCTGGATTGATGTAGGTACAAAAGAAAGTCTTTAATCCTTACCACTCATATTTGCCAATACAGATACTTTGGTGCATATTAGCATATTACTTACATAATGAATGCTAAGAGAATATTTCCCTTTTGTGTTCCTTGGATACTTGTGGTAATTAGAGTGGTGGTATGATTTTTGCAGCCCTGGAGGACCGTTTTCAGTCTCATCATACTGTTTCTACCTGTAGCCATGAAAGTCTATGGCTATGGTTATGGTACACTTAACCCTACTTTCAACACTAACTTAACTGTGCTTAGTTCCGTAGCCAAACAAGGGAACAAGTGCTTTAGCACTTGTAAAGTGACCACAAAATATACCCTGGAAGAGAACAAAAGACCAAGGCTGAATGTGTACAGATAGATTCATTCTGTCAAGCTCAAAGAAGTGTCTTGGAACAGAGAAACGTGATATACAGCTGCATCAACATGGAACGAGAGATAAGCCAATAGAAAGCAATTTGGAAGCACGAAGCACAAGGGAGGCTGGGAGTTGGTCCTCATCACAAAGATAGAAAAGCCAGGTAGCAAAGTAAAAAGCATGCAAAAATTGTAACTTTTATGGAAAGGTAAATTTCTTATTAATTTCCAAATCTAAGTAAAGGTGAAAAATCCTTCAGGCAGATGAGACACTGGAAAAGAATATCAGTTCTCTTCATCCACTAACACAAAAATAGTGGTAGTTCTTTTCTAAACTTTGCTAATTATATCACTGACACCTCATTCATTTCTAAATTAAATTGATATGTCACTGTCATATAAATGCTGAGAGTTTCTCTAACAAGCATTATAACTTAGTAGGGAGTTGGCATCTCCTGCTTGGTGCATACTGAGCAGTGGTGAGACACCTAACAGTAGATTTCTAGAATGAGAGGGGAAAAGTTAATATCCACAACAGAATATTCAAGAATGTGAAGACTCAGAAAAAACAATCATTAAAGTATAGTAGGATAGCTCTTAGACTTGCTCAAGCGTAGAGAGTTTACATTTTTAATCTAATGTTTTTAAGGATTCAGCATTTTAGGGAGAGTTTTAAGTAAATGAAAGTATGGGGGTTTTTTGAGATAGGGAACCTGCTTCTTGAGTGTTGGGATTAAAGCCATGAGCCACCATGTCAGGCCCTTTGTTTCTAATTCCAACTAAATGAAGTGGTATTGATCTGAATCCTAAATAATAAACATTAGAAACGGAATTGAGGAAAGGCGGCTATCTAGAAGGCTTGGTCCATCAAAGCATACAATATAGGAGATGGCTCGGCAGGAAAAGGCACATGCTACCAAACCTGATAACCTGAGTTCAATCCCCAGAACCACATGGTAGAAGGAGAGAATGACCTCCCACAAGTTGTCCTCTGATATATTTACACCATGTGAGCTATGGCACATGTCATTTCCATATACACATACACTCTAAATAAATAAAGACATAATTTTTAAAAATCTTTCTAGAATGTATACAATACATATGAGCATTACAGAAGGATTAGGAATTCTGGAAAAGAAATGCAGAGTGATTAAATATCTAACCCTTTACTAGAAAACACTATCACATTTTACATTAATACAGGAAAGGACTTCTTAAAATACCCTCCTTCTGACATTGGTATAGCTATATAGAGTGTATTTTTAATTTATGTATCTTCATATAATATTTTTATTCCATCATCTAATTCTCCTTAATTTTTGCTTTGTATAATGTATTTCTTGCCTGACCAGATGGCAGTGAATCAGCCAATAATCATGGAAGGCACATCGTAATACATTAACATCCTAATGACTTATTGCAGATCTGTTTCCAAAAATCACAATCAATAATAAAAATACTGAGTTGATATGGAAACAAGATTGCAAGACCAGGAAAGACACTGGTAAGGTATCAACATTGTTCCACTCCAGTAGGCAGTTTGTCTGTTTACACACTTACATTACCCTACTCTCCCTAACAGAACTGCACATTGTTTTAAGTGATAATCTCTCCCTATAACAATCCAAGTGCCTTTTGGGGACCTATCTTAACATCCACTCTAGTGGCTGGACTGGTTGTTCTAATGGTAATTGCCTTGCCAATATTTGGTTTAGAAGTGGGCAGGTGACCCATTATGATCACTGAGACAAAGAGATTTGCTTGCTGGCAGCTTCAAGATAAGATATTCTCTATCTCTGTCTCTGTCTCTCTCTCTGTCTCTCTCTTCTCTTCTCATTCCTCCCTTTCCTCTCTCTCTCCCTCCCTGCCTCTGTCTTTCCAATCAAATGTAAATAATTTATAAGTGGCTGTGATTGCTCCTAATAGCCATCTACTCTCCAGAAAATGAACTGGCTTAGAATGAAGACAAAGCCAAGTATGCAGATAGAAATGTGGCTGGAGGGTAACAGATGAATTGGTTTATAGCCTACCCACAGCCCAAACAAACATCCTGTTACATGTGTTGATGATTTCTTATAAGACACTCTTAATTGAATTTTCTGACAGAAGCAAAACTAAATTCAACTGACACTGCTTAGAATGATGAAAGTTTACAAATTCAAAAGAAACTCAGTTTTATCTATTTTACTTTATGTAATTTCAGAATTTGAGGCTCAATTAAACAATGATACATGCCATTCCTTGCATGTGTGCTTGTGCATACAGACAGTATGTGACTATGTGTATGGCTGTAGACTGTGGGGGTGCAGAGCATTCAGAACTGAGTCAGGGTACTCTGCAGATTATATGGTTTTCAGGGAAGGATCAAGGGTCAGGGAAGCAATAGCCATAGCAAGGAGATGGCTTGGTGAGAAACTTGGAAGTCACACCTTAGGCACACTATTGCCGTTTTCACAATGTTATATTGCCACTCTTATATTTACCTATTTACTGTAATGATACAAGCAACTTTACAAAAAAGGTTAACATTGACAAACTACTTTTAAAATTTTTTTCATTTTCTACAGTTCCTAAAAGAATAACTCAGGTTAGGAGCTAGAGAGATGGCTCAGTGTATAAGAGCACTGGTTACTCTTGCTGAAGACCTGGAGTTGATTCCCAGTACCTGCATAGCAGCTAACAATCATCCATAATTATCCAGTTCTAGGAGATGTGACACCCTCTTCTGGCCTCCACAGGCATTGCATGCTCACTGTGCACCTACATACATACACATAAGCTAAAAATAAATAAAATTTTATAAATTAATAAAAAAGAACAGTGCAGATAAAGGAGGATTAGGTAAAGCTTTAAAATTGGTTATCACTACTGTTCTACATCCTCCTTCTTTCTTGTTTAATCTTCTGTAGAGGTAGCTATCTTCTTTTAGTGGGTTTTTTTTTTCTCAAAATAATTCAGTTTTTAAATATTTCTTTGTTATTCATGTGAGAGCTAAGTATTCAGCTGGCCTTACACCACCCCCCATGTATCACTTTATCACATTTCCTTATCTTCCTGATATGGGTAGATTGGAATTTTGAACAGGCTAATATACAGGGTTTGCATTCTATTTACTAAAATATAAACTCACATTGAAATCATGTACTGATAAGGCAGCTATCTGAAAGGAAAAAAAATTTGATTTATATTTTTTACTAATTTCCATGATGTTAATAGTTCTGCCTTGGTCCCTTTCAGAATATCAAGATTAATAACGTAAAACTCAGAAAAGATGAGCACATTTGGTTTTCCTGAGCTGTTTTCCATTGGATATAGTTTCTATGTTTGCATTTGTTTACTTACTCTATTTTTCTGTGCTGATAATGATGAGCAACAAATCCCCCAATCTTGAAATTCTCCAGATGTTCAGATGTATTAGATATTCTGCAGATACTATGCTTTTGGGAAAGTCTCTCCATAACATCCTGTTCTGTGTCCAACATTCTGCTGTCCTGAGATATCCTTGCCACTCAACCTGGGGAGTGGCTCTTTCGGTTTGATTCTAGAGTCTCTGGAACCCAGGGTTTTTGTTTATTTGCTGCCTCATCTTGGTGGAGAACTTTCTCTAGCAGCTGCCATAAAATGTTTTAGATTTTCCATATATGACAACATCTTTATTATACTTTCACACTAAAGTGATGACAGAAGTGACTTGATAACTCTAGCTTGTAAGGGATTTTCTTTATAAGGTTTATTGCATCTTGGCCCCCAGGATGGGTGTTGAGAGATACAATGACATTTGGACTGCTGATACTTTGCATGTGATATGCTTTTCCTTTTTATAGAAACTTCGAAGACATTATTAAAATTATTTGCTTGGGAATTTGGAGAGTTAGATCAGCGGTTAAGAGCACTGGCTATTCTTGCACAAGACCCAGGTTCAAATCTTAGCACCCATATGACACCTGACAACAATCTGTAACTCCAGTTTCAGGAGATCCAACACACTCTCCTGTCCTCCATGTGCACTGCATGACTTGGTGCACTTACATATATGCAGGTATAACACTCATCTATAAAATAAAAATATATAAATCAAAAATTTAAAAATATGTTTTGAAAACTAAGATGCATTCAAAGTATCATCATTATAGTTTTTTATATTCCAATATGGTTTATGAATAAAAGGGAAAAGCATAAGATAGTATATACCATAGAAAATCTATGACTACTTCATTGTACCCAAAGAAATACACTATATATACAATTTTTTCCATCTATATCTTGCATTAAGGTGGAAAAAATTAGACCTACCTGGAGGAACTGATAAGGAGCTTCTTGGTTCCACATGGTGGGGGACGGATTAAAGAAAGAAAAGCATGAGTATTTGGAATAAAAAATGGGGAAATAATGTTTTTGCTTGACTATAAAATATAAGTATTTTGAAAACAATGTTAATGTATTTCTATTAAAGAAAAAGGTAAGACAAAAATAAATATATCTATAATCCTATCAGACATACACTGATATTTTAAATAATACAGTAAAATTAATACATGTACAACAGCAGAAAATTCAAGTGGTCATAAGGGATATGATGAGAACAATATTCTTCCCTATTGTGTTATTCATTGATTCACAGGTTTTAGTTTATCTCCTAGAAGAAGGCTAATAGTGAATTACAATATCTATAAATTGTGGAACCTAGAATATTATAATGAGGTTCTTTCCCTTTCTTTGATAAGTAATGTAGTCCAAATTAGCCCATGCAGATCTGCCTTATTCGTTGTAATAGTAGCCTTGCATTACATTGTATTAATCAGGGGTTAGCAAATAATACGTATGACAAAATATCATCCACTGCTTACTCTTCTGTGTCTCCTGAGTTAAAGATAACTTTCACTGTTTTAAGTGATTAGGGAAATAAAAACTTATGTTCTGAAACACTAGAAAATTGTACAAAATTCACAATTCAGAGCTGAGACTGTAGCTTAGTGGAAGACAGCTTGTCTTGCATACATGAAACCCTAGGTTCAATCCTGTACTGGAAAAAAAATACCAAATTTTAGTGTCCATAGACTGGGTCTTAATTATCCCACGGCCAAGCTCATTCATGTATGTATTGACTACAAGAGTGCTTGCTCTACGACAGAGTGGAAATTCATGACAGTATCTTGTATGTCCTGCAAAGAAGCCTAAATATACATACTACATGATCTTTTGCTGCCATTTGGTGCAGACAACATAATTTACATTAAAGCAATAATGCCCTGAATTTTTAGTCCTATGATTGAATAGTAGCATGCATGCAGTGTTTGTAAAGAAAGGTGAAATAAGTATGGTGAGTAATCTGAATTGCACAGTGTGAGGGAACAGGAAGAGATAGAGCAAAACAGACAGGCTATTGGTATACCATGCTATTACTTGGTGATCAGAGTCAGGAATCTGCCTTTTCTCTCAAAGGAAATTGGGAACTCTGAGTGTTTTGAGCCAGAGACGGTGGCATGACTAGGAATCTGTCTGAGAGATTAGACTACTTATGCAGTATGGAGTTAATGCAGCAAGTTGCTAACAGATTAGGAGACCATGCATGGGACTGTTTTAGCAACTTCTAAAGCAGGCTGTAGATTCCATGGAAGACATAAATTGTATACTGTAAACACAGCATTTGAATAATGTCTATATTTATAAAGCTCAAAGGAAATTGTGTGAACGTTTATGATACGCTGCTTAAAATTATTTATTTTTATATAATACTATAGGAGTACCATGTATCTTGCCATTGAAGCTTTGGTTCACTTTCTTTCAGTTCACCTAACTATGTTTTAAAGTATGACTTCATGGAGCAAACAATCTAAAACACTAACTGAGTCATCTTCTAGCTGCTGAATCAAATTGGTATGGTATTTGATCATCTGATTAGTTTTTAATGTATTATTTGTAAACTTAAGGCTCAAAATGTGGCAACGGAAGACATACAGGATTGCCTGTTATTTCAAAGGCACAATGTGAAGTGTGCTCATTATAATCTAGTTAAAAATCCTAAATAGCATGAATGCTGGTCTCCCAGACAGAGTAATTCTAATTAACCTTATAAAAATGAGATTTGTACCGTATGTGGAAAATTAAGGATAAAAACAACCATTAAAAGAAAAGCCTAATCACATTATAATAATTACATTCAACTGACACAATAGGACATAGTCACATAGCAGTACCATATTTTAAATGACTTCATAAATAATATGAAATGGAAACATTTATATTGTTATTATTTAAAATAATATTTTAAATTATTCTTTTAAATAGTGAAGCAAGTTGTTCTATTAACATGGTGATTTGAATCTGTATTGTGTAGATTCTTAAGAAAAAGTCACCCTGGACTTAAGTTACATGGTATGAACACATAAAAATACATGAAAATTTATAGTATGATTTTGTACAGATATCAATAGAGCTTAGATTTAGGGTAAGGACAGGAACAGAAAAAAAATTTAGTTCAGCTCCATTTAAAAGAGAGCCCTCCTCTTCCTCCCCTTCCTCTTCCTCCTCCTTCTCCTCCTCCTCTTCCTCCCCCTTCTCCTCCCCCCTCCTCTTCCTCCTCCTCCCCCTCCTCTTCTTCCTCCTCCTCTTCTTCCTCCTTCTCATCCTCTTCCTCCTTCTTCCTCTCCTTTACCGTCTTCCTCCTACTCTGACTTCCCCTTCCTCTTCCACTTCCTCTTCCTACTCATCTTTCTCTTTTTTTCTGTCTCCTCTTGTTCTTGCTCTTGCTCCTCCTCTCTTCTTCCTTTCTTTATTCTTCGTTCAAAACTGACTATTCTAGTGGCGAAGAGTGCTTGGTGATCTAGAATTCCGGAGCCAGGAAGAGCTGAGTTCCTGTGTGACTTGGGAAGTTCTCTTCACTGCTTTCAGGCTCAGAGTCCTCATCTATTACAATGGCACTTTCTTCTCTGACCCCAAAAGGTTGTTGATAATATTGAATATCCTTAAACATTAGGTATTGACTTTTTTTTTTTTTTTTTTTTTTTTTTTTTTTTTTTTTTTTTTTTTGTCTTTTTGAGCAGGGTCTCCTGTAGCCCCAGCTGTCCTGGAACTCACTATGTAGACCAGGCTGGCCTTGGACTCACAGAGATCTGTCTGCCTCTGCGTCCCAAGTGCTGGGACTACAAGCGTGTGCCACCACGCCCGGCTGACTATTGTTTTTATCATAATTATTGTTTTGCATCTTAAGCTTTATCCTTAGATAAATGAAGTGGTTATCAAAAAATATCAAAGAATAAAAAAATGGAAACAGATTGAAAATAAAAATAATTATGGAATTGTTGCTTTTTTTTTTTTACCTACCTTACCTACTCAAACTTGGCTTAAGAGAAATGATAAAATATGCCAATTGTTACTGTGCTTCATGGACTTTAAAGAGCATGTATTAATCCTGTTATAAAGGGTATTATTTAACACAAAACTAAAGCTCCTCAGAAGGTCCATATCTGCAGTACTCTTATGAACTCCTACCAGAATCACTTGGCTTTGAAATCCCAAAGGCTTTCTGTTCACAGAAACCTTTGGGAGAATGACATCTTCTGATGCATCTGGCTTTCATACTTCTCTTTCACAGTATGTTGCTATAGAGTGTCATCCATTATAAGCATAAGGAGCTATGTTTAAAAAAAACACTCTATACTCATAAATTTATAGTAGGGACAGAAATAATTGTGTATACCTGAGACACAATTTTGACAACACTTGACCTTTCTTGTTCTGCATAGTTGTTATGCTAGAGGCTAGAGTAGAGTTTTACCATGTTATCATATAATCATATTATGATAATTGTACTCATACATTTTTAACATCACATGGCATGGGGATGGTTGGTAGAAAAATTGCAAGGCATATCAAAGGTGTACAGGAGAAATATTATATGCAGTTTAAAATAAATGCACCAGTTGTTAACATATTTCTTTAATAATCACAGAACTACTCCACTTCAGATGACAATTTCTCAGTACTGGGCAGGCACAGATGTGTCCCAAGAGCATACTGGCCAGCCAGCCTTGCCAAATCATTGAGATCCACGTTTAGTCAGAGACTGTCTTTCAAAAAATAAGTTAAGGAAGCAATTGAGAAAGACACATGACATCTACATCTTGCCTCCACAGTGCAGGCATGTGTGAGTGTGCCCCGACACAAGCATATGCCACATATAGACATGGGAGAAGGTCAGGGGCCTATAAATTAAAGCGAGAGGAAACAAAGTTAATAGTCTAGAAATTAATCTTTACCACAAGTGAAACTAGCAAAGATATAGTTTGAGGCCTGGGATTTATTTTCATTTTTCAAACAAAAGTGAAGTTAATAGAAGCAGCAGCATCAGTTGCTGTCTTACTAAGATACAAAGACTTGTGTAAAAGTGAAATTCAAAGTAAAGAACATGACTCAAAAAGCAAATGAAACTGTATTATAGTGCCAAAAAGGGCCTTTGAGAGTGTTCATAGCCAGGTGTGGTGGTGCATGCCTTTAATCCCAGCATTCAGAAGGGAAAGCAGGAAGATCTCTGTGAAATTGAGGCCTGTCTTATCTAAATAGTGTGTTTGAGGCCAGCTGGGGGTACAGGGAAACCCTGTTTCAAAAAAGACAAAAAAAGTTTTCACAGACAAGAATGAGAGCTCTGGGTCATACTTCAGGTTGCCCTAGAAAATAAGCATGATTTTGATGACAGCACAGCAAGTTTTAAGATCAAGTTGCATGAATATTGTAGAAGTAACCAACTACTCTTAATTTTATTTAAAATCTTCTGGGAGTCCATACCCGGCACTGATCTCCGGCTCCAAGGTAGTCCACAGACCAAGGGAGAAAGACTAATACAACTATCTGCTAAACTGATTAAATTGATTTCTAATGAATTATTGTTATACCTATAGATTAATGCATCTCTCAACTTTCAGAAGAGAGCATTCCTTATGTATCAGGTGGTAATTAACACAGAGAACTACAAGTGGCCAGCAAGCAAAGACTAATAGGTTCCAGACTACTTATCCTTGAATAGGACACCTATATGAAACTTCTGCGTCTCAAGGCACTGAGATCATTGCAGAAGAGGGGCAGAAAGATTGTAAGAGCCAGAGGTGGTAGATGGCCACAAATAAACAGAGTTCTCCAGACACTTGGTCAATTACTCATATGAACTTGCAGCAATGGTGACAGCATGCACAAGTCCCACATCAGTTCAAGCCAGACAAAATCCCAAGACACTTGGACAAGTGGATGAGAAATCCCAATTCTATCTGAGGAACTATTGGAAACCAATGACTGATGGGAAGGGAAGGTTCAGATTCATTTGAGGATGAGCCTCTTCATGGGTTGAACAGGCTTTAGTGGATGAACCCATACCAAAGGGCTTTTGGGGACACAAACCTGAATATATATATATATATATATATATATATATGATGGGGGGTTTAAAAAGGAGTGCAGATATGGGAGGGGATCTAAGTATGATGATATATAATACATATTAGAGTATAGAAATTTGGGGGTAGAAAGAGGTGCAGATGTGGGAGGGGATTTAAATACAATAAAAATATATTGTATGAAATTCATAAAAAATTAAAAAGTTGAAAAAGATTGAGTTGCATTTATTCTGCCATAAAAACTCCAGACAGTAAGATGCAAGAAAATATTGTATTGAATATATAGAGTCAATCAAATAAAAAACCAGTATCAGGGCAAGGCAATATGTACTATTTATAACAAAATTGTTGCTCTAGCAGTATTTGTTTGCAGTTGTTCAAAGTCTTAGCCTAGAGTCTTTTCGAAAGTCAAGATTCTACTGTATTTACCTTCTAATACATGTGTTATGTTGGACCAAAATACCTGGACTTGCTCTCTGATGGAAAAATCACTTATATTTAATTGATTTCACTTTTCAGCTATCAATATTTATTTAGGGATAGCTCTTGGTTACTCTTCTTTGAACCAGAGAAGCTAAGCACAATTCTCCTAAGTAGATGCTCATTAATTTCAAGTCAAATTGAAATTTCATTTAAAAATAAGTACTGTTCTTAGTAATCTTATGATTTAGCTCACTGCTAACAAGTGAAAATGTAGTCACAGAAATGTATTCTAGACACTTCTCATTTTTATTTTCTAAAGGCAAAATATAAATTTGTGGAAGGTGGCCCTGATCCCCATTCAAATGCTTATTGATTACTAGATTGTAATAGCACAAAATACAGTTTATTGTTAAGGTTCACCACTGCAGGATGTGAGACCTACTGACTCAAGTGCCTAGTATGTATTTGTTACAAAGAGCTCTTCACTAATGTTTTACACAAATAAAACTAATCCCATGGATTGGGATATCTCTTTAGAATCCTGAGTAAATATATTTTATACTTAAAAATTTTAAATCACATCATGGTATTTGTTACTTATTAGGATTCTGTTTATTTCTTTACATCTATGTAATATTCTCTAAAGTGTTGATGTAGTATTAAATACATTGATTTATTTTTTAAGAGCCTTCTGAAGTGGTACAAATGACCTAGCAATAAACATATTTTAATGAAAGAAATTGTTTCCATAGTAACGTATTAAGAAGTCATTCTTTGTGGTGAGTAGAATATAAATGTGCACAGTTGAAGGCTACTCAAAATATAAATAGATATAAATGAATAAGGGGTAACTGAAACTTGTCAAGAGTAGATCAGAAGTTGATCTTTAGAAAAATGACTCTAAATCCTTTTCTGAGGTTCGATTGCTTGATGAGACATTGCTGCAGATGCTTACTGCACATAACCGAGATGGAAGCAAGGTTGGACTACCTCCACAATCACCACTGAATGTCATTTTTGCTGTTCTCTTCTCTATTTTCCTGTTTGCTGGGACAGGTGGTCAGGTAGTCAGGAGGGCTCCAAATGAATCCGGCAGCAGATTTGTTTGGTATTGAATTCATCTGGGCTGGAGGAAAGCTATTTTGACTGCTTTTCATGATTGTCTCCTCTCAAGCCCTTCATCTCTAGTAACCCACCACACATAATAGAGACATGCTGCATTAATCTCCTTTACACTGGGGACAAGTCAAAGGTAGGAAAGAAAGTCGTGGATCAGGGTCCATTCTCCAGAGGTATTATTGTTCATGTAGAAAACCAATTATGTTTCTGTCTACCAGTAGCAAACAATTGAAAAATTAAATAGCACTTATTTAAATAATGTAAAAACATAAAATAGTATAAATTTAAAGAAAAATACTTAAGATTTTCTACCTTAAAATGTACCAAGTATTCCTAATGGAATTTATAAACAACACAAATAAAATAGAGCATATTCCTTGTTTCTAGACTGACTGATTAATATTACTAAGGTGCAGTTTATTTTAAAGTGTTTTGTTAATGTCAGTTTCTTGTTCATAATGATCATACTGTGGTGATGTAAGATGTTGTCATTGGGCACAGCTTGACTAAAAACTTACAGGGTATCAGGGCTGGAGAGATATCTCAGCCGTTAGAGCACAAGCCTCTTTTGCAGAGGACCCAGGTTCTAGACCCAGCACCCACATGACCACTAACAACCATCTGTAACTCCAGTTCCGGGGAATCTGATGCCCCCTTCTGACCTCTGCAGGCACTGCACAACATGGGTGCTCGTATACATGCAGGCAATACACTCATATACAAAATAAAAATAATAAAATATTTGAAAAATATATATGGTATCTTGTCTTTTTTGTGAGTTTTCTAAGGCTTTAAAGTATTTTAAAATAGAGTCAGGAAAGATGGCTGAGTGGTTAAGAGCATTTGCTGCTCTTGCAGAGGACCTGGGTCTGGTTCCTAGCCCCTACAGAGCCGCTCACAACAATCTGTATCTTAAGTTCCAGGAGATCCAATGACCTCTCTGGCCTCCACAGGCCTAAGCACACGCATGGCCCACATATATACAAGCAGGCAATCACTGATACACATAAAATAAAATAAATAAATGTTAAGAAAAGATTTCAGAATAAAGAGGTTTTAAATTATTACATCAAAATTGATTGACAGATAAAATGTGGACACATTATAATCTCAGTAGATACTGTTGTAGGAATTTAACTGATTCTAAACCTTAGAAGAAATGCAAAGTAATAACTTATGCAAAGCAACTTGAGAAAAGGAGCAGAGATAAGAATTTACCTACCTGATTCTGAGGCGTGCTGTAAAGCCAGAGTAATAATGACAACACAGGGTTGCTGGGTAGACAAGTAGCAGAATGGGACAGAAGAGAAAACTAAACAATATATCCACACTGAAGGAAGATTATTTACTTTATGTGAAAAGCTCCAAAGCAATCTAAAAGTAAAGGAATATATTGTTAGCAAACAACATTGAAGTAGTTTGCTACTGACATGGCCAACAGCCTCAAGTCCCATATATTATAGGCAAAATCTAATTTGAGCTAGTGGACACATTTAAAACTAAACTCTAAAATCATGACATTTCTAAATGAAAATGGTAGAGAAGATTCTTTTAGGAGTTGGTAAGAGTGGGAAGCAAGCAAAAATGTTGGCTGATTTCTTACACAGTTCCCCATGTCTATGCTGGGATTTTGCCTGGTTTGCATAGGACTTGTTCATGCTGTCATCTTGCTCTGAGTTCATATGAGTAATTGATCAACTGTCTGGAGGAGTTTGTTTCCTTGTGGTCATCCACCCCATTCTAGCTCCTACAATCTTTCTGTCTCCTCTTCTGCCATGATCCCTGAACCTTGGAAGGCAGAAGTTTGGAATAGATACCTAATCAAGGGTAAGTATTCTGGAGCCTCTTGTTCTCTGAAAATTGGTCAATTGTGGGTTTCTGTGGTAATCACTATCTGTTGCATAATGTCTCTGGTGAGAGTGGAGAGATACATTCATCCTATGTGTAGAGGTATTCTCCCTGTTTGACCAGTTCTATATCTCTGTAATAGTCTCCATCTGTTGAAAATAAAAAGCTTCTTTGAAGAAAGGTGAAATGTAACACTTGTCTGTATATAAGAGCCTGTATATTTAAAATAGAGTAATTCTCTTGGTCTAGGGATGTGACAAAAGTAGATTTTTTCTCTGGGATCTATGACCTCTCCAGTCATGTATATTTGACTGCTTACAGTATCACACATGAGTTCCCTCTCATTGAGTGGGTTTTAATCCTAATTGGGCAGCCATTGATTACACCCAAGATAATAGTGCTGCTACTACACCAATGGTGATAGTTTTCTGGGTCAGTCATTATTATTTATTGGGCTTTACAGCTGGGTAAGACCATTGCTTGGTTTTCTCTCTTGGCAGCTTGTATAGTATCCTCTGATACCATGAGAGTTAGTCTTCAGGGAGGAGGATTCCAAGTCACTGTCCAGCTCCATTGTTTCCATTCTTGTGCTCCAGGTATGTCCTGTCTTCAGCAATAGGGTTTTACATTCAAGTTCTGGGAGATGATCAAGGGCTGTTGGCAGTAGTCTGTTTCATTTGGTGAGTCTTTTGAACTACCCTGACCAACAAGACAAAGGGAAATTTCTCCTGCCTAGCACTGTGTTTTTTTGTTTTATGGCCTGCAGCTATATACATGCACTTGTACATTTATTGCATGTATATTTTTCAGTAGGACTTTGAATTACTAAATTTCCTTCTGTTTTTTAAATTATTTATTTAATAACCACATACTTAGAAGCATTTCATTACAACAGCATTGACATATTCAATAACAATTTCCTGAGCTAAGATGTATCTCTTTCAAAATTGGCTGTAAATTTTAGGTTTACAGTTGAATTATTACAGTTATACAATATTGTACTCAGTATATACCCTATAAGACATAAAATTAAATGAGGTTTTAACCTTTAAAAAATACCATCTAATATATATTTATCTCTCCTCTCACTCTTCTTGTATAACCCTTGTATAAATCATATACATACATACATACATACATACATACATACATACATATATATGTATATATATGTACTGTAGCCTCTTGTTCTCAGCGATTTGGCCAACTGCGGGTTTCTGTGGTAATATATATATATATATGAGTTCATTAAATTGGGCATGAAGCAGTGGGGTAGATGTGGATATGGGAGGGGATCTAAATACCACCAAAATTTTAATAAAAGATGCATTTTTAAAAAAATTGACTGATAATTTAGACTTTATATTTCTTTGAAAAATGCTTCTGTTCAGTAAGTGATACTGTCAAACAACAATGAAGCTTACATCAAATCAATAGAATGCTAGGAAATAGTTAAAATATATACATACATATGACAAAGTAATAGTATCTAGGAAAATAAGACACAAAGCAAAAATAAGAAAGGATTCCAGAATAAACAGATAAGGCATTTATATAAATGATACAAATGGCTAATAAGCCCTTAAAACCTGCTGTGCATCATCAACCACCAAGGGCTTGGATACTAGACTACAGTGAAACATGAGCAAACATCTACCAGAATCACCAGAAATTGATGGCTGCGACACAGAGAATATGGTGAGGATGCAGAGCAGCTAAAACTGTCACATTTTACAGTTAACAGTTAAAATCTATTACAGGAGAAAACAGTCCAAGAGTGAGAAACTAAAAATATGCATACACTGTGATCAAAAATTTGATTCCCATGCATTTCCCTAGAAAATATTGGAAAATTAGCAAACAACTTGTATATGTGTATTCATGGTAGCCTTTGCAATAATAAAAGACTGCAGTATCCATATTCCCCACCATGGATGATCTCAAAATTATTATACTGATTTAAGAAAAATATAGGGAAATACATCTAATATGATTCCAACTGTATACAATTCCTGAACTGAGAAACATGGTCAAGGGATGAATACAATTATAATAGTCATTTTTCACTGAGAATTTAACGGCAGAGATTGACCAATGCAGAGCTCTTATGAATGATGTGTATGTACTGTGAATTACTTCTGAGAGACCGAACTGATGTTTGTAACTGCTTTAAAATGCATAAAGAAGGGTTACTGGATGGATAGAGAGATAAATGAGAACATGACTGAACAAGTATACCATGCACTCACTGAATGCTCAGGTTCTGTTCAGTGAACAGCATGCAATGGTGGTCCCAGAAAACTACACCAGAGGTGAAAAGTTCTGTGTCTCATGCTCATGTTAGAGCAATGGGATGTATAGTGGGACATTTCCCTACATATTTGTGGCAATACTGTTGTAAACAAACCCAGTGCAATACTAACTATAAAGAACAGCTCACATAGTTATGTACAGTACTTATTACTAGATTATTATAATATATAGCTATATGACTGACCATATTTCGTATTAAACATTTTATTATTTTAGAATATATGCCTTTTATAAAAATGTTTACTGTAAAACAGCATGCCATTTTTATGCTTACAACAGCTTTATACACTTTGTGTTTATTGCATCTCTTGGTTGTATCTTTTTTCCTGTGCTTGACTCAGTCTTGTCTTTTTTTGCTCATTGTGGCCCCTAGGTATACCAAATCTACAAATAATATTGCCCCTAAGAGGCTATATTGAGTGACTGACCAATACCAATGTGATTTGGTTACATATACTTTATGGTGTTCATACAATGACAGAGTTATGTCATAAAATTTTTCTCAAAAACATTGCTGTCACTAAGTCCATGTGATTGACTGTATAATGTAATTTGTCATTAATTTTGTCCAGAGAAAGTTATATAGGTGAACACTGGAAATTATTTCACCTTTATGTTTAAATTTTCTATTTAATTTTTTAAAAATTAATAATGCATATTCTATAATTAGTTACAGTAATGGTAGCTCAAAGTCATATCCCAATAACTGTAAGTCAGTGTTTTTTTTAGAAAACCCTATCCCTTGACCAAAGTGTGTGGTATTTTCAGTCATAGTGTCTTACCATCATGTTCTAGTAGGGAACAAAGAGCAATGGTGCTAGCCTATATCCTGACCTCTAGGAGGGGCATTGTCCCCTGCAAGGGGTAACTCCAATTAAACTATTGGAGTTAACAATTATATATATATATATATATATACATTATATATATAATATACATTATATATAATACATTACACCATACACATTACAGTACATATTTATAGATAGATATATTACACTATATATAGGAAGCTTACAATGCTTATAAAATGTAAGTAATTTATAAAATAACTTCCCTTTGTCTTTTTCAAATATCCTTAGTATTGGTTATCCCTCTCTTCAACTCCCTCTTCTTCCTTACCCTCCTATTCCTCACCTTCCTTAAACTCACTAGTAAGCTTCCACTCTGCTGGCTAGTCTTCATAGTACTGGAAAGTGCTATGTAGGTTGCTAGAGTTCAGGGGAAGAATCAAGTCTTTCCTAGCTGTAAACCTTGTGAACTACAATAATGACCAGTATGGCCACTCTATACCCATTGGTGCAACAATGGCACAAATGTTACGGGTGTATCAAACCAATTTCTGATTGGATTTAAGGCCTATTTCTCAGAAATACATCATACTGTAAATCTGGCCATGAACAAATGGTTTGAGAGCTCACAGACCCCAGGGGTGAAACTACCACTACTATTTTGTTAGATGGATATAGTGTCAAACTAAATTAATGTCTCTATACATGTAGATTATTGAAGCACTCAAATCTCATCAGAGAAGTACCTTTATGCAATATACAATGGTTAATATGGAAACTCACAATTTGTCAAAGTACAGAGAATAAGTTTCAGGGGAGTGCTCAGCCACAAATGGGACATCTACATGTCCCCACACCCAAGGCTCAAGGCTCATTCTAGAAATGGGCCTGAAAAATTATGAGAGTCAGAGATCAGAGAGGACCAAACTGAAACATCTTCTTCTACACCTGACAGAACCACTCACTCATGAACTCATAGCAACTGTGGCTACTTAAATCAGATCTACACAAGATTAAGCCAGTCAACATTCCAGCATGAAGCAGGGATGAACTCAGGAACACCCACCACTAACTGAGGAGCTATTGACATTTCCTGGCTTTTGAGAGAGGAATAGTTTGTTTTCTTTGAGTGTGAGTCCCCTGGTGTGTTGAGTAGGCTCCAGTGGATGGCCTCACACCCATGACTATATGGGTAGCAGAAATTGGACTTTTTTTACTTAAAAAGAAAAATAAGAGAACACAAAGTTTTGTGGGGATAGGGGATGTGGGGTATATCTGGAAGGAGTTAGAGGGAGGAAAATGGGGTGATCATCAAAATGGTTTATAAGAAATTCTCAAAAACTAGTATAAATATTGTATTAAGAAAAAAACTCTGAGCTGGAGCTGGTCAAGTAGGGCCAGGATCTGCAAAGCTGCTAAAAGGAGCCATCAAAAGCAACACTATCATTATCTAGATATGGAATATCAAGACAGAGTTCCAGATGATACACTGCAAGAAACATCTCTTCCCCTTCTTGTCACCCTCTGCCAGTAGTCCTTACACATTTCGTTTGCTAAAAAGCGCCAGATCAAAATGAGCAGTTAGGATGGGAATGCTAATTTATGTGGGAGGGCAACTGCAAGGTTCAGGGACCACTGCAGAAAAAGGGTTGGAAAGACTGTAAGAGCCAGCAGTGCTGGATGACCAGAAGGAAACAGAGTTTTCTGAGAACTTGCTCATATAAACTGACAGCAATGGTGACAGCATGAAGAGGACCCATACAAACACAAATCAGACAAAATCCCAGCACAGACATGGAGAAATGGGTAAGAAGCTCCAATCTAAGCTGAGGAAATTTTGGTAACTGACCACTGCTGGGTGAGGGACAGTTGGTCTTCTTCAAGCAAGTGGTGGTAGATAGGCTGACCAGGCTCTAGTGGATAAATACACTAAGGGACATCTGGGGACATAAATGTGACTTGGCCTTAACACATATGAAAGAATGCATGAAACCCCAGAAGTGGATGCAGACAGGAAGGAAGTTAAATATGATTAAGATGTACTGTATGAAATGCACGTAATTCAATATAAATATTTAAAAAGACTATGAAAGAAGGAAATTCATGAAAAGACATAGGTATTATCATTAAATTGTAATGATACATCCAGAGCACAGGCTATGAAGCAAATAAAATAATCTAAAAAATGAAAGAGGAAAAGTATTTGGAAGACATATTTAGTAAGGAGTTAAAATCCAAAATTTATTTTCAAATAAATAACTTGGTTGATAAATGAGCAAAGACCAGAGTAGACATATCTCTGAGGATAACATATAAGTGAGTAACAGCACAAATATGATTTTTGATGACATGAAAGTAGAATCCAAACTTTCTAGGAAACAAAGGAGACTAATGGGAGGAGTCAAGTGTGGGGAGGATTGATAGGAGGAGTCAGGTGTGGGACAGAGTGATGGGAGGAATCAGGTGTGGTGAGACATGCTCAAAGTATCCTGTACACTTGCCTGAAATGACCTTATGTAACCCAATGTAATAAAAAGTTCTTTAATGAATTTATCTTGGAATTATGAGAGTTTTTAACATTTTTGAAATGTTCTTAGGCATATTTCTGCCATTTTGTAGTACATTCATGTGAAGCAGTACTTTCATCATTAATGATTATAAAATCAGCTATTAATCTTAAAGCCATTGTATGTCCTTAAGTATCAAATATTTAGGTCAGGTTTAATTATCTTTCTCTTTCCTTTCCTGAAGCCCTCTCCCTCTCATTTACCTCTCTCATTGAGACAGGGTTTCATATAGCCCAGGCAGGCCTTGAACTCATTATATACATGAGGATGACCTTGAACTTCTGATCCTCCTGCCTGTACCTCTGAAGTGCTGGGATTGTGCACTCTTGTGGATCAAACCTAGGGTTTTGTTTATGCTAGGCAAGTACTCTATCTTCTAAGATACATCCCCAACCTCAAGATTTAATTCTTAATGTGAAATTAAACAAGCATATCCACCATCACCATAGTATGAAATTTTTTTCGTCTTTAAGAAATTGTAAAATGATGTGTATGCCAAAGAATTGTTTTAAAAAAATTTCTTTATGGTTTATTCTTAGTTAAAAAGTGGACACGAGCTATACAGAATGGTGTTTAACACCATTGATCATCAGGGAAAGGCAAACCACGCACTAGGAGAGAGCAGCCCATACCTCTTAGTGTGCTATTAAGAAAAGTCCAAAGATAATCAGTGTTGAAGAAAGAAAATTCTTTGTGCCACTGATGGAAATGTATATTGGGTTTAGCTATGAAGGAAAACAGTAAAGAAATTCAGGACCAAACTACTGTATGACTAGCAAACTCTCTTCTGGGTAGTGAGGGAAATGAATCTTCACACTCATGTTCATGGCAGCCTTATTTCCAAATTACCTGTGCAGCTAGATAAATTGCTTGAATTTACTTATATGTGTGTATAGATATGATTCTAAATGCTCTCAATGTTATTTAGAATATTACTATTTAAAATATTATTATTAATATAATTCAGACAAAAGAAAGGGATTTTTGTTATCTGTCACAATATGGATGAATCTGGAGATTATTATGTTAAATGACATAGAGAAGTATGGAATGATAAAAAGGGCATGATTATACTTACATGTGGGACCTCACAAAATAGTCAAATAGAATAAGACAGTGTTTCTCAGGGATAAGATTAGAGGATACGAGGTTTCAGATGTGTATTATCAATAAGTCCAGAAAACTAAGGTATGACATGAGGCTTGCAAGGAATTAATTAAACTATATTGAGGATTCCTGACAAATGGATAGCTGCTCTTGCCACAAAAATAAGAGCAAAACCAGGTAATTGTACAAGCAATAAAAGAATTAATTTGCTTCATTAAAGTAACCCATACAATATGTGTTTCCTATTACATCATGTTGTTGACCTTAACGAAGTACAATGCAATTTATTATTTAAATATGAAAAAGAAATAGAATTTGAGGCTTCTCTAAAGATATATGAACTAGAGTATTAGAGAAAAGAAAACAGTCTTGACAATCAGTCTACCCTTTTCTCTTGGCTTTATCTTCTCTTTGTCCATCCAACTATCAAAATCTGCTTTCTGATTAAGCTAAAAACATATTTGTAGGTCTATGAACATTACTTTTAACTTAAAATATGTGCCTTCCTAGAAGCACTTATCATAATTCTAAGACTGTGGAAAAGAACATTTTGATATGAGTAGTGAAAGGCTTTTTACAGTTCGTGTTTGCAACTGAATTACGTATGTCTGGTGACCTACTCACTTTGTAGAAAGGCAAGGATTCAAAGAGATGCGATGAAATTTTCAAAACTACTATTGTTCTATACATCTGCAAATTTTTTAACGTGGCGAGATTTCTCTGTGATTGAACAATAAACACAGGGATGAATTATGATGGGTGCTCCTAAGAAGTGGTCCCCAGACTGAGGAGAACAGGTTCAGGAGCCAGTTAATGATTAAGCTTCAGTGAAGCACTGAAATCGTTGGCTCCTCTGATTTTCTAAGCCTTTGATTACTGAAGCATCAGAGATCCAGGGTTCTGCCCTGGAGGGAAGGGGCCATACAATTAAATAACTTACTTTTGAACATTTGAAGAGCAATCATCTGAGTAATGTCAGCTGGAATCTGTGATGTAGCTATGGCTGCGGGAAGCCGAGCGGTCTGCCACTACGCTCACCTTGATTAAACCTTTGAATCAGCTTTACTACTGAATATGTAAATTTACATAAGAAGTTGGACAAATCATAGACAAGGGAACACTACTTTAAAAGTTAGCAACCTAATTCAGCAATAATTTGATACTTTTATTTTGTTTTATGTGTGTCTGTCTGTCTGTGTTGTGTGTGTGTGTGTCTGTGTGTGTGTGTGTGTGTGTGTGTGTCTGTCTGTGTTGTGTGTGTGTGTCTGTCTGTCTGTGTTGTGTGTGTGTGTGTGTGTCTGTCTGTCTGTCTGTGTGTGTGTGTGTGTGTCTGTCTGTCTGTCTGTGTTTGTGTGTGTGTGTGTGTCTGTCTGTCTGTCTGTGTGTGTGTGTGTGTGTCTGTCTGTCTGTCTGTGTGTGTGTGTGTGTGTGTGTGTGTGTGTCTGAGTCTGTGTGTATGTGCACTTGCTTGTGGGTGCATGTGGAGGCCAGAAACTGATGTTGGGTTCCTCTGGAGCTGGAGTTACAAGCAGTTGTGAGCCACACTACATGGATCCTAGGAACAGAACCCATCCTCTACAGGAACAGCATGTACTCTTAAGGGATGAGCCATGTCTCCAGCCCCCACTATACATTCTTAACTAGCCATAATGCAAGCATGAGTTTTTAAAAGATAAGTCTCTTTTACATTTGGCTTGTTAGAATGTCAGTCTATCTTTAACACTGTCTCAAACTTGTGTTCAGTTGATTTATGGAACCCAATCTTAGGATGAAGAAACACAACAAAACACCACAGGAGAGTATGAGCATGGGACTATGGAACTTCCTTTTTCTCCAAAAAAAGAAGTCTCGCTGATGTCTAGTATAATTTGTGATGATTAATTTTATAGAGTTGTTCTTGACCGAAGTCACTATAGCATTGGAAATAAGCTATGAGAATAGAATTCAGCTAGAGGGGAAAAGTTCATTAAGAAATAAAAGTAGGGACAAAATTGCTTATTAAAGTGGCTAACCAGGGTTGTTTTATGAGAGGATGGATTAAAAAAATAATAGAGGGTTGCCATGTATTTTAAAGAGATGAATTCAAATATGACTCACAGATTCCGGTTTCAATAAAATCTTGTGGAATATAAAAGTTTAGTTCCATGGAAAAAAGGATAGTTAGTGGACCCTATTATACTATTTGAAATATTCTAACATGAAACTTGACTTGACCACAGCTGCAATATATATAGCATTAGCTTCAGAATTGTGAAGAAAAAAAAGAAGCAGTTACTTCTTTGTGCCAAGCCTGGTCTGAGGCAAAGAAAATCCCACTCAAGATTTTTTTTTCATATAAGGGCCTGGGAAGATGATGGATAAAGTGTGTGCTGTGAAAGAATGAGGTCCTGAGTTCAGATCCCCAGCATCCACATAAAAGGTGGGTGTGGTGGCATTCATCTGTAACCCTAGTGGTAGGGGACCATAGATAAGCGGTCCCCCAGAGCTCCTGGCCAGCCATTTTAGCAAATCAGTAAGCTCCAGATTCAGTGTGAGACCCTATGTCAAAAATACGATGGAGAGCAATTAAGGCAGGCAACCAATGTTGAGCTCTAGCTTTCATGTGCATGTGTGCACACACATATATTCAAACACACAAACAGGCACATACACATACTCTGCACACATACACACAAAAAGTTAAAATTAAAGGAAACAAAAGAGATTCCACAAAATTCCAAATGCAGGGTTGGTCTTTTTTTTTTTTTTTTTTTTTAGAAAATTTGAAATCATTTTTATCAGACTCTAGCACTGTGTTGAGCATGAAAATGGGTGGCGTTAGCAATGATTTGCTCAGTTAGAAATGAATCAACACACATAACTATTTAATTGTTTCTTTAACTACAAGAAAGTAACTCCAAAGTTTATCCTTCAAAATAGTGTGTGTCTTCCTATGGATATATTTAATAAGCATTAGATAGAGCATAGGTAGATACATAGATGATAAATAGATATAGGTGATAGATACAGAGATGTTAGACAGCAGATACATAAGTAGGTAGATGATAGATAAATAGATAGATAGAAAGATAGATGGATGATAGATAGATAGAAGATAGATTAGAAGATAGAAGATAGATGATAGATAGATAGATGATTGATAGATAGATAGATGATAGATAGATAGATAGATAGATAGATAGATAGATAGATAGATAGATATGATTAATAGGCAGGCAGGCAGGGAGACAGGGAGATTGCTTTGATTCTGAGGTTTGAATAAAGACCCAAAGCTTGTGTGATGTGTTATATTCTGTTTTCCAAAGGAAAAACATGCCTATTATTTTTTATAGAAAACTGCTTTGTCCATTTCCAAATGTGAATCAAAGCTTTGTATCTTGTTATAACAATGTTTAAAGAAGATGGTAATGGATGTGAATATGCTTAATTTTGCCCCTCAAAGTAGCTTTTGATAGTTAAAAGCTTTGGATGGGGATGCCAAGAATATGAGGAATCTGGTCTGTAAATTCTTGTCCAATTTAGCCAATCTAACTAGCTTGCAAGTAAATTGATTATTTACTCATGTCTTAATTTTGCCCAACCTGAGTCCAGCATTGAACTGAATTATAGGAACATGGCTGGTCAGAAACTCAGAACACATCAAAGATGGGAAGCAGGAGGACATTCAGCTTTAAGTTCAATGCATAGACACTAAGTTCAGAAAGCAATATTGGTACTCCTCAGGACAGCTGAGACTTCCTGCATAAAATAAGACTGGAGTAGTTCTTGTAATGTTAGGTGGGATAGAAAACACTACAGGAACATGGAAAGCTGTGGTCTGAGGCAAATCCTGGTCCACTGCATGAGCTCTGTTTGTTGAATAAATAATGTTAGTGAGAAAACAGAGCGAAGGTAAAAGGAGGCTGGAGGGAACAGTCAAAGTAACTCAGATACCTGTACTGTGAGGAACAAAGGTTTAGACAACTTAGGACAAATTCATAGAAGGCATAGTATAAATGTCACTAGCATTGCCTTATATCTTATGAAATCCCTTTGAAGTGGAATGATTGTAGATGTCAGAGATGAGGAAACAGAAGTTTGAAAAATGTAACCATGTGCCCAAGAACACAGGTGTAGCATAACCAAGCCCATAGTGAGGAACAGGATGCTGTGTGGCTTTTACTACCAGTGGGCTGTGTTACCGAGTAAATTACATGGTTCAAGTAAATGTGAGGCAGCCAGAAGGAAGCCTAAAATCACTTTGAGTCTCAAGTCAGGAGATTGAGCATAATATGATGCTTGGGAGAATTTGGGGGTGGATGGTAAGGAGCAGATCCAGTTCCATTAGTCACAAGCTGATCTAAGAAAAGAATTTGGTCAGTCAGCCCATTCTATCTCACTGGCTTCTATTTTTGGAGTCATTTCCCTTGTTTATTATAAGTTTTATTGCTCTATTTGAGTTATTTGTTCTGCAAATTAATTATATTTATTTTTTCTCAATTGAGCTATGTGGTAGAAGTGAAGCTGGATTGAAATAAGAGACCCTGGTCAGAGGCTTTTCTGGTTACTGGTGACTTGTCTGGGTTTATCTTGGGTACAACTCCCTTGTTAAGGCCCCTTTCAGCTGTCTGCATTATGATTACACTCTGCGCCAACCACAGTTGTCTAATATTAACTGATTGTGCCACTTCTGGATTACCACTAGAGAAGCAAGACCTATTGGTTTTATTCCTTTTATTGCCCATGACCCCAAAGGGAGGCAGATTGGTTAGGAAAAATATATAAATAATGTGGGCTAGTAAATGCCTTCAGTGTTTACTTACCCTTGCTTTTTAGCTCACTTCTCTTTATCCACCGTCTCCATCCCAATTCCCATCTCTTTTGGTTTCAGCTGATTATATTGTTCTTTTATTTAATTTTTCCCTTGCATTTTCCATTCACTTAGAATGGAATCCCACATTAAATGAGGCTCCAGTCTCACTTAAGGATGCATTTGGCAAACCAAAGAAAGTAAAATCATCAGTAAATTCCAAATGTTTTATTATGTTCCCTTACACATGTACAAATTCCAGGAAGGCTCTACTTCTGAAAACAATTCCAAGACACGGATTCCAGAGGCAATTAATAATTTTTGACCCTGTCATTTAAGTACATAAGAAAGATCTAATATATTTGATTTTGAGTGTAAAAATTGATCAGACAATTCACATAGATGGGAGCCAAGCTAAAACTTGTCATAAGTTACTTACGATCTAAGAAAATTCTTAACTAAAGAAAAACTAAGAGAGAGGCAAAAGAATGGTTTCATAATTACAAGATCTCCTAATCCAGTGGTTTATTATCTGAACTTGTTCTGAGGGAAAAAGGTTACAGCAGGAATACTGTCAAATGCCTGTATCTTGGAGGTTAGAAAACTCAACCTTAGGGACATTGGCTGCTGTTTAACAGTAGAAGAGAAATTATAAATCCAAGCTCAAGACTTTGTTAGAGCCATTGCTACCATCTCATTCTACATTAACATTTCAATTCAAGAGCAACATTTGGAATTTTTTCAAGATGGTTTTGCATATTACACTCCTAACCTTTTGGTCCTAGTTGCCCTCCAGGGCTTTCAAACTAATATTTCTTATTTAAAATACTGAACTCATTCTTGACCCATTATGCGAGAGAAAAATAAGACTGAATGTTACAAGTAAGCGAAGTCCTCAGTATGAACAGTTCCGCAGCTCTGAGTCATCTTCCTTGCAACTCTGATGAAGATGCTCCCCTCGTGCAAACACAATGGTCAAGATAACAAGAGCAGGAGCTGCTGAAACATTTAGTGTATTAAATACTTGTCTACTTGCTGTGACGAAACACCTGACAAGTAGCAAACTTAAGAGGGGGAGGGTTTATTTTGTCTCACAGTTCTAATATAGTTGACCAAGTTGGGCAAGTCATGGTGACAGGATCATGAAGCAATTGTTTACACTGTGTCCAAAACTAGGAACCAGAAAGCAGTGAACGCTGGGCTCAGTTTGCTTTCTCTCATTAAAAATAAAAATTTTAATATTTTTATTTTACGTGTATATGTGTATTGCCTGCATGTATGTAACTATAACTGAGCCATGTAATGCCCATGGAGATCAGAAGAGAGCATCAGATTCTGTGGGATTGGATTTATGGACAGTTGTCAGCTGCTACATGGTTGCTGGGAACAGAATCCTGGTCATCTGTAAGAGCAGCCAGTGCTCTGAACTGAGGCATCTCTCCAGCCCTGTTTACTGTTTTTTATTTAGTCCAGCCCTTGGCCCATGGAATGGCGCTTTCTAGAGTTGAAGTGGGAAGACCTCAATTAACCTAATGTAGATAATGCCTCTCAGCTATGCCCAAAGGTTTGTCTCCAAGGTGATCTGTCAACATGACAGTATCAACCATCATACTTGGCTCCTGCTATTCTTTTAAGCAGTTATTAAAGATTTAAATTTAATTCAGACTCATATGGAACCACCAGTGTTGTAAAGACTGCAATGCGACCATTGAATAGATGAATATTTCTGTACATAGCTAAATATTTATGTAATAGAAAACAACAATACAAAATTTAATGTTTCACATATCTTAAAATGAAATGGAGATCTTCTTTAAAGGGTAAAAATCCATTCAATTGTATGTCTTACAGGGTTTATACTGTGTTCAATATTTTATGACTGTATTAATTCACCTGTGAACCTAAAAATTTACAGCCACCTTTGAAAGAGATGTATCCTTGTTCTGGAATGTGTTACTGAATATGTTAAAGCTGTAATGAAATGCTTCTTCTAATCATATGATTATTACATTAAAAAATTTTAATGTTTCATTCTTTTGACACCAATTGCATAATTAAATAAAAATTCAAATGCAGAAATAATGCATCTTAGTTTAAATACAGTACAGCTCAGGTAACCATCTCTCCTCCAGTTTTACATATTTAAAATATTTCTAAAGTTTTTATGCTATTATTAGTGTTTACTTTTGTGTGTTCTTGATCTCAGCTTTTTCTACTTGCTCCCATCCATCAAATGTTTCTTTAGATCTGTTTGTCTGCCCTTCAGTAACCCTCTACATTCAATTACTCTTGTTTTGTTACTTTTGCCTTTAAAAAATATCCAGATGTTAGGGGTTGGAGAGATTGCTCAGTGGTTAAGAACACTGGCTTCTGTTCCTGGGTTTGATTCCCAGCAAACATATGGGGTGGGTCACAACTACTTGTAACTTCAGCTCCAGGGGTTTTGATGACCTATTCTGGCCTCCTTCAGTACCTGCAAACTTGTGGTGCACACACACAAACAGACACCCACATACACACATACTAAGAAAAATAAATAATTTTCATTCTATATGTTCTCACTCCTTGTTCCTTAATATTATCAGCACAGATTTCTAACTGTTTGTTATTAATTTTTTTTTAAAGAAAAGCCCCTTGCCTCTACTTCCTTGCTATCCATGAACTATACAAATCAGTACACCCCCTAGTTTAACACTGCACCAACTGAATGACATCAAACTCATTTAGGATGTGATGAATTTCTTATTGGCAAGTTTATGACTTGTTTGCTTGTTTGTTTTATGAGATAAAGTCTCCCTGTAGCCCCAGCTGGCCTGGAACTCACTATGTAGACCAGGCTTGCCTGATTTCATAGAGGTTCACTGACATCTGCCTCCTGAGTGCTGGGATTAAAGGTATGTACCACTAATGCCCACCACTACGTTTTTGTTTTTTAATTCTCTTAGGAAAGCACTTCAAAATAGAGGAATAGGCAAACACTATCTGAAGGAATCCAGTAATATAAAAAAAATATCCAGAATTGACAAATGTGGTTATATCACATTAAAAAGTTTCTGCACAGTAAATGAAACAATTTATAGAGTGAACAGACAATTACAGAATTGGAGAAAACCTCTGTCAGCAATTTATCTGACATGTACCTTGGGAAGCATAGGAATGAATCAGACGTACTGCACCCATAATGCTCTCACTAGTGTGAGAAATAACATCTATATCCCTGAGTCTTGTTTATTCTGCTTATGTCAGTGAAGATGCAGCAGAGTAACTGGTTAGTTGCAATTATTTAAAACCACTGAACTTTCTTTCATGTTCTCTATCAAGGTTGATGGCACAACCACAATAGTCACCAGAACCGGTAGCATCCAGAGATTAATATGTATATATTAATCCAGCAGCTCAATAATTTATAAACACAGACTTTCCTGAATTAATTTGAAACCCTATCACTAATTTTTATGTATTTCTATCCTTATCTCACACAATTCCATTTCAATCTATATAATCCTCCCAAAATGTTGTTTCTGATATATAGTGCTGAGTGGGTAAATTTTTCTATAAAACATTTATATGAGTTCTCATTACCTTCCAGATAGAACTTGCAGTTATTTTGATCTTGAGCATCCCTTAATGGCCCATGTGTAAAAAATTTGGTCCTCAGACCAAGGCACTGTTTGGAGGTGGTAGTAATTTTAAGAGTTTGAGCTTAATGGGAGGTCCTATGTTATGAAAAGCATTTCCTCAGAGGGTTTTGTCTGACCCTGGACTTTTGAGTTCTCTTTTTCACACATCAGCTGCAAAGTGAACAATGTGCTGTTGGATTGTATGTTCTCCACCACGACACACTGCCTTGACACAGATCAAAAAGCCATGGGGCTACCTGACCACGAAACAAAGCCAAATTCAAATGTTTTATACAGGAGGCTGATTAGAACAAAATCCAAACTGTTTGACTCCAAATTTCATGATCCCAAATAGTCTCATTGAGATAATTTGGCATCTAGAAGGATGGTAAAGGTAAGATGGAAGTACGAGCCTTTTATCAGCTATATGTACCTTCCTTTGGTTCTTTGACCATCCCATTTAGCTGTAGAATAATTAAAAATACAATTTAGTTACTGCAATGATAATATATCACTGGATTTTAAAGTATTTTTATATTCCTTGCTTCATTAAATCTCTATCAACTTCTGTGATGTGTACACTAAATACATTTTACATTTGAATCCTGTAGTTCAGTAATCCTATATAAATTGCCCAAGATCACTGAGCTCATGGGAGCATAGGAATAGTCTAAAGGGTCACACTGTATTCTCAGACTCTATGCTTTTTGTATTTTATACATGGCATTTCCCAATCGACTTCAATAATTGAGAGCTAGACACTGGCAATGTCCAGGAACTAATGATGCCTAAGCTTTCCCCCCACAGAAATTTGCATTCAGTTGGTCAGGGAGAGCATCTGGCTTTCTATGTTCTCTGAAGGTTTGTCAGGTCATTCATCACAAGGAACAGCCACAATGCATTTAGGCAAGCATGTATTTTTCCTTCTTTGTTTTTCAATCAACCACTGTATATGCCTCTTTGTATTTGGACAAAGTACGCAAAAACTTTTGAACAAATAGTTATTCAGTGGTTATGCTACATCTCATATTCAGATAAATAATAAAGCAAATTAAAACCTTGTTCATGAGGAGCAAAGTTAATGTCAAAAACTCAGAACACTTAGCTTTAAAAAAAAAAAAAGCAGAAGTCAAAATAGAACTAAAACAAAAAGCCACAAAAAAGTTTGCTTACAGAATCTGGTATTTGAAATAATGGAAAATAAACAGTTCCTAGGCTCTGGGAGAAGCTCTATGCTAGACATTTCTCTAGTTCATTCTACTGTGAGATGGCCACATAGAACTACCTATCACAGCACTGCTTACATTATGTAAGAACTTGCATAATCTCTCCCCTTGCATCTTTCTTTTCTCTATGTAACTGATCGTGGCAGACACTGACAGTGCCATGCTGGATGATGAAATGATCTTTTTCTTTTTCTTTCAACCCAGCTGGGAAAGATATTCTTACACACACTCAGTTTTAAAGGATATGAATGTATGATTATAAAAAAGAATGAGAGGAAATCGGTTAATAAAATGGAACTTAATTAACTTCTGAGCTATGACGCTCAAGAAATACTAAGACAATGACATTCATGAGCCATGTCAAAAATGCTTTTTACATAAAACAATTAGAAAGACTTGCCATCCAAATCAGTTGCATAGCCCTCTGCCACTTCCCACTCTTGAGTATTTTTCCTGAAAAAGAAATATTTGTTGATGTTCTGGATGCCTCTGAGCAAGACAGCACTCCCCATCAATAATATGTGCAGAAATGCTGTAATTTCTCCAAAAGGAAGATCTGCCTCCAGGCTACAGATGGTCTTGGGGACCTGGCTGGAGTGGTTTGCAACACAGGATGGACCAGATGTTTCCAACAAGAAGAGTAAAAAGAATTCAGTGCTGATTTAGAAAGTACTTTCCGAGCTTGTTTTGTTTGTTTTGGGGGACAGGAAGATATTCTACATAATGAAGCACAGTATAGTAATTATGTGTGCACATATATGTATACCTGTCCCTGGAACCAAATTCACAAGAGCTTTACAATGCAGTGATGAGCAATTAAATCAGTCTTGCATAGATCAACTAGTATTTTTAAATGCATATAAAATATCCTCTTTCGTTTCACATGTTAAAGTAAGTATTGTGACTTCAGTTGCTTACACTAACTCAAAAGGCTTCCAAGAGTCAGTCTATCAAATCTAAAGAAACTGAATTAAGTAAAATATCTATTAAAAAGTTGGAGTAAGATTTTGCTAATAAGTAAGACTCGAGAAGTTGCATTTAGTCAACAAATATATTCAAACAAAGACTTTGCTAATCAGAGGGAGAAAAGTTCATTCTTAGCTATCAAATATTTCTAAGTGCAAAAGTATCGTATACCTCCTCTGCATGATTCTTATGCATTTCTTAGCCTAGGCTATTAAACATACCCAGAAGACAGGCAAATAAGCAAATATTTGGGGAAAGGTAGACATAACAAGAAAAACATAGATGCTGTCAAGTTTGAACAACTCTAAGCCTAAATTCCCAGTATGCTTATGAATCTCCATTGCTTGGGGTCTTGAATCTAGTGTCCAACAAAGATCAGGACATTTGAGCCTGTTCTGTCTCATTATAAATGGACCTGCTGTGTCTGCTATTATACTTGATCTCAGAAAGAAGAAGCTCTGATGAGACTCTACTCATGATAATATCTAAATATGATATCCTCCAGATAGCATGATCATTTTGACCAAAGTATCATAACGGCATGAGTACTGTAAATCATTTTAGCTAAATCACTTCATCATTTCATCTTAAAGGATGCTGAAGTGAGCTATATGCTCTCTGTCCCCACCCTAAGGAAGTTTTGAGTCTGACAACAAAGACAGAAATTGAAGGGCAAGTACAATATGAAATTAACATTTAAAAAAGACGAGTGAAGGAGCTGTGAGAATTTAGGACAAGATAATTCAACCAAGGCTTCTGAATCAGGCCAAACTTGGGAGGCAAAGACATATAAAATGAGGTTTGTGGATAAATGGGCATTAGCTAGGCAAAGATGGACAGCCAGGGGAGGGGTCATTGTATACAGATGACAGAATGCTTCTTTAAAAAATTTTTTTTTGTGTATATATATATATATATATATTATACATATGTGCACACATGTGGAGGTCAGAAGCCAATTTGTGGCAGTCAGTTGTTTCCTTTCACCATATGGTATGGAACTCAGGTTGTCAGACTTGGCAGCAAGTGCGTTTACCTGCTTAGCCATCTTGCAAGGCCCAGACTGCCTCTTTATTCGCTCTACACCTTTAAGAAGAAAACTTAACTTTTTCTAAGCCTCCATTTTTATTCTTAAAAGCAATAAATGAATAAATAAATATATAAGCCATCTTCAAGGAATTGCACATAATATGCTTAATACTGTATTATGTTGAGACCTTCAGTAAAGGACCAGTACTTAATGCTTATTTGGGAGTGGACAGCAATAACAGTGGTCATGGTACAGGGAATAGAGGCAAGAGTACTCAGACAATGGAATACTGAATTCTAGGGGAAAGATGGGATTTATATGGATCTTTACAGGGGGATTAATGGGAGCGTTGTACAGCCACAAGCCTCCCTCATCCAAGTAGGAGCTATTTGAGCAGTTAAGGGTACTTCGTAGGCACTGGAAATAGGTAAGCTACCCTGGGAATACAGTTAACACATGTGGAGACTGCTCCTTTCAAGCATGAACTTGGTGTGCTGAACTGCAGCTATTGAGCATCCACCTAACAGAAAAAGGCCAAGAATGCATGCTAACAGTTGTAAAAGCTGTTCTTTCCAAACAGAAAGTGAGACTCATGTTTTTGTTAACTCACTATTCTCTGTACTGTGTTTGACACCAAGACTTCCTTTATCTTCCTAAGGGACTCTAAACACGTTTGAGAATTTTAATTGGCGTTCAAGAAGGCTAAGGGATAAGTGAAACATCATTTTTTTTGTCATGATTATTTTATTTATTTATTTATTTTTTGGTCCCTTTTTTGTTTTTGTTTTTGTTTTTTTCTGGAGCTGAGGACTGTACCCAGGGCTTTGTGCTTCTAGGTACAAGCACTACCACGGAGCTAAATCCTCAACCCCTGAAACATTGCTTTTTTTTTTTTTTTTTTTTAATGCCTTTTTACAAAATAGTTTTGCCTGGTCATTTTCTTGGTATTGACCACACAATGTGAGACTAGAAACCTCTCTGGGAAACGCTAGCAATTGCTCCATAGTACTGATCCATTGATAAGTAAGAAATAACTATGCAGTTGAGGTTTTCCTCAGGACCAGTGGAAACTCACACTTGAAAGGTTTTTCATCCTTTTTCCAGAGAAAGAAAAATATATTTTTGATCATTTCTTAACAACGGTAATAAACAGTCCATTTAAACTCTTCCCACTTAAAGAAGCTTGACATTAAACAAACTCTTCTCAATGAGTAAGTGTCCCCAAGAATGCACCAAAGCAAAAAAACTCCATTTGTTTCAAAGCCTACTCAAAAATCCTTCAATGACACAGTAGCTCTAAGTCTTAAATAACTACTTAGCCTGGGGTATGGCCCTTGATTCCATCATATTCTAGTAACTTAATTTGAATATGATTCCCAGACAACCCACAGAACTAGATTACTTATGGTTTCCTATACACACGCCTGAACTTCTCGCTTCCTGCCTTTGTTTGTGGGATTCCTTCTGTCTGTAACAATCTTGCCTGCTCTGTAAAACCCTATCACCGATAACATTGATCCCAAAGGCCATCATCCTTTTAATATCCTTGTCTTTTATAGTTGTGATGGTGCTTCCTTTCCCACAAGCCCCAAAATGTTATAAGTGAATTCCGTAATTTATATGTTATTTGTTTTAACATTAAATTTTATCTGTCTCCTCTTCCTTTCTGTACTAGAAACTCCTTGGGGTCACCTACTGCATCTGTGTTGTAGTCCAGTTCCACCTTCCATAATGCTTTTGCCCAGAATAAAAACTACAGATTGAGAATCACAGAGCTGGAATGGTCCTGATTTGTGTGTCTGGGCACTATGACTTTGGAAATGACCAAACTACTTAAAAGCATGTTCCTTCATTCAAAGAGTTAAAAGGTCCCAAATCTTCTGCTTGATTCCACATCAGCATACTAGATGACCTCTGTCATTCGATACTTCTTAAATTATCACGAGTTAAATAGTATTTCTCTGAGAGAAATACTTTCAGCGTTACAAACCCTACTTCTCCCACTGATGTTTAAGAGCTGAGTACTGTTTTTAGTAATTGACCTTTTATTAAATTCAATATTTACTGTGCAGGAATTTTGTCACATGACTTCTTAAATTTTACCTTAGTTTTCTTTTTCTAATTTTGTTCTTTGAGAAGGTCACTTGTATTTTGATCATATTCACCCCCTCCCCCAACTCCTCCCAGGTTCACCTCCCGATACCTACCCACCCAATTTTGTGTTCTCCTTTAAAAAAAATCTAGTCCAATTTGTGTTGCGGATAGACTCAGGAATGTGGAGCATGGTCGACCTACATGGGGTCATACTCTTAAAGAAAACTGACTCCCTCTCCCAGAAGCTATCAATTTCCAATAGCTCCTCAGCTAAGGGCGGGACATTCTGTTTACTTTCTCGCTCCATACTGGGATTTTATCTGGCTTGTCTTGTGCATGCTGTCACAACCTTCGTGAGTTCATATGTGCAAACTGTCCTGTTGTGTCTAGAATACAGTTTTATTTTAGTCATCTACTATGTCTGGATCTTACAACCTTTTCCCCCTTCTTCTGCAATGATCCTTGAGCTTTGGGGTGAGAAGGTGTGACACAGGTGTCCCATTCAGGGACAAGCATACCACAGTTTATAAGTCTCTGCACCTTGTGAATGTTTGTGTTCATTGTAGTCTACCACCAAAAGAAGCTTCTCTGATGAGGGTTGAGAGAAGCACTAATCTATAGATACAACAATAATTCATTTGGGGTCCATTTAATACTATGTCTATTTAGCAGAATAACAGTAGCAGGTTCTCCTCTAGGGAATACTATCTGTCTAGCCACAGGTTCCTGGCCCCAAGAACAGTGCCAGGTGTGGGTTTCATCTTGTAGAGTGGGTTTAAATCCAATCAGATAGTGTTTTGTCACTCCTATGACATTCATACTGAGGATTTAAAATTGTCATCTGTCTACCTTTATAGGCCTCCTTATAAGACTCTCATTATCTAAGACATCACCTTTATTTTCTTTATTACCTTTAGGCAATATTTATCTTTATTTCTTTATTGACATTTGTATTGATGATATAAAGGTAATAATGGATGAAAATTTTCCTTTTATTAGAACACTTTTTTAATCACTATACTTTTTAATTTTTAATAACTACATGATTAAAAGCTTTTCACTACAGCTTTAACATATTCAGTAACACACCCAGAGCAACAGCACAACTCTTTCACAAGTGGGTGCAAGTTTCTAGGTTTACAGTTGAATTAATATAGTTCTATATTATTGAACTCAGTATAAGCCCTGTAAGACATAAAATTGGATGAGTTTTTAACCTTTAAAAAAGATCTCCATTTCATTTTAGAATATATTGTTCCTTGCAGACAGACTCATTGTTTTTGCTACTAACACTGAGATATTGGTACTTGCATCTCTAATCTGTGTGTATCTGATTGTTACTAGTCATAATCGGTTCCACTTGGATCCTTGGTGCCTGTGTGTATCTATAAAGTGGGGGGAGGGAGGCTATGGGAGGGTGCTATCTGGGAAGTGGGTGTATAATTGAATGAGATGGTTTGGGATGTTCTGTGTGATACACACACACACACACAAAATCAACAAATTTTTTTAAATTTTATTATATTTGAGGAGGAAGCATGGCAATTTATATCATTCTAATTAGTAGAGGTGATAAACAATACCATAGAACACTGTTTTTACTTAAAAGAAGGCTGACCAACAAACTCATGATATTCAGATCATAGTTTTGAGTATTTGGCAGAGATTTTTCTCAAAAATGCACAGAGATTATCACTTCAAGAGAAAAAAACGAAAAGCATTTGGTGCCCAAGGTAAAATTTGAGCCTTCAAGCAAAAACTCAAATTTTAGAAAGCCTATATATGTCACTGTGAGGCTGTCAGCTTCCCTAGACATTTCTGATGAGCTCAAAGGCAATACTAACAAATATGATTTAAAAAATATGTTGCATTATGATATGTGTCACATTTGGAAGATCCGTATAACTCAGTAAACAAACATTTTCCAAATGACCAATGCATGGTGATATGAAAGCACACATGGGTAAAACCACATTTAAATCTAATGGGATAAACTAACAGACTTTAATCTAGCAGAATTAAAAAGTCCACTGATGATAATTTAGATCACACATTGACATTATCCATAATTCCCAATCATTCACACAATTTAGTATTAAAACAGAATATTAGAAACTATCGAAAGGCCAATGATACACTGCTCTTCTTTACAACTGTGTAACTGTTTGAGGTAATATTTTCTTTAACTAAAACCAGGTATCTTAACAGTTTGGGTGCAGAAGCAGAAAAAGAAAGCAGTTGACTTCTGTTAAGCTGGACAATAAAGTGACTGTCAAATTATATTTGGGAAAGACATTTTTTTCATGAAAATGTTATTTATAAAAATAATTATTTTATTATTTCATTTTTAAATGTTTTTAAAAATCATTTTCCCCATTTTAACTATCCAGATAAATGTTGAAATCAGTTCCTTACTTATAAGATTATTTAGACATCTTGATATCAAAAAGTTTAAGAACTGTTTCTCTAGAATATCTGTATTTCTCACACTAAAGAACTCACTCTTTTGTGAAGTGAAATTTAGGTTCTGGGTTCTTCCTTTCAGTTAAGTCTGTGTGAGAGGAAAGCAGGCCAAGCAAACAACACACTACCAGCAACAAAAAAGAAATACCCTGTTTATGTGGAGACTTTATGTGTCTTTAAAAAAAGAAACAAGAAATATAAATAAAAATAGATGACATGAACTCTGGGAGTTGGGGGAACGGGGTCTAAATATGATCAAGGAGAAAAGCTTGACTGGATAGGTCTTGACATACATGACAGAATCCTTGAAATCTGGTAGTGGTAGGAACTTCAGGGATGGGGAGAAGGGGTCTTAAATTCGACTAAGGTATTTTATATGAGATACACAAAAATTCACTAAAAATGCTAAAAATAAAAAAATTGAATTAAAAAATACATTATGAGAAATTCTTGAAGCAATAAAAATATTTTCTGAAAATGT
>NW_008329141.1:2406328-2409562 GCF_000622305.1 Nannospalax galili | reverse complement strand
AGAACACACAATTATTTCTAGAATAAATATTTCATGCAGTGAATCATCTTTACTTTCCCCTGTGCATTGAAAGATCTTTTTCACAATTAGTCCATTGTGTGTGAAAACGATTTATTTTTTATTTGTTTTTATTGAATTTTTTGTGTTTTATACAGAATATCTCAAACACTCTTAATCACCTTTAAAATGTTTTATTTATTACTTTTATTTTATGTGTATACATGTATTGCCTGCATGTAGGTAAGTGCACCAGTGTCGTGCAATGCCTGTGGAGGACAGAAGAGACTGTCAGATCCCTTCGAACTGAAGTTACGGACAGTTGTTAGCTGCCATGTGGGTGCTGGGATTTGAGCCCAGGTCTTCTGCAAGAACAGTGTTCTTATCCACTGAGCCATCTCTCCAGCCCCAATCTTAATCATCTTTATACCCCTGCCCCCACTGGCACCCTTCCAGAGCCCCCCTACAGAAACCCATATACTCTGTCATGGATGTTAAGGCCCATTGTGTCAAGTCAGTGACCCCAGATATCCCCAGTATAAGACCATCCACTGATATCTAGTCAGCCTATCTAGATTCTCTTGATTTAGGAAGATCAGCTCTTCTTCATCTAGCAGTAATCAGTTGCCAATGTTTCTTCAGCTCAAATTGAGGTCCACTGTGCATTTCCCCAATTCTATGCTGGGTTTTGTCTGCCTGGGTTTGCATGGGACTTGTGTATACTGACACCATTGCCATAGAATCATCTGAGCATGTTCCCAGGAGCTTGTAGGACTCTGTTTCCATATGGTCATACACCTCCTCCCTGGCTCTCAGAATCTTTCCGCCCCCTCTTTTATGATGGTCCCTGAGCCCTGGGTAGGTGAAGTTTAATATAGGAGTCTTGTCCAAGGACCATCAATCTGAAGACCCTTACTCTCTACATTTTGGCCATTTGTGACCTTTTCTGTTCCTGGCTCTCTGTTGCATAGTTACATTAGTCAAGGGATGTGACAATCTTGGAATTTTCTCTAAGATCTATCACCTCTCCAGGCATGTGTATTTGGTTATAGTTTCAGTACTACATTTGAGTTTCCTCCCATTGAGTGAGCTTTTAGTCCAATTAGGTAGCTGTTGATTGCCCCCAAGATAAAATTGCCACTACTGCACCAATGTTGTATGCTGTGCCAGCCATTGATGTGGTTATTTGATCTTGAAGCTGGTGTTGGATCATTGATTGATATTTTCCCTTGGCACTGCCATAGTGCTGTGCAAAGCTATGAGAGCTAGCCTTCAGGGGAAGTGGTTTCAGGTCAGTTGCAGCTCTGTTGTTCAAATCCTGTATCTGAATTGTGTTCTGTCATCATCAGTAGGGTTTATCCTTCAAGGTCTGTGAGGTTATCAAGGGCTGTGTCAATAGCCTGTGTAATTTTGGGAGTCTCTTGAACCATCCTGGGCAACAACTCAAGGACAGTTTCTCCTGTCTGGCACTGTTTCTTGTTCTGTAGACTTTAGCTATATACATGTACTCATGTAGAGAGATGTTGTATGTGTAATTTGTCATTAGATTGTTGGACTAATACTATTCCTTCTCTTTTGTTTTTAAAGGTAGCTAGGCATTTCTCTCTACTCTGTCTCCCTGTTTAATCTTTCTACCATGACTTCCCCATTTAAAGTGTACCCATTTCTCCCTTGATAATACCAGACTCCTATGGTCCCATCTCTCTTAGCTCCTTCTTTTCCTTTATCCCCAAGGTTCCTGTAAAACCCTCTCTCGCCCTCCCATTTAAATAGACCAATTTTTATCCATTTCTTCCTTAGCAACACCTGTCTCCTACAGTTCTCTCTCAGGTTCTTTCTTTCCTTCATGTTCTTTCTTTCCCTTTACCTCACTGGTTCCTTTGCATTATTCTAGTTCCTGCAGTTACATCGTCTTTCTTTACAGCTGAGGAAAACTCCATTGTGTAAATGTACCACATTTTCTTTTTCCACTTGTCAGATGAGGGACACAGAAGTTGTTTCCACCTCTTAGCTATTGAGAAAAAAGCAGCAACAAACATGGATGTACAAGTGTCTCTGCAGTAGGGTGAGTCCTTTGGGTATATGCCAAGGAGTGGTATAACTGGGTCAAATGGTAGGTTCATTTGTAGTTTTTTAAGAGTTCTCCATACTGCTGTCCATAGGGGTTGCATGAGTTTGCAAACCCACGAGCAGTGAATGAGCATTCCACTTTCCCCATACCCTCTGCAGCATTTGGTATCAATTGTTCTCTTGATCTTAGCCAGTCTGACTGGGGTAAGATGAAATCTTAAAGTGATTTTAATTTGCATTTCCATAATTACTAATGATGTTAAACATTTATAAGATGTTTCTTAGCCATCTTTATTTTTTCTTTTGAGAACTCTCTGTTCAGATCCTTAACCCATCTTTTAATTGGGTGACTTATTTTCTTGATTTTTTTTTGTTTTTTTAGTTCTTCATATACTCTGGATGTTAAACCTCTGTCAGATATGTCTCTGTTGGTTTTCTCTTCACTTCCTTGTACAATTTTAGTTTAATGAGGTGCCATTTGTTGATTTTTGACCTTAATTCCTGAGCAGTTGATGTCTGATTTAGAAAGTCCTTTCCTACACCTATATCTTTTAGATTACTGACAATGTTTTCTAACAATTTTAGAGTTTCAGTTTTCACATTCTGGTCTTTTATCCATTTGGACTTTTGAGTTTTGTGCAAGGTGAAAGATAAGGGTGTAGTTTCATTCTTCTACAGGTGGAGATCCAGTTTTGCTAGCACCATTTGCTGAGGATGCTGTCTTTCCCCTTTGTCAAATATCAGGTGGCTGAAATTGCTTGTGCTCATGTTTGGGTCTTCAATAGTGTTCCGTTGATCTATGTGTCTATTTTTGTGCCAGTACCATGCTATTTTTATGACTACTGCACTGTAGTATAGTTTGAAATCTGGTAGAGTAATCCCCCCAGCCTTGTTCTTTGAACTCAGGGTTGTTTTGGCTATGTGCTTCCATATGAATTTTAGGATTTTTTCCCAGTTCTGTGAAGAATGTCATGGGGATTTTGATTGGCATTGCACTGAATCTATAAATGGCTTTCGATAGAATTAGAACATCCATTTTTACAATATTAATTCTTCCAATCCATGAATATGGGAGGTCCTTCCATTTTCTGATGTCTTCCTTAATCTCTTTCTTTAAAGATTTAAAATTTTGATTGTAGAATTCCTTAATATCTTTGGTCAGGTTTA
>NW_008329141.1:2385639-2403214 GCF_000622305.1 Nannospalax galili | reverse complement strand
AGACTTTTTGCCATTCTGTGGGTTTTCTCTTCATTGTTTTGATTATTTCTTTTGCTGTACAGAAGCTTTTTAGTTTAATGACGTCCTACTTGTTAATTGCTAAACTTAATACCTGAGCAACTTCTGTTCGATTTAGAAAATCCTTTCCCACACCTATATCTTGTAAGTTAATGTCAATATTTTCTTCTAATAGTTTCAGGATTTCCAGTTTCACATTGAGGTCGTTGATCAATTTGGAGTTGACTTTTGCACAAGGTAAAAGATAAAGATCTAGTTTTATTCTTCTGCAGGTGGAGATCCAGTTTTGCCAACACCATTTGTTGAAGATGCTATCTTTCCTCCATTGTGTGTTTTTGGCACCTTTATCAAATTTCAGGTGGCTGAAATTGTGTGTACTTGGGTTTGGGTCTTCAATGAATTTCCATTGATCTATGTGTCTATTTCTGTGCCAGTACCACACTGTTTTTATGACTATAGCTCTGTAGAATACTTTAAGATCTGGTATAGCAGTTCTCCCAGCGTTACTCTTTGTGCTCAGGGTTCCTTCACCTATCCGGGGTCTTATGTGCTTCCATACGAATTTAAGGATTTTTTAAATCTAATTTTGTGAAGTATGTCATGGGGATTTTGATTGGGATTACATTGAATCTATGTATTGCTTTTGGTAGGATGGTCATTTTCACAATATTAATTCTTCCAATCCATGAATATGGGAGGTCCTTCCATTTTCTGATGTCTTCCTTAATCTCTTTCTTTAAAGATTTAAAATTTTGATTGTAGAATTCCTTAATATCTTTGGTCAGGTTTATTCTGAGACTGTTTTTAGGCCATTGTGAATGGGAGGATTTCCATGTACTCTTTCTCCAACTGCTTATTATTGGTATATAGAAAGGTTACTGATTTTTGTCGATAAATTTTATAACCTGGCACTTTAATGAAGGTAAATCATTTCTATGAATTTTCTGGTGAAATTTTTAACAGTTCTAAGGTATAATATCATATCATCTGCAAAAAGGGATTGACCTCTTCTGTTCTGATTAGTACTCCTTTAATTTCCTTCTCTTGTCATATTGCTCTAACAAGAGTTGTAAGCACTATATTAAAAAGGAGTGAAGATAGTGGACAGCCCTGTCTTGTTCCTAATTTTAATGGGAATGCTTACAGTTTTTCTCCATTTAGAATGATGTTGGCTGTGGGTTTATTGTGTATAGCTTTAATTATGTTGAGATGTGTGTCCTCTAGTCCAATTCCTTCTAGGACTTTGCACATGAATGTATGCTGAATTTTGTCAAAGGCCTTCTCTGCATCTATTGAGATGACCATGTGTTTTTTTCCCTTTGGGTCCATTTACATGATTTATGGTGCTTATTGACTTGCTTATATTGAACCATTCCTGCATCTCTAGAATAAAGCCAACTTGATCATGGTGGATGATGTTTTTGATGTGTGTCTGCATGCTGTTTGCAAGTATTTTGTTGAGAATTTTTGCATCTATGTTTGTTAAGTACATGGGTCTATAGTTTTCTTTTTTGGTTGTATCTTTACCTTGTTTCTTCATAGAAGGAATTTGGAAGTACTCCCTCTATTTCTATATTTTTTAATAAGTTGAATGGTATTTGATATAGATCTTTAAATGTCTGGTAGAATTCTGCTGTGAAACCATCTGGGTCTGGGCATTTTTTAGTCAGGAGGTTTTGTATTACTTTTTCAATTTCTTTACATGTTATGGGTCTCTTTAAGTTGTTGATCTCTTCTGGTTTAGCTTCAGTGATTCCCATGATTTTAGATACATATACATTTCTTTTAGGTTTTCAAATCTAATAATGTATAAGTTTTTAAAGTATTTCCTAATAATGTTCTGGATCTTTATGTTGTCTGTTGTGATGATTCCCCTTTCATCTCTAATATTGTTGATTTGGGATTGTCCTTTCCTTCTTTTGGTTAACTGGGCTACAGGTTGGTCTATCTTGTTTATCTTTTCAAAGAACCAATGCTTAGATTTGTTGATTCTTTGTATTGGTTTCTTTCTTTCTACTTAATTGTTTTATGCTCTGCTTTTTAAAAAAAAAATATTCTTCTTGTCTGCTGGGTTTGGGTTCCTTGGGCTGTTGCTTTTCAAGTGTGTTGAGTTGCAATGTTAAGTCATTTATTTTGTTCTTTCTGATTTTTTTTAATGTAGGCACTTAGAGCTATAAACTTCCCTCTTAGGTATGGTTTTAAACTGTCCCAGAGGTTTTGTGGTCTTATATTGTTGTTTTCATTTATTTCCAGGAATACTTTTATTTCTTCCTTAATTTCTCCTTTGTCCATTCATCATTCAGGAGTGTGTTGTTTAATCTCCATGTGTTCATGTAGTTACAAGGGCTTCTTCCGGTGTTGAATTTAAGCTTTATTGTGTTGTGATCTGATAGAATGCATGGAATTATTTCTTTTTTTTTTTTGTATTCGTTGAGACATGTTTTGTGCCCTAGTATGTGGTCAGTTTTGGAGAAAGTTCCATGAAGTTGTCAATAGAAGTATATTCTTTGGTGCTTGGGTGGAACATTTGGTAGATGTCTGTTAGGTCCATTGGATGTGTGGTATTAATTCAGATATCTGCTTATTCTTTGTCCCCTTGACCTGTCTAATGGAGACAGTGAGGTATTAAAGTCCCCCACTATTAGTGTGTTGGGATTAATCTGTGTCTGTAGTATTGTTTTTATGAAGTTGGGTGCACCAGAGTTTGGTGCATATATTTTCAGGGTTGTAATATTTTCTTGGTCAATTGTTCCTAAGTCAGAATAAAGTGGCTCTCTTTATCTCTTCTGATTAGTTTTAATTTGAATTCTATTTTGTCAGATATTAGAACTGCAACTTCTGTTGTTTTCTGAGTACCATTTTCTTGGAATATTTTTTTTCCATCCTTTCACCTTAAGTCAGTTCCTGTCCTTGAAGGTGAGATGGGTTTCTTGAAGACAACAAAAAGGTGGATTTTGTTTTTTAATCCATTCAGCTAGCCTGTGTTTTGCCTGGGGAGTTCAGTCCATTGATATTTAGTTATTACTGAAAATGTGTATTGATTCCTGTCATTTTAATTTGTGTTTGTATTCTTGGTCTAACTGAGTTTCCACAGTTATAACTTCCTTTAGTTTCTTTCTCTTACCCCTTGGGTCTAGTCATTCCTTTTTTCAGCTCTATGTATTGCTTCAAGAATTCTCTGAAGGGCTAGTTTTGTGGACATGAATTATTTCAACCCACTTATGTCATGGAAGATTTTTCTTTCCCCTTCAACTATAATAGACGTCTTTGCTGAGTAAAGTATTCTGGGTTGGCATCTCTGGTCATTTAAATTTGGAATACTTTGGTCCAGTCTCTTCTTGCTTTCATAATTTGCACTGAAAAGTCAGCTGTAATTCTTATGGGTTTTCCTTTATATGTGATTTGCTGTTTTTCTTTTGTAGTTTTCAGTATTCTCTCTTTGTTCTGTACATTCAGTGTTGTTACTATTACGTGCTGTAGGGAGTTTCTTTTCTGGTCCTGTCTATTTCTGTTCTATGTGCTTCTTGTATTTGTATGGGCATGTCCTCCTTTAATTCTTCTACAATCCTGGTCAAGATCCATCCATACTATTATCCTAAGATTCTTTTCCTTCTTCCATGCCAACGACATGTGAATTTTCTCTTTTCATGGTGTCCCACATTTTTTTGCATTTTCCATCCCTGTGTTTTCTTAAAATTTTCATAATCTTTGCTAGAGTAGGCCAATTTGCCAACTTTATTGTACATCTTGATATTCGGTTTTCCATTTCATTCATTGTATTGGTGAGGTTTTCTCCTGTCATTTCTAATTGGCTTATTGAGTGTTTCACTTCCTTCTTCATTTCAGCCAGAGTTTTCTTTGATATTTCTAACTCTTTTGTGAATTTAGTCAGAAGTTTATCCCTATCTTCTTTTAGTTCTTCTATTTGTTTGGCATTAAGTTCACAGAATTCTTTGTGAATTTAAGAATTCACAAAATTTGTGTCCTGGGTGATCTCTAGAGGGTTGTCTTTTTAGAACTCTTCTATAGGACTATTGATGCTTGGTGAAGACATATTATTTGGGTTTTTCATTATTATTTTTTAATTGTGACTTTGGCATGTGAATTTCTGCTTTTGTTTCTGAGTCTGTGTGAGACTCCAGCCTTCCTTTGTTGAGTTTAAACCTGTTTCTGTTTGTATACCTCACCTGAATCTGTCCATTGTTTTCTAAATTTCTGTTTATAACATAATAACTATACCTACTACACCTCTGTAGTGAGTGTGTTTAATCAATGCATAGATCAGGCTTTGTACAGAAGATTGGGGATTCAGAGAGAAACAAATTATATCCTAGTCTTAGAGAACACAGATAGTTTGGAGATGGAAAGACAATAGTTATATAGCCATCATTCCCAAGTGTACCCTACACTGTAGGTTTTGTCTCCTCAACTTCAGTTTTAACTCTGTAATATATGTATAATGTATATGTGGTTTAAAAATTTTAAGTGAAGAAAATTTAGGCCAAAGAGAATACTACACATTGTGAACTGAAGAAGACCCTGAGTCTTTGCCTAAAAGTTAAATGTGCAAAATCTCTCTCCATGTTCAACCTCAGTCACATTCCGTGTGTGAATATATCTAGACCAAAAGATTGCAAGAAGTTTTTTTAAAGACTCTTAACAGAATTTATCTAGTCTGTAACATCAAATTCAGCCAGCTCAAAATCATGTCCTGTTCCAGTAAAGCTCATTGAAGTGTTGGCAGAGCAGATGAAACCTCAGAAACCTTTGATTTACAAAAGACTCATCATGGTCAACTCAATCCTTGGAGATATTAAGCAATAGCTTTGAATAATGTGGTGTTTGGATATCATCTCCTACTAGGGTCAGAAGACCCCAGACGACAATGGGGCCAGTGCCTGGTCATTTTGCTTTTTGAATTTTATTGTGCTTGGAATATTGGCAGGCCAGGAATGTAAGTGAATCAGTGTGCCTCCTGCTTCTGCACTGAAAACTCTTCCTGGGGACCCACACTGGAGTCTGGGATCCCAGCAAGCTTCCCCATCCATCTTCACCATTTGGCTACATATAAAATACTAAGAGGGTAAAATATGATTTTGACCATGCAGTGTCAACCCAAAGCAGTTTCATGTATTTCATGCAAAGAATCCTTTCCATGGAGGTGGATCCAATTAGGCAGTCCTGGAATTTTACTCCAATTCTGTCCATGTAAAAACTAAAGTACAGCAAAATTAAGTAATAGTCATGATCACATGGCTTGCAAATTCTATCCCAATATCTCTCAGAGATAAAGAGAGGTCTATGTCACTGCCTGCTTTGTAAAAGAATATGAGAAAAAAACACCAGTATGGGATAGAAAATGCCACAGAATATTTTTAAATGCTTTTATTGCATAAATTGGCATTATTACTATGATTCTCCATGTAAACTATTATGGTATCATAAAATATAGTAGTGTGTGTATGTGTGTTTGCATATTTGTATATTATAATGCACTCCACATGGCATGTGCTGATAATGGTCACATGTGTAAAGCTGTGTGACAGATATTCAGTGGCCAGTAAACTCTGATTTACTAAGCAGTAGTGCTTTCTTTCTTGATACCAGTGCTCATAGCCTTAAAGATACTGGAAATTAATTATTATTTGCTGAGGCTAATGGTAGTACTCTTCTTTTGTCATGTTACCCAATTCTGGCCAAAGGTACCTTAAGAAAAATTAGTAAGAGGATCCTAGAAATATTTCCTTCCTTCAAAATGGAGTACCTCCTAGGAGGTGAGGGTTTGGGATTAGGCCCACATGAGTGCATGATGCCTGGAGTTGTGGTAGGCATTTGCAACAATGCGGTGACAGTACTGAGAACAAAATCAAGCATTACTGACCACAGAACAAAATGACAAGAAAGCCTGAGCCTGTTCCGGATAGGGATAATCTGCAAGACTGCCAGTTTGCACTCATTCTATTGTTTCCTTCTTTTAGTCTCATTTATAATAATATCAAAACACTTCTTTGTCAAAACAGCAGCATATTAATTGCAGGCCTTTTGTGTATGTGAAACTCCATGTGCTCCCTGACCTCCCTGCTGTTAAGCTTTCTCTTTCCATAGACTTCTGGCCAGGTGTGATCAGCATCCAGATGCCAGGCCAGTGTCTGTGAGGTAAAGGTTCATGGAACCACCATAGGAAGTGACTGGCTTTCCTATCTAAACTCTGTGAAACAAGATCAACTGCACCACATCTGCCTCTGTTCAGAAGCAGCATGAATTCAATGACTAAAGTCAACCTTATTGCAGCAAGAATCTGTAAATGCACCTGTGTGGTAGTGTTGAGAATCATCTGAAGACAAATAGAAGTTCAGAGAATGCAGGGTAACTTTTCCTTCGTGATTGGTTGTGCAAGAAGAACAAGCACTTCAAAGGTGCACAGAATTATGCTCATTCAGTGACTCCTTTCTTCACACCATCTCAGAACAATTATGTAAAGAATGCTCATAGTCATAGTTAGGTATTATAAGTGTGAACCAGAAAAAAAGAAGCCCATTCACTGAAAGACTCTCCACTCACTTGTGTGCAGTGTGTGGGTGTACTTAAACAGTACGCCTATTTATATTCAACCACATATGGACACTATATATGAAATAGGTATCTATAATACAGATATTTTAAATATTTGTTTACCACCAACTGTTTAGCTGGGAGTTCCATGAATAGAAAGAAGGATGCATGTGCTAAATTTATAGTGTAGTTGTCTATGTGGAGCTGGTACCGTTTACTATTATTTCTTTTTATGGCCCAAATAGTAAAAACAGCCCACCAAATTTGTTCAATAATAATCTATTTTGTCCATTTTCATTTCTCACACCATGAGGCAGCACTGTTAGTACATGTAAGACATTGTTTTCGAGAAGAACAAGAAGAAATTATCTAGAGAAGGGAAGACTCCTAAATAAGACAAATTGTCATAATGGGAAATTATTGTTCATTCTTTTTATAGACAATATTTGTATGTTTATGCGAAGTCCAGCAAAAAAATGTAAATATTTTAAACAAAATATGCCTTGGATAACAATAAACTATTTCTGAGTTGGGGAGGAAGGAAAACAGCCTGCCAGGAATAGGCATGTATATTTTTAAACACACTGCTTCAAAAGGCAGGATGTTGCAATGTTGCAGCTTTAATTCTTTTTGTTAATTATGTATTGAGCATTGTTGTGTATCTTGTCCTCAAAACTGAGCTTAGAAAATAAGAGCAGATGCTCATCCCCAGGTTTGGCTCATCTGGGAATTGAATGGAACATATTGGTTTATAATTAATGTAATTTGTTGGATTATCTTTTGTGAAGGAGCGAAGGTAAACAACCTTGCCACACTGTGGTAATATCTTTGGAGCTTGGAGCTTTTGAAGATATAAAGGAGGAAAAAAAATGATGAAGAAAGGGGAAAAAGTTCTTGCTGCCAGATTAACAGAGAATTTGGAGATGTTTGTCACATTCAAAAATGTTTATTTAATTCAAAGAGAAAAATCATGTTCAAGACCTTAAGGAAAATTAAAAATGGTGAGCAGAGTGGGAGTAACTGGTCAGCCTTCCATGGAGAGTTTTAACAAAATGAATTCTCTTTCCCACATGACTCAGTTTTATTGTGAAATAAATAAGGAAATTAAAAAAAAAAACTACTTCCCTTCTCTAAACAGGAAATTGGGCACAATATAAAACTTATTGATTTGAGTATTTACCATTTTTCAAGGCACTGTGTTTAGCCATTTTGCTTAAAAAAAAAGTCTTTGTCTCTTTTCTATACCCTCAGAGGATGAGATGTTATTTTCATTTTTCATAAACTCATTTGTGATAAAAAAAAAGAAAGTAGAAAGTCTTTTCTGCCCTCAGCCTAAACATGAGAAACCTCCTCAGGGTCACTTTTCTAGCCATAAAATGATTCCCATGCTTCATGTTATCATGGGTAAATATGAACAGCTTTGGGTCTATGATAATCTTTGAGTATTAAATTTGGTTCATATCTTGATATTTTTCTATGGATTATATGTTATTTAAATTTTTGAGTTGCTTTGATAATTTAAATATTTATTATTTTTATTTTTTATTTTATGTGTATGTGTATATTTTCTGCATGTATGTAAATGAGCCCATAGTATAATGTCTGTGGAGGTCAGAAGAGTACGTTGGATCCCCTGGAACTGAAGATATGGATGGTCGTTAGCTGCCGTGTTGGGGCTGGGAATCAAGCCCAGGTCCTCTGGAAGAGCAGCCAGTGCTCTTATCCACTGAAACATCTCAACAGCTCATGGTCTTTAAGACGGATTAAATTTAAACTTTATGTCAACTCTCAACGAATAAGAAAAAAAAATTTTAATTTACCATTTTTTCTTTTATATATTTTGTTCATTATTTTTATTTCATGCATATGAGAATATTGCCTGCATGTGTGTCAGTGCACCCATGTTGTGCAGTGCCCTTGGAGGTTAAGAAGAGGACGTTGGATCCTCTTTTAACTGGAGTTAAAGACCGTTGTTAGCTACCATGTGGGTGCTGGGAATTGAACCTGGGTCCCCTTTTTGGTTGTGAGCCTGAGCCTTTAAGGGCTGCCCCAGCTCTCCAGCCTGTACCTGGTTCCTCTTTAAGAACAACCAGGGCTCTTAACCACTAAACCATCTTTCTGGCCCTAGACCATGGACGTTGGATCCTCTTTTAACTGGAGTTAAAGACCGTTGTTAGCTACCATGTGGGTGCTGGGAATTGAACCTGGGTCCCCTTTTTGGTTGTGAGCCTGAGCCTTTAAGGGCTGCCCCAGCTCTCCAGCCTGTACCTGGTTCCTCTTTAAGAACAACCAGGGCTCTTAACCACTAAACCATCTTTCTGGCCCTAGACCATTTTTTTCATATTTACATATCTATGATTGCTAAAATTAAATTACTCTTTCCAAAACATTTTGTTATTTTATTTTATTTTATTTAATATTTAAATTAAATTTTTTGAGAATTCCATACAATAAATTTTGATCATATTCAGATGCCTTCCCCTAACCCCGCCTACTTTGTTCCTCCCCCTGAGTGATTCCATGTCCTCTATTATTGTTTAAGGCCTACGGGGTTTAATTTGTGTCTCCAAATGCCTTTCAGCGTGGATACATTCCCTGGAGCCTGATCAATGTATCCAGCATCACACCCTTAAGGAAAACCAGCTCTGTCTCTCCCAGTAACTGTGCTAATTGTTCCTCCGCCAAGATTGCGGCTTCTTTCTTTAGTTATTATTTTTATTTTCTGTGTATGAGTATATTGCCTGCATGTGTGTAAGTGCACCCATGTTGTGCAATGTCCCTGGAGGTCAGAAGAGGGAGTCAAATACCCTGGAACTGAAGTTGTAGTCATCATGTGGGTACTGGGAACCAAACCTGGGTCTTCAGCAAGAGCAGCCAGGGCTCTTAACCACTGAGTCCTTTCTCCAGCCCAGGTTGGGATTTCTTATCAAACCCTGCCTCTGTTCTACTGATTTGTCTGACTTGAGCTTACATAGATCTTGTGTATGCTATCACAACTGCTGTGAATTTGTAACTGTCCTGCTCTCTGGAAAACACTGTTTCCTTGTAGTTATTCACCATCACTGGCTCTTACAATGTTTATGCCCCCTCTTCCACAACGATTTTTGAGCCTTAGGAGGCAGGGTTTTGATATAGGTGTCCCATTTAGGGTTAAGCACTCTGCAGTCTCTTAGTCTCTGCAAGTTGACCAGTTGTTGATCTCTGTTAATTACTATCGGCTGCATAAGAAAGCCTCCCTGGTAAGAGATGAGAGTTGCATTAATCTATGAGTATTGCAATGTCACTAGGAGTAATTTAATAGTATTTAATGTATTTAATACATTTAGCAGAATAATCACAGCAAGTTCTCCCTAGGGCCTTGACCTGTTTCCTACAGGTTCCTAGTCCCAATATCAGTCACAAGTAAGGACTTCATCTTGTTTAATTATGTGTGTATGTGTATGTGTGTATCAGTGCCTGTGTGAGTTATGTGCGTGCAAGTGAGGATACCTGTGGAGGCCAGAGGCATCTGATTCTCCTGGAGCTGGAGTTATAGGTAACTGTGAGCTGCTGGACATGGGTGCTGGGAACTGAACTCAGGTCTTTACAGGATCAGTACACACACACAACTGCTGAACAATCTCTCCAACTCCATCTTTTCAAAACCTTCAACTACTTTAAGACTATATAGTTTCAATTCTCAGAGAAAATTTGAAAGTTGGGCTGATAGGGAGGCAATGAGTGAAGACATATAAAAATTTTATTTAAAGACAAAGGACATGTACATATCTTTAAAATTATATAAATTTTAATAGTTTTATTTATATGGTCTGAAATGAATTTTCAGTTTTTCATAGTTAGATATTATGTCCTCCTGAAGCATTTTTGAGAACAAAGAATGATTTAAACTCTTTTCTGTGTATATTACAAGCTAGTTCTTTTCCATGTGACATTATTTAGCATACTTTAATAGAATTGCTGGTCCATTTTTTTCCTCTACTCTAACATGCTTTTTGTTTGCTTGGTTTTTGTGCTGAAGATGAGCCCATGGCCTTTTATATACTGAGCAAACTGTCTACCACTGAGCTGCATCTGCTGTCAAACCATGAATTCTTTAAGGAAAGTATAATTCATTTTATTTACTGTTATTGTCAGTTATGTGGCACTTTATTGCACTATCAAATAATTCTTTTAAGTATTGGAAGGATGGGTTCTTTTCTAATCCCAGGGTTCTAGAGAATGATAATTTTTAGCAAATTATCACTCTGTGTTTTGCACTGCAACTCTATTTATGGAAGCCCAGAAAAGCCACGTAGATATCTAGGAAGGTGAGACTACATTTCTTATATGCTCATGGTCTGGATCACTTGTTCTAAGTCTAGTATAGGAGGAAGGGCTGGTATCAGCTAATTCGCAGAGGTGTGCTAACTATTGAAAACTGGGTGCGTGTCAGGTGCAGGGAGGCACACCTGAGAACTGCTGAGATGATGCTGGATTTATCATTGAAAAATGTGGCCTGCAATAGCAACCCTGATCAAAGGAAGCACGTAATTAAATATTAAGCTCTGGATATAGATTTCCTAAAATACTGTTGGCCAAAAGAGCAGAAAAGCCTTAGAACCAGAATTACCTATGAAGATGAGGAAGAGATAAAACAAAGCAAAAACACTAGGTGAATTGCTTAGCTCTGGGCAGATACCAGGGTGAGTGCTTTTACCTAGATTCTCATCTAATCCTCATTGTCTCTATTCCAGTTACACATTTTATCCTCACACATAAAAGAAAACTACCAACAAAGTAGCTTTCCAAAGCAATACCACTAATTAATGGTAGGTCTAGTTTTGAATTCTGATTCACTGAGAGAATACACAGAAAATAACAAAGAAATGAATTAACCTGATTCAACAAAGGAAAGGACAGAAGTAAGTACATGGCATTAAGCTAGTAGAATTATCTCAGAGCAGGAAGTACAGAGCTTCAGGATGGACATACAGTGAACAGTGTCAAACACTGCAGTGGAATCTAGGAGACTGCATTTGCTTACCACTGTTTGGGACAACAACAATAGTGACTGTTTTTGTTTTTGTTTTTCAGAGTCAGTGAAGGAGATGAAAACTGTGCTTCAGAGGTAAGCACAGAAATTAGGAGGAGGAGGCAGTGAGGAGAGAGGTCTGTTGTGAAAACAAAGTAGTCAGAATTGAGGAAGAAAGTGGTGGTAAGGTCAAGCAAAGGCTTTCCTTGAGGTGGGGAAATCCTTATTTTAAATCTGTAGAGAGGTGGAATGGAGTGTATCAAGTGTAGTGGGAGTGCGTGCACTTAGAAGCTCTTGTGAGGCTGGGAAAATGTGAAGAGACATCTGCCGAAGCAGAAGAAAGGAGGAAGTGAAGGAGCAAATCAAGAGGGACAGCCTTGATCTTCTTATTTTCAGAACAAGTGAGCTCAGCAGCTGGGGAATGAGCAGGGAGGAAGTGTTGAAGGCTGAGGGGAAGCAAAGTCCATGTGGCTGAAAGAGGAAGGGTGAATTCTCCCTTCCACTGTTCACCTACATAAACCTAGCTGCTTCTAAGGTATCTCCCTTCCTGTTCAAATAATATCATCATCTGCCTCTTATAAATCCCCAAAGGACTTCAGGACACTCTGGAAGCTTGAAATGACAAAGTCTTCACAGAGGAAAAGAAGGGGGGTGGTAGAAGAAAGAGAGAAAAAATGTGGACAGATTGACCAATATAGAAATTCTGGCCCTTTTCCAAAACTACAGCATGTCATTGGCAAAAATTGGAAATATGAAGCAGATCTCAGTTCAATTCTGTTTCTGATATTTTCCACTGCTTGTCCTAGAACACAGGTATTCATGTGCATGTGAAAACAAAGAGTATTCTGAAAAACTGTGTTACATGTTTGAAATGTGGTGAGAGGTATCTGGTGCCTAGTTCACAGAAGCTTGACTAGCTTCTTTATTTTGTCATAGAGAACAAGCCATTTATTTGTACGGATGAAAATTTTTGCCAGATGGTTATTTGCAATTGTAAATAATAAAGATCTACTAACCTCTCATCCTTTAGACGTGTGCTCATTTTTTTAAAACTGGAAAAGCTATTCAATCTGAATTTTTTGTTTGAAAACTAAATCATAGATGATAGAAAGTGAACAGTGAGCAGTGTCCAGGCAGATGTGCAGCAAGTGACCATGCTCATTTTTGGAAATTTATCTCACATAGCCAATAACCCAGCTTGGTTCCCAAATTCTTAAGTCCTTGACCTTCTATATAGCACCATTACATTCCAAATAAAGATGTTTTTAGCAAATCACACTTTATTTTCTTGATTTGGAGAACCAAATGCTATAAATTACTTGTACGGAATATTAAAGACTTGACTCATTTTCCCTTTGCATCCATACAAAAACAAACAGCAGCAGAACATGCTATGAACAATTCCAAAGCAAAGACAAAACTCTGATGAAAAATGTTTGTAGGATATTTGCTAAAAATCTAGTGTCTACAAGAACATTAGTATGAGTAAAGACCAAAATTCCAATAACAGAACTGAACGGCTAAGTGCCTGAGGAGGCAATTAAGAAAAGATGGCTATCATAAACCAAAACATAGCAAGAAATGTCCACCTTCACTAATAGTAAGAAAATAGAAATAGAAAAGAATGGTAAGTGGCTGACTAAAATATCAATAAAACACCTGTTAAAATGAAGAAAGACACTTGGATGCATTGCTCCTAGAATCACTATTATACTAAACCTTATAGCAAGTAACTTGGGAATATCCATCAATGGTGTGTGTATTCTTTTACTCACTGATTTCTCCTTTAAATATTCTAAAGAAGGAATGAATTGTACACAAATATATGGAAATACAGACAAAAAATATCATCTAAATGGGGTTTATGAGAAGGGTCATGGAAGAGCCTAACTGTCTATCAACATAAATCATTCAGTAATTTAAGACATTTAAATCATGGAATTAAGCATATTCCTTTGTTCCATTAGGAGGATGAGGTACATGATGTATGGGACTAGAGTGATGGCTCAATGGTTAAGAGCACACTGGCTGTTCTCGCAGAGGACCCAGGTTCGACTCCCAGCACCCATGTGGCGACTAACAACCATCCATAATTTCAGTTCCAGGACCTTTTACACCCTCTTCTGACCTGTGTGGGGATTTCACAGTATGGGTGTATTTACATCCATGGAGGCAATACACTCAAACACATAAAATTAAAAAAAAAAAAACTTTTAAAAAGAAGAATGGTGTACATATACATTTACAAAAATGGATTTTTTAAATATTTTAAGTTTGAAAAGGTGTGTCAAATATATAAATATTAACAGGAAGGTATAAGAGCACTATGTATTGGATGGTATAGTCTGTGACTATAAAGTTATAAGTTCTATTCTAAAGAAGAGAGGTTTGTAAGAACATCTACAAAATGTTGACTGTGCTTTGGAGGAAAAGGTAGAATTTAAAGTATTTCATTTGCTATCCCTTATATATTTCAGTATTGCTAAAAGCTCTTTATTGAATAAAGACTTCAGATATAACCTTAATATTTAGAATTTGAAGCAGATAGATTTATCACCAGTTCTCCTGTTCTCCATAAAGCAAATTCAGAGATGTGAAATGTTTTGGCTAGAACGAATAAATAATTCTCTTTCCTTGCAGCATTTTTTTTGTGCTACCATGCCACCTGACTACAAGTAAAAATTCTGCAGAAAAAAAGTGTGCGTTAATGGAGAAGGGCCTTCATTTACTTTGTACTTTTTATGAAGTTTCACATATCAGCTCTACATTGAAGAAGAGTGCACCAAAGTTAACTCAAGGAAAATGTATTTAGAATATTAAAACCATGAAAGTTGGTGAAGAGCTCAAAAAGATTTGAACTTGCTATTTTCAAGCAATCTTTTTAGGCCCTATGAAACTTATATTTTACAGGATCTTGAATTGAGTCATAGCAGCAGCAGAGATTTTGTAACCTGAATACTAGGCATAATGTCATAAATGGACTACATTTTCAGTTCAGAGTTGTGTTTTCCTAATGAGTCATAAATGCAACTGCTTTAACAGCAGTTCCATGCGATATTCACAAGAAAGCTGTTCAAAGAGAATGGAAAGCTTTTTGCAGACTGATGACTTTCTGATATGGGATGTTCAAATTTTCATATCCTTATAAATTAGGAAATACCAGAATGAAGTGACCAGATGTTCAGCTTCTGTCCTAGAATTTCAAATGTGTGTGTATGTGCATGCGTGGAAATCAGCCCTCTGAAGGGCAGAGATTCCTCACCAGAAAATGTGGGCCCTCGTATGTTGTCACCGGCCTTCATTTATTATCTATAATGCTTACATTTCAACCCTTGGTACTCACGTCTTCTTTCAGATAGCTACATGGATTTCAGAAGTCATTCTGAAAGGAAGGCAACTAGTTGTTTTCCCACAAGAGTTTAGAATGAGTGTCTAGGCAGTGCTAAATAAAATATTGGGGAGTTATCCATAAAACTTCAGAGGAGTTTTAAGATATCTTATTTTCCCACAATTTTATTCCAGAGTCATAGGACTCTGACAAGAAGATAAAGAAGAAACTAGTGACAAAGACTGTCCTATAAGTAGAATGGTCTCCATCTTTTCCTTTTATGATAGTCAGGGGTCAATCCCTAGAACAGCTTTGGTTCATTTGAGACTACAACACTAACATCAGCAAATGGGAACATTTCCCAACAATGAAACCATACCACTGTTTCTTTCTCAGTAACCCCCCCCACCACACACATATACACATACACCACACACCACACACACGCATACACACACACACCACCACCACCACCACCAAGGCTCAGGGAATAATGTGGAAGAGGAAGCAGAAAGAGTATGAGAGCCAGAGGATGAGGAGGAATGCTGTGAAATCCTGGCTTCTGGCCTTGACATGGCTATTACACTCATGAACTCACACTAGCTGCCATCACCTACACAAAATCAATCCAGTCATACTTCCTGTATAGATGCAGGAGGTGCTCTCCAAGTTCCATCCCTTATTGAGGAAGCACTGACTATTGATAGTTGCTCAGGGAGGGAGATGCATTCTTTTCTTGAAAATCTGGCCACTGGTAGATTTTCCATGCTCCAGTGGGTGGCCCCATACCTATATACATATGAATAACTGTAGCTGGGATTTTCTTCTTAAAGAAGATATGAAATTGAGAGGTGGCTGTGTTGGGTGTGGGGATTTGTGGGTAATGGGGGGGTAGGGGCTTGATCACGTTCATTGCAAATATGTGTGAAATTCTCAATAATTAATAAAAATTAATATATTAAAAACAATTCTAATAGCCGGTAGCAAGGCACTTTTGAGAGTCTCTTGTGAGTCTGCATGACTGTATTAGGAAATGTTTGTAAGAACAGTTTTAATAAAATTCCAAGATTTTTTAAGTTCTGTAATTGACTTTTTTTACAAATTAAAAAATAGTACATATTATTAAGTAACAGTCATGGAAAAATAATCCCCAAAACGTCTGTAATAGGCATTGCTGCTTTATTTTCTGCTCTTTTTGACTCACAACCAAACTTTTATTTGTCAAATTTTGTCAGAAAGAAAATGAAAAACAAACTTTCTTGGCTGAGGCAATGAATTCTTAGCAATTAGCATAATAAAAATAAATTCACCTTTCATTGATTTATACTCTACCATAATAGGGCAACAGTCTATTTTTCTTACAGTGTCATTCTGTTTTAAAATGTATCTCCAGTAAGAGGTAAAACACACTATTTATGTAATTATAGGATGTTTAGACTTTCTGTCCCATAAAGCTGCATTCCAGAAGAGGAAGTCTAGTCTAAACTGGCCTCCCTCTTAGGTTGACTGATTTGAGAATCAGAAATATCTTCTCTGATGACTATCCCAAAGCCTTTTATGGCTGAAAGTCCCTTCTTACAATTTCTTAAATGTTCAAACAGTGTATTTCTGGATGTAGTCTGTTAAAACACAAAACCTTTGTAAAAGGTAACATATCACACCGATGACAACAGAACAGATGACAGTCATCCTCCTTTATTAATGGGTTCACATCCATATATTCACCCAACTGGCACCAAAAATATCCACATCACCCACATGCAAACTGTATCTATACTGAATGCATACAGACATTTTTCTGTATCGTTTATTTTCCAAGCAATATAGTATAACACCTATTTACACATAATTTATAACAATTGTTTACACATTAATTTATAATGTATTAGTTATTACACACAACTCAGAGATAATCTAATTATAAATGAGAGTATGCACATGTTTTATGCAAATACTTTGCCATCTTACCTAAGGGAATTGTGCATCTACAAATTTGGACATTATTAGGGGTCCTAGAACTAATTCTCCAGTTACCAGGTGAATGTGTTCCTAGGTGAAATCTACAGAGGATGAAGCCTTTAAGAATTGGGATATAGAAAATGTTTTACTAAAGGTGGTGATTTGAACTGGGACCTAGGCCCTTAACCAAAGAGCAAGCCATTTCAGTGGAAGCAAAGAACCAAGATCAGAGTGTGATTCTGGCAGTGGAGTTGAGGAGGCTTGAACCTGCCTAAAAGCTCTGCTCTCTTGGAGGCTCCTATAGCCACAGTGTACCCCAGATGTTTGGTAGAATGAGGATTATCTTGTACCAGCCACCAACAAAGGCAGGGAAGAGAAGATGAGAACTGGTCCTTGGGTACAAATGGGGGTAAATTCATCAGAAGGCCTGATGAAATTTCACTGAAAGAGAGCACTCTGTTGAATTCAAATATTTTAAAGAAGGGAAAGGGAGAACATTAAAATCACGAAAGATTAAAGCACAAAATCATCAGAGGGAAGATCATAAAAGGAAGGGAAAGGAAACAGATAGGATGAAACAGGTGTCAAGGACAGAGACGATGGTTAGGTATTGAAGTTATTTTATTTATTTTAGAATGTTATTTATATAAAGTGTTTCTGACATTTTTAAACTAGTCATTTTATTTGCACTTAAGTAGTATGTGCAA
>NW_008329141.1:2378104-2385505 GCF_000622305.1 Nannospalax galili | reverse complement strand
TAAAGGCTTATAGAGTTTAATTTGTGTTCCCACATGTCCTTCTGTGTGGGTCCACCAATGGAGCCTGATTAACCTACCAGTAGTGTAATCCTTAAAAGAAACCGTCTCTCCCTCTCCCAGGAACTATCAATTGCCAAAAATTCCTTAGGTTGGGATGGGGTTTCTTACCCACTTCCCCATGTCTATGTTGGGATTTCATCTGGCTTGAGCTTGCATGGGATTTGTACATGCTGTCACCATTTCTGTGAGTTCATATGAGTAACTAACCAGCTGTCTGGAAAATTCTGTTTGCTTGTGGTCATCTACGACCTCTGGGTCTTACAATATTCTCATTCCCTCTTTAGCAATTGTTCCTGAGTCTTGGGAAGCAGAAGTTTGAAATAGGTGTCCTATTCAGTGATAAATGCTCTTTATCGATACTCTTGTTAGCTGCACATTGGCTACTTGTAGGTTTCTCTGTTAATAACAATCTGTTATATAAGGAAGCTTCTTTGGTGAGAGTTGTGAGATACATTAATCTATGGGTATAACAATAAGTCAATAGTAGCCCACTTAATATGATAAGTAGTAGAAAACTAGCATCAGGCTCTTCCCTATGTCCTGTGACTCATCTAGCTTCAGGTTCCTAAGCCTGATACCAATGTTGGGTATGGGCTGGATTTCTGTCTCATTTGAGTTTGCATGGGTCTTGTGCATGCTGTCACCATCGATGTAAGTTCTTATGAGGCAGTTCCCAGGAGCCTGGAAAACTCCATTTCCTTGTGATCTTGTACCACCCCTGGCTCTTACAGTCTTTCTGTCCCCTCTTCTTCAATGGTTCCTGAGGCCTGGGTAGAAGAGGTTTACTATTGGAGTCCTATGCCAGGTCACTCACTCTGCAGCCTCTTATTCTCTACATTTTGGGCAGTTTAGGCTTTCTGTGTTAATCACCCTGTATATGATTAACCGCTCTCACGAGGAAGTTCATTGACGAGAGCTGAGAGATTCGTTGATATTCTCTCTGTCCCGTGTTCTGCTATGTTCCCTGAATCTCACGTTTAAAGGTTGCTTTGCATAATTGTCATGTAGGGCTGGGCATCTGTGTTAGTTTCTTTTTTGCTGCTGCGATAGAAACACTGACCAAAGCAACTTATAGAAGGAAGAGTTTGTTTGGCTTATGATTCCAGAAGGATTTGTGGCCATAATAGCAGGGGCGGCATGGCAGCAGAGATGGCCAGAGCTGAAAACCAAGCAATCATGTTTTCAAGCAGGCACATTGCTGGTGATGTACTTCAACCAGCAAAGCTTTGCCTCCTAAAACCTCCCAAAGCAGCACCACCAAGTAAGGGACAAAATGTCCAAATACTTGGAACGTGTGGGGGACATTTTCATTCAAACCACCACAGCATCTCACAGACACTTATTTTCTGCATTTGACTAGGTGTGCAACTCTGTAATAGTCTCTATTTGCTGCAAAAACTACTAAATTGATGAGTGGTAAGAAGTATACCTGTATATGATGATATGGAGCTAAAATCCACAAAAGAGAGAGAACATATATCACTTGCTTTTTCTAGGTCTGTGTTCCTTCACCTGGTTTAACAGTTTCTAGTTCCATCCACTTAATTGCAAATTTCATGATTTCATTTTTCTTTACGTTCATTATGTAAATGTATCACATTTTTATTACTCATTCGTCAGTTGATAGACATTTGGGTTGTTTCCATTTCTTAGCTATTGTGAAAAGAGCAGCAAAAAACATGGATGTGTCTCTTGCAATAGGATGAGTCCTTCGGGCATGTGCCAAGGAGTGACATAACTGGATCATTTATCGTTAGTTTTTAAAGAGTGCTCCATACTGCTTTCCATAGTGGTTGCAGCAGATTGCAATCACACCACTGGTGAATGGGTGTTCCCATTTCCTGCATCCTTAGCAGCATTTGGTGTCAATTGTTTTTTTGATCTTAGCCATTCAAACTGGGCTAAGATGAAAAATTTAAGTACTTTTGATTTGCATTTCCCTAATTACTAAGGATGTTGAACAATTTTGAGGTGTTTCTTAATTTTTATTTCTTCTTTTTAGAGCTCTCTGTTCAGATCTATAGCCCATTTTTTCATTGGGGTTATTTGTTTTCGTGATTCTCTCTCTCCTTTTTTGTTCTTTCTCTATTCTGGATATTAATCCTTTGTCGGATGTGTACTGGGTAAAGATTTTTTTTCCTACTCTGTGAACTAACTTCCTTTTCACTGAATTAGTTGTTTCCTTTGTTGTAGTTTTTTCAATTTAATGAGCTCTCACTTCTTGATTGTTGACCTTAATTCCTGAACAACTTATGTCTGATTTAGGAAAACCTTTCCTGCACCTATATCTTGTAGGGTGCTGCCTATGTTTTAGTCTAACAGTTTCAGAGTTTCAGGTTTCACATTGAAGTTTTTGATCCATTTGAAGTTGTCTTTTGTGCAGGGTAACAGATAAGAGTCTAAATCCATTCTCTTATGTGAATATCCAGTTTTTCCAGCACCATTTGTTGAAGATGCTGTCTTTTTTACAATGAGTATTCCTGGTTTCTTTGTCAATATCAGGTGCTGTAATTGTGTGCGCTCATGTTTGGGTCGTCTATTTTGTTCCATTGATCTACATGTCATTTCTTTATTCAGTCCTCTGTATTACCTCAAATAGTCTCTGTATGGCTACATTGGTGGATGTGCCTTCTTTCAGACTGTACCGTGGAAGATTTTTCTTTCCCCTTGAACTATGATAGACAATTTTGCTGGGTAAAGTATTCTGGGTTAGCATCTATGTTCCTTTAGAACTTGGAGTACTTTGCTCCAAGCTCTTCTCACTTTTGTAGTTTTCCCTGAAAAAGTATCTTAATTCTGATGGGTTTTCCTTTATCTGTATCTTGTTGGTTTTCTTTCAGCTTTCAGTACCCTCTCTTTGTTCTATATTTAATATTTTTACTATGATATGCTGTGAGGAAGTCTGGTCTTATCTAATTTGTGTGTGTGCTTTCTGTATCTGTATTAGAATGTCTTAGAGAAATTTTCTTCTATAATCCTGTTGAAGATTTGGTCAATGCCAAAGATCTGGGATTCTTCTTCCTCTATATACCTATGATGCATAAATTGGTCTTTTCATGGTGTCCCATATTTCCTGCATATCCCATTTCTGTGTATTTTTTAATTTTCATATTCTTTGGCTGAATAATTCAATTCTTCTTCAGCTTTATTGTCCAGTCTTGATATTCTGTTTTCCATTTCATTCTTTCTGCTTGTGAGACTTTCTTCACTCATTTCAAATTGGTTTATTTTTTCAATTCTAATTTCATTTAAACTTGCTTTTCCTTCAATATTTCTATCTCCTTTGTGAATTTATCTTTCAAGTCTTGAATTGTCTTTGTCATTTCATTTAGCCACATATTCATATTTTATTGAGCCTCAGTCAGGAGTTTTTCCCTATCCTCTTTGAATTATTTGTGTTATTTATGTGTTCTTTAAAGTTGCTGAGTTCTTTGATCATGTTTATGATAGATTTTTTTTTGTAAATTCTGCATCCTGGAATTCCACTGGGTGGTTCATTTTGTAGTACACTTCTATTGGACTGGTGGGTTTGGGTGGGACATATTATATTGGTTCATATTATTTGTGGTTTTTCAGTGTGGTCTGAGCATGGGGAATTCTTTTGTTTGTTGTGTGTCTGATATGAAATTCTAGCCTGCTTTCATATAGTTGAAGTTTGGTTCTGTTTATACTGTTGATGTAGCTTTATTGCTTTCTGATCAGGTATGAATAGCTTGTTGGTCTATGATTCAGGTTCTCACTTTTGATTTTTTTTCATTGTCAGGACAGGATAATGCCAAGCTGGCTAGTCAAGTGCTCTCTGGCTGGCTTCAAAATTGTGACAGTTTTCTTTCCTCAGCCTCTTAAGTAAATGGGATTCACAGGTATGTACCACCATTCCTGGCTAAGCCTGGCTTTTGTGATCTAAGGTCAGGACTATACCCTGTGTCTGTCTGTTTTTCTTTTTTCACTTTTTAGGGAGAAAGGGCCTAAACCCAATTAGGGACTATGTGGATCCAGTGGCCTGGTTCTGGCAGGCTGTTTCAAAGCTCTTAGGAAGGAGGGATAAGAAGTTACCTAAGGCCAAGGAATGGATGGGGGAAGCATGGGAAGCGTCTAACTATAAGTAATGTAGATGTGAGTTTGGAGCAGGAGAATGTAGCTGGTCTCAGAGCAGGGGCATCAAGACACAAGGGGGTGGAGTACAACTTACCAGGTTAGTTTGGAAGTCTCAGGTGGGTCAAGCAAGAGGGGGGTCTAAATCCAAGACTGTGGTGGGGATAGGGTGTGGAGGGCCTGACTAGCTAAGCAGTGGAGTACCATCATTTAATTTACAAAAAATAAAATTATGAGTACCTCCATTTTAAACACTTTTTTTCTACTTTTCTTCAATGAGTATGAATCAAATGTATACTGTATGTTAGGAACTGATCTAAGGTGCCTGCGCTATAACAGAGACTGAAAAAACAATACTGTTATACTCATGGAAAATAATTCTTTACACAGAAGTGAGATTCACAGAAAAATTCAAAAATAATTAATCAGTAGGCAAATTTACCATGAACAGATTGCTGCACAACCTGAAATTCCTTGCATTGGTCATGATGACCCCGGACCCACATGGGAGGAGGACTGATGTTAGAAACCCATTCGAGTACATCCACTTTCCCTATTCATTCTCAGATGTATTTCACTCATCATCCTCCTGCATCTCTAAACACAATTAATGCATTAAATATGATCCCAAAAATCCTTCCATCTAAATAAATCTCACCTAACAACTACACCTAAATAATAGAAGAGCCCATTCACCTCTCCTCTTTATTATCTACTTCCAATAAGGTGTAATGATTTTTTTTTTTATTGCGGTTCTGGGGATTGAACTCAGAGCCTTACATATGCTAGGCAAGTGCTCTAAAATGAACTACCTCTCCAGCTCAGATTAAGTGTAAATTAATGTGAGTAAGAAAAAGAAGGAAATTCAGAACGGATGTCTGAAGAACATTTAACTAATATGCTTCTTTAACAAATGTCAATGTATGTATCTTTCTACCACAAGGTAATAATCTGTAAGCTCAATTTATTTTCTAAGCAAATTAAAAATCATCTCATTTTCCCTCTATGGCAATCAAGAACTATACTAATTTATGCTTAGATCATATATGTTTTTAAGAACTACCATGGTAACATTTCCATAGCTATTAATTTTACATATATTCAAAAAAAATCTCAAAATAGCAGATGTAGATTGTGACATTCCCCTGCCCCCAAATTTCCCAATCCTTTTCTTATTGGCCATAAAGAACCTATGCCATAGATGTTACATTATAGTTTTAACATCTTTAAGATCATGTAGATCACCAAAGTTGTAAACGTAGAAATATTTAAACTTAAACACAAACTCTATCAACAGCTACCCCAGAATTTTACATAGCATTTCATATAAGGTTTGATACTCATGCTGTTTTATTCACTTTTATCATAAACAGATAAAGAAATTCTCGGTATTCTTCACCAATGCTGCCATTTGACTGATCTCACACTAGAAACATTCTTGCTGTTACCAAAAGTAGTGACTCACCTCTGCATGTCCCCCTTCACATAGGCCAGAATTGTGCTATCAATCCTTCCTCCTGCTCTTGTGTTGTTAAGACGGAAGGACTTGAAAAGTCTCTGCGTGGTAGGCGATCAATAGAAAGCAATTTGTTGTCTGACATGGAACTCTGTTATTAACTGTGCTTGCCAAGAAGGTGGGAATCAGCTCTACATGTCTAGTAAACATGGCATCCAATTGTCTATGATTGAATGATATTGAACTTGAAGGACTCCATAACCTAGTTCAAGGCTGCTATTGGATCAAATCTCAGAATTTTCTCTCTGTATTCTGAATGTTCACCAAGAACTACCAAAGCCAATTTTCACTCATTTCTTTCTGACTGGCAGTGTCATCTCAAGAGCAGGTCAGAAAAGATGTCTGTAACTGCAGCACCGGGCACGCTGCACCACCACCACCCCCGGTAGTGCCACTGGGATACTGTTTAGGATCACAGCTTTTCTTCTGGAAAATTCTATTTCAAAACCCATGAACCTCATAATTCCTGTCGAATCCTTTTCTTTCTGGCTATCCATGTTGCCAGTCATAGACTACTAAATGCAAACCATTCAAAAATAGTATTTGTCCTGTGACACAAACAACAAAATTTAAGTTTATGGGAGAAGCCGTAGTTTTGACCCTTAAACCATTTTTAGACTTTTTAAGTCAAGGAATATTTGTCAGCTTTTGTCTTTTGAAACCATCTGATGGATTATTGGTTTGTTATCTTTCATCTTTCACCTGAAGACTGAGTTGAAAAATCTTTATAAGATAATATCAATACAGTCTTATTTATCCATATACGTATAATGAAATGACAACAAAAATTAGACCATCTGGGGAAAGACTTTGATTAGTGGGAGAGGGCAGTGGGGGAAGGGGAAGTAAGCAGAGTGAATGGGATCCACATACTTGATAAACTTGTATAAAAATATCTTTATGAAACTTATCACTATGTACAATGAGTGCATGCCAATAATTTTTTAAAGAAAGAAAAGAAGTGCTTCCTGAAAATGAGGCCGTGCCAACTGTGGTGTTTTGTTTTCTAGTCACAGGGTGGACTGCTCTGGGAGTGACTGGAAAGTGGGAAGCAAAGGAGCTTGAAAGAAAACCAGATTTAGAGTCCTGTTTAGCAGGCAAGATTATTAAAAATAAAAAAAAAAAACATTGCAGCCTGTCATCTCGATGTTATGAAACCCAGTAGCATGTTTTCTTTCTCCTTTCAAATGATTTTTGTTTTTAATAAGTTTGGCTCAAAGTATAAATGCTTTTGGCGAGGTCAACTTGAACTTGTGGCTTTTCTTAGCCATTGGGGTCTACACCTCAGAGAGTTTTCTGTTTTTACTGGAAGTTTAAGTTTTGTTGACCAAACTGGCAGCTTCTTTGTGAGCACACTGGAGTCCTTTAATGTTTTCTTTTTTGGTCTCTTTTGCTGTTTAGAAGAATGACTTGAGGATAAATTTGGTGCCTTGGATAGATAAATAAATCTGACAAAATTATAAATGACTGAGTTAACTGGAGCAGGAAGGGGAAAATAATAGAGAATTAATTCTAAAAAGAAAACACACCCTTCAGTAAAATGCATGAAACGCTAACAAAGACAAAAGACACTTTAGGAAAATGAAGGTTAATATTTTATAGAAAGGAAACAGTCATTTTTTCCTCATGCCAAAAATAAAATAAAATAAAAATAACAGTGGCACCACTGAAACGTAATTTTGTGATACTTTCCTCAATCTGATATACAATAATTGATACACATTAACATA
>NW_008329141.1:2363203-2373734 GCF_000622305.1 Nannospalax galili | reverse complement strand
ATTTATTAAATTAATATTTAATCTGATATACAATAATTAAATTTTTTAATATGACTTCTGTAGTATATTAATCTAATAAATTATTGCATTTTTCATTAGTATCACATGATGAACAAATTATTAGTCTTATTGCAACTGTAAACCGAACAGACCATAGAGACTAATTTGTGAAAAAATTGACTTTACAGATTTAGAGAGGCTGAGCCAATGAAGCCTGAGCTATGTGAAAATCAGAACCTTCAAATGGTATTCGTAGACTAGTTGTACATTTTCAAGATGGTTGTATTAGATGACGAAGAATGATGTTTCACATATATATTCTTGACCTTCACTTAGGCTTCCTACTAGCTAGAAGATTTGACTAAAATCCCTTAGGTTCATTTAACTCATAATTTTGTCTCAGGCCAATTATTGCTTTCTTTTTCCTTGGCCACTCTTTTGAGGCTTGGGGTGTTCAGATTATTCATCACTTAGTGTTGGGCAAACACAGTAAAAGCAGAGTACTGTGTTCCAGTTCTGCACTTTGGTCAACAAGAAGGCACCATATAGCATTGATTGAGTGTCCCTTTGTAAAGAACATCTGGATAACATTTAAATAAAGAGCATTATCTTCAAAACTCAAGACACATTTAAATAGCTCCTTGTAATGACCATTTGTCCAGACTCTCTGGGTAATAATTTTAGTTAATTAATTTTGTGTGCATGTATACATGTATATGTGTGGGGGTTGATTTATACCACCATGCATATGTGGAAATCAGAGTACAACTTATGGGAGCCAGTGCCATGTGGGTCCCAGGGATTGAACTCGGGTTGTCAGGCTTGTTGGCATGTACCTTTACCCACTGAGCCATCTCCCCATCCTAACTATGGCAGTTTCTAAAGAACATACTATTGATCCATGTATTTATGTCTATTCATATAAAATATATATGAAAAAATATATAAAATGGAGTTAGAGTTATTGTTAAATTTTTTAGTTAATTCTAAATATTGGGGAATACATAACAAATACTAAATTGATAACATTTTTCCCATAACTAAATCAGGAATAATAACAGTTTTCTCATACAGATGTTTGGAAATAAACTGACACACATTAGAAGCTTTGAAGAATACTTGTTATATGGTAGGTGTTCAGAAAGTACATATTGATTCTTTGTTCTTCCTTTCATTTTTTTCCATGAGAGGAGCACATTTTAACAGAGAGCATATGTACTTTGTAAGGTCTCATCATGCTTCATTTGAACTGCATCTTCCCCAACCAGAAACTCTTTATCTTGGTCAAGTGCTTAACTCATTAATGGCATAGTTTCCTCATCTGTAACATAAGACAGCACTTTCCTCATAGAAGACATGTGAATATTATAAAGATACAACACTTAGCACAGCACCTAAGGTAGGGTAGGTGATCACTGATATCTCAATTCAAGTATCTGTCTAAAAAGAACTATGAGATCAATTATAATTAATATTATACATATCAAGCTCTCTGAAGCCATTTATAACTATTGTTAGTTATTCTATTTATTGTCTTGAGAGATTTTTAATATACATTATTGGATTGGTTTGGGGCTTTCTGTGTGTGGCTCCAGGATAAAAGAAAATACAATTCAGTATTGGGTGAATAGGAGTTCAAACCCCATTTCTGCCATCTAGTAGTTACCTTCCAGTCTTGATGTTTTAGATTTCAAGTACTTTTAAAGTTAGCCTTGATGTTTTCACATACAATTAGAGAGAGAAAATTTGAACTATCAACACGTCAAAACACTAAATGCCATAACATTACTGATACTGAGAGCCTTTTCTGAGAAGTGGATGGAATCCAGTTAAGAGCATCAAGAATTCATCATCAGAGCATCATGGTAGGTGTGGTAACAGGAGAAAGGATCATAAGTTCAGGGCTTTCCTGGGAAACACAGAGTGTTCCAGGCCAACCAGACAGCAGTACTCTCTAAATTAAAAAAATTCATCAAACAGCATGCTTGTCAATCTGCCAAAATCGTGCCACTGACAAAGTATACTTTACTGTCCCACTCTCTGGAAGCTTCCCATCTGCAGCATGCTGTTGAAAACAAAGACTCACCTCTATCACAACAAAGAAGTAAGTGGGATGGACAGCACTTCTGCAACAAGACTGTAGTTGCTGGTAACACTGGCTTCGCGTTAGTTTTCCTTGGTTCTTCCTGCTCACCGAGTTAAGTTGCAAGTTATGACCTTGATACAACCTGTGAGCTAGAGAACCTGTCCAGGTGTACCTGAGTGCCTGGCACAGACAACTGCAAGATAATAAACTGGCTTGTTAATGTGGGGATATTTTGTTATACAGCATTAGAGGACTCAGGTGGGTAGGATGGATAATGAAAACAATGGAACACTATAGATTAAAACTGAAAAAGAGACCTATTGATTATTTGTTCCTAAATATAAATCAAATGGCAACACTGTCATTCCTACATCTTTACTTATGGCATCACAGATATTTGGTGCCTCCAGCTGTTTTTGAGATTGTACTTTTTCAGTTGGTTGTTCCTATAGGTCTTAGACAATTTGATGATTCCTGATCAACATTTTAAATGGAAAATAAGATACCAACAGGGCAAGTAACACAGTGAAACTCATTCAAACTTCATCCAGTCCATCTCATCAATTGTCATGATATAATTGGGCCCAGCAACACAAGTAGTCATCCATATAAGCAGATATACTTGAATTATGGAAGTTATATAGTTGAAAAATCTCATAAGAGATGAATAAATCCAATGCTAAGATTATTGTCTAAAATGTTTTAACTTTCTGTCAAAAAATTCCTCTAAAAGTTGTCAAAAGCTCTTTTACTAACTCACCGGCGGGGGGCGGAGGGGATAACTAAAACTAATCAGGTTGCTTGGTTTTCTGTGTTACAACAAACTTGCCAAACCCTTTGCTTTTATTGATGAAACTACTGCCAAAATGTTTCCAGATTTGCAAACCACAGAGCCTGAGTAGAGTCCATCTTGCTTATGACAAAATCCTTGTCCACGACCCAAAGAAGAGAGTCCTCACATGTGTTACCCCAGCCTGCTGTGTTCAGAGCCTGGCTCAGCCAAAGCAACCCTCACTGACAGCCAATGGAAGTGAATCTGTAAAAGCTTTTGGCCTTTCACTGTATTTTGGAGAAAAGGAAGAAGGAAGAGAGGGGTCAAGACCTGAGATTTTCATCATGATACCTTTTGAGAATTATATGCCATCTAATGTCCTTACAAGTGCAAAAAATATTTCATTGCAGAAATCAAGTGATAGGGAGTTGTCTTCCTTCAGCAAATATATCAACAGAGAAACTTCAAAGGAAATTATCTAATAAGATTTAAAGCTGTGCTTCATATTGTGCCAAAGGTTCTCCCTGAAAAATGTAAAAGACGCTGATTTTTTTTTAAAGTATACTGCTGGCTAGAGCACTGCATTAATTGACTGCAAAATACTGGACTGAATACATTTGAAGGATCAAGGATTCCTTCTGTTTTGTGGCCACAAAATGAATCCCTAATTGTAGTCAGATGTTTTATGAATGAGCAAGACCACAAATCTATCACTTAATACTAGAAAAATAACCCAAATGTCTGATATGCCAATGATAGTTCATAAATATCATCTTTAAATGGAAAAAGAAAATCTTTCTGCAATCTATTGACTGGTTTGATTTTATTTTTTCATGCTACTGACTGGCTTACAGATTTAAATGATCAGTTATCTTAACCTTATGTTAACAAACTTCCTTTTCCCAACATTCCAGAAATTCTACTTCATATGAACAAAAAAATAGCATTGCAGCTTTATATAAATTATGTACTTAAGCATTTCCAGTACACAAAATAACACAATTTTGGAACATTACAAAAACAAATTAATTGGCATTTATCTATAATATTTCATATCCATTTCCATTTGTTTTGTTGATTATATTGGAAATATAAAAATTACAGTGACATCATTCCCAGTTAATTTTTATCAGAACTCTGTACTGTCCTCAGAATGTATTATGGAAGCAAATGAACATTTTGAGAAGTTACTAGAATATGTTCAAATTGTCATCTTTTAGCTAATAATTGATTAACAATTTTCTTTTTAAATTTATTTATTATCTTTATTTTATGTGTATGAGTGTATTGCCTGTATGTATGTATGTAAGTGCACTTGTGTCGTGAAATTCCTATGGAGATCAGAAGAAGCCATCATCAGATTCCCTGGAACTGGAGTCACGGATGTTTGTTAGCCACCATGTGGCTGTGTGCTGGGAATAGAATTTGGGTCCTCAGCAAGTACAGTCAGTGCTGTTAACCACTGAGCCACCTCTCTTGCCGCTGATTAACAATTTTCTAATTGCAATTTTTGAATACTAAATTTTCGTTACTGTATAGAAGAGGTGACTAAAAGAAACCAATAAATTAGAAACTTTTAAAAAGTAGATTTATCAGCTGGGTGTGGTGGCACATGCCTTTAATCCCAGCACTTGGGAGGCAGAGGCAGGCGGATCTCTGTGAGTTCAAGGCCAGCCTGGTCTACATAGTTGAGTTCCAGGACAGCTGGGGCTACAGGGAGACCCTATCTCAAAAAGACAAAAAACAAAAACAAAAACAAAAAAACCTAAAAATGAGCCCACCATTTGACCTGGTTATACCACTCTTTGGCATACTCCCAAAGGACTCATTCTATTGCAGAGATACATGTACATCCATGTTTGTTGCTGCTCTTTTCACACTATCTAAGAGATGGAAGCAATCTAAGTACCCCTCAACTGATGAGTGGATAATGAAAATGTGATAAATTTACACAATGGAGTGCTACTCAGCAGTAAAGAAAGGTGAAATCATGAGATTTGCAGGTAAATGGATGGAACTACAAACTGCTAAGTGAAGTAACACAGACTCAGAAAAACAATGTATGTTCTGTCTCATTTGCGTATCCTGGAACGAAAACCTCAAATCCTTATATGTAAGTATATATTCTGATGTAACTTCAGGAACTAGGAAAATGGAAAGGAATCAGGGAGGTAAAGGGAAAGAAGGCACCTGATAGAGAACAGTAGGATACAAGTATAACTAAGGGAGAAATGGATAAAATGCGGGTATTTAAATGGGTGGGAGGAGGGTTATACAAGGAACTATGGGGATAAAAGAAGGAGCTCAAGAGAGGGGGAACCATAGGATACTGTATTACCAAGACAGAAATGAGAAAACCACAAATACTTTAAATGGGGCAGGCATGTGGGATGCAGTGAGCAGGATACTATGATGGTTATAAGATCCCAATAATCATTCTAAGCAGTGGGGGGGGGAAGAGAGGAAGAGGAGGGAGAGAAGAGAAGAGAAGAGAAGAGAAGAGAAGAGAAGAGAAGAGAAGAGAAGAGGAGAGGAGAATAAATAATGCTTAGTGTATAAAAACCAAAAAACCTACTGACAAATTACATACAATATATCTACATGAGTCCATGTGTATAGCTAAAGGCTACATAGGAAGAAACAGTGCCAGACAAGAGAAACTTTCCTTTGAGTTTTTGGCCCCGGTAGCCCAAGAGACTCCCAAAATTACACAGGTTATTGCCACAGCCTTTGACTGCCTCCCAGTCTCTATTGCTGAAGACAGGACATACTTCTGACATAGGATTTAGAGTAAGAAAGCTGGAACTGATCTGGAAGCCATTTATCCTGAAGGCTACCTCACATAGCTTTGGTGAGCACATCAATTGATGTTCGAACCCCAGCTTCAAGGCCTAATAACGACATCAATGACCAGCACAGCAAATGATCCTGATGCAGTAGTGGCAATCTTGGGGACAATCAACAGCTACCTAATTGGACTTAAAGCCACTGAATGGAAGGAAACTCAGGTGTGGTACTATAAATATAGCCAAATACACATGGATGGAGAGGTCATAGATCTTAGAGAAAAATCCCAAGGCTGTCACATCCCTAGACAAATGTAATTTCTTTCTACACATGAAATATGGATCCTTAAATTAATAGGCAAGTATCCCAGTCACGATTAATCAAAATGCTTCTTTTGCACCAGAGACTATTACAGAGTTCCACAACTGGTCACACATTGTCTGTGAATTGCCCACACCTAAGTGGCACATCTACAATGCAACTTCTACACCTAAGGTTCATGGAACATAGAACAAGGAGTAAAGAGGACACTAATGCATCTCTCAGTCTTCATCAACAAAGCTCCCTCATGAACAGAGGGCCAGGAACATATAAGGTCACAAATGGCCAAAGAATAGAGAGTAAGAGTCTGCAGAATGTTGGTCCTTGGACAGGACTCCTATATTAATCTCCACCTACCCTAATTGTTTAAAATATTTATACTTTTATAAAATACCTTAACAATGTCTCTAATGTGCTATAAATATAGATATTTATGATGATTTACCTAAAGGAACAGAGTAAAATTGACAAGTAAACTCCTTTATCCAGATTTGCTCAATGGAAAATTATGAATACTAAGTAAGGAAAAAAGTGAAATAATATGCATGCTTGATGAATGATCAATTATTTCCTCACATGCTCCAGGTATCATGCTGGCCCCTGGAAGACAGACGTGAGGAAAAAGAGTCATAACAGTTTCTCCATTCATTCGGGCTGATGATGCAGCAGAATGGCAGTTCACCATTAGCACAAATCTATGGGTTCACAACACAGAAAGAATTTACATGATGTGATTATAACTAAGAACAAATTAGATAAACATGAAAATGTTTGAAGATGAATAATTGGTATAACTGTTCCTAGTGATGTAATTTTTATTATTTTGTTTATATCATTCTAACTTTGTTTTTATAAATACTGAGAAACTTTTTTATTGGAAAAAATCACATAACCCTGGTCTAAAACAAAACCCCTGGTTTGTAGGATTTCTCAAATTCGTCTTTTGTTCACCCCATTCCCACCTTCCTATTGAAAAGTCCATGATAAACACCTGAAAAGTAGAATGGTTTTGGAAGAATGGACCACATGGATGAAAGGAAAAGAGGGAGGGAGGCCAGGAGAAAGGGGGGCTGCTCAACTTAGTTAGTAATCTTCATATTGCTAGCGAGTGAGCAGATTTGGGAGGACATGGAGAGGACTGGGAAGGATGGAAATTGTGTGAAGACTATACTCATGTATGATGTTCACAATTAAAAAAGAAAGAAAAAAGACCCAACAAGATAGAGCTTCCCAGAAATACAAAATTCTTCAGATTGAATGAGAATTTCATACTAGCCTGTGAGCATACAGTCTGAATTTACCTCTACCTCTGTGGTTGTAGAGTGTTTTGAGGGCAAGTCTCATGATAGAGCTTCCCAGAAATACAAAATTTTGCTGATTGAATGAGTTCATACTAACCTGTGAGCATACAGTCTGAATTTACCTCTAAATCTGTGGTTGTAGAGTGTTTGGAGGGCAAGTCTCCTTCAGTATTTTCATTTACAAATTATTTTGGCTACTATAATACATTTCCTTTTCCAAGTTAACATTAAAAGCAGCTTTCCACTTTTTCAAAAATACTATTGGGACTTTAATATGCATTATATGGAATCAGATCCTAATTAACAAACTAATCTGAGGAGAAATGGCCTGTCTTTGCAACTGAACCTCCCAACCCCTTATTGTATGTTACCCTTATTCAGGATTACTTCTGTACCCGTCCTTATGCTTTTGTGAGTTTTCGTTACTAAAGTTTATACATTCTTTTCTCAATATATCTCTAAATATTTATGTTTTATAGGTGTTTTGTTATTTCAAAAATATTTCCATTACTTTTTCTAGTGATTTTACAAACGTACAAAATTTGCAGTTGTGGACTAGTGACCTTGCTGAGTCACCCTGGTATAATATTGTGGAGCTGGCTCTTGAACGAGTCTGTCCTGCATTCATTTTATCTGTGACAAACAAATTATATCCCAATTGCCTTACCTCACTGGTTTGCCTGAGATATTAATACAGGGTTGACAAATAAATAAATATGCTTCACTAGCTTTAGTTACCTTATTTACAATATTGTTCTTTCCCTGATATTGACGACAATGCCTACCATAGTGAAAATTAGAAAAGGTATGAGAATACTCTTAGAATAGTAACACCATTACATAGATGCTGCTGGGGTTTAGGCTGTTCACTTTTATTATTTTAGAATTTCTTACTATATTAAAAAAATGAGATGGCTCTGTTGTTTTTGATTATTTGTTTGCTTGTTTGTTTGTTTGGGTCTTTTTGAGACAGGGTCTCCCTGTAGCCTCAGCCAGCCTGGAACCCTCTATGTAGATCAGGCTAGCCTGGATCTCACAGAGATCCGCCTGCCTCTGCCTCCTAAGTGTTGGGATTAAAGGCATGTGCCACCATGACCAATTGTCTTTATATATTCCTTACCTAATTTTAATATCATGATAAGTTTGGCTTATAGACTAAGTTAAGAAGCATTTGAAGTGTTTATAAGAGCTGTTGAATTGGTACCATAGAAAAGACTTTGGTAAGTCTTCCTTGTACACCTATCTGTGGTCATTTATCTGGGTCAAAATTTTGATCAGATTTTTTAATTGCTATATGATTTTTATGTAATCTACATTTCTATGAGTTTTGCAGAGTCTTGGCAATTTATATTCTCTTGGGAAACAAATTTCTTTAAAAGTCTATTTTCTATCTGCAGTTCTGCACTCTGTATTGTACCATTGTTTTTTAAAGCTGACTTTCTAAAAATCAAACTTGGCAAAGATTGGTCAATTTTTATTAGTTTCGGAGAACCAGCCTTTAGTCTTATTCATCAAGTCTGTTTTTAAGCCTGGCTGTTTGTGTACTAGTTTATTAATTTGTGCTTTTATCTTTATTAGCTTCCTTCTGTTTTCATTTTGTCTACTTTTTATCCCTCTTCCAGCTCCAAGAGTTGAAGTCTTGACTCATTCAGTGTTCATTTTTCTTGTTTCTCAATAAACAAATTTAAGGTCATAATTTTCATCTCCTGGCAGCCATTTTGGCATGGTCACAGGGGTTTTTATTTGTAAGCTCTCATCATGCTTCAATTCAAAATACTTTATTTGAATCTTTATTTTTACTTAACCTAATAATTATTTATTGGGTGTTTTAAAACATTTAAGTTGATTGATATTTTTTATTTGTCTTTGTTCCTAATCCCTAATTTTATTGCACTGTGGTTAGAAACCCTGCTCAGTATTATGTCTGCTTTGAAGAATTCAACATTTCATTGTGGCCTGGCGCAATGGTTAAGAGAACAAGCTGGTCTTTAGGAATGGCACCTGACAACAGTAAGCACTATGTACTCAAGGACAATTCTTGTTTTTTCTCATACACATTTAAAATACATGCCCATGATTTATTTATTTATTCTTATTTATATTTGGTAGTTAAATTTAAAAAATCTATATATTTATGAACTTGGCCATTTGAACACTCAGAGCACTGTTGTACCAAGCTCTCCCTCTCTTTGAAATTCTACTTTTCTTTGTATATTTCTAACAATTTTCTTTCTGTATAGTTTATCCTATGTTATTGTTAGGAATAAATATCATTATTTCAATTCAGCTCTTTTTGGTTGACTTTATAATTTTGGCCTTATTTATATAATTATATTTATTTCATTTTTTAAGAAGTCCTTTATTTATTATCAAATTTTTATCCAATTTAAATTTTCATTTTTAAGTAAATTGGATGTTAAAATATAATGTCATCTTCCTTTTGGTGTATCCCTTCTAAGTTGGATATTTATGTGTTCACTTTCCCTCAAAGTAAATGTTTAGTAACCATTGAATTTGTTCCATTTATAGTTAATTTTTTTGCTTCTTCCTCAAATATAACTCACTTTTTTATTTATTGATTTTGTGTGCATGTGTGTGTGTATGTATTTCATAGAGAACATCCCAAACAATCTTATTCATCTATATCCCCACATCCCAAATGACACCCTCCCAAAGCCCCTGTCCCCCAGCACTGGTGCCCATATACTCTGTCTTCCCTGTTACTGTCTACTGTGTTGTCAGAGCCCCAGCTGTTTCCCACTGCAAGTCCATCCGCTGAGTCTAGTCAGCCTATCTAGAGTTCTTGATTATATGAAGATCAGCTGTTCCTCATCTAGCAGCAATCAGTTGTCAATATTCCTTTAGATAAGATTGGGGTCTGCGGTTCATTTTCCCAGTTCTATGTTGGGTTACTGTCTGGGAGTCCCTTTGGCCACCCTGGCGAACAACTCAAAAGAAGGTATTGCCTGTCTGGCATTGTTGGTTGTTACGTAGCCTTTAGCTGTACATATGGACTCTTTTGAAATTATGTTGGCCCCTTTAATCTTTGGTTATAATTTCCTTTTGGGTGTTTAAGACAATACAGTTGGCCCAAATAAATCAATTTAGTTTTACACTTAAGGTCATTTTGAGGATCTGTTCCTCAGGGATCACATGGGCTTGGGAGGAGCCCCTGGCTCCTTTTTTTTTTTTTTTTTTTTTTTTTCATTCCATCTATGTGAAGATAAGTCAAAGGTCCTGCTGGACCATGGCTGTCTTCACTTG
>NW_008329141.1:2346466-2363015 GCF_000622305.1 Nannospalax galili | reverse complement strand
ACCAGACTCTGATATGTAAGTATGCAACCAGACATAACTACAGGAACCAGGATAATGGAAAGGAAACAGGGAAGTAAAGGAAAAGAAATAGCCTGAAAGAGAACAGTAGGAAACAGGCCATAATATGGGAGATATGCATAAAAATTGGGTTAATTTAAGGGAGGGGGGAGGGAAGGGTATACAAGGAACCTAGGGGCTAAAGGGAAAGAAGGTGCTCAAGAGAGGTAGGACCGTAGGAAAAGGGTATTATTAAGGGAGAAAGGGAGGAAATAGGGGCACCTTAAGTGGGAAAACCATGATGGAGGGGTGAGACAATGTGAGAGATAAATAATGCCTAGCTAGTTTTGAAAACCAGAGGGAATCATATTACTCCTACAACCTACTGACAAATTATACATAGCAGATCAAGAAATATATGTCTAGGTAAGGTTTATCTGAGAACAATTGGTCTTTGCCCAAGATTTATCTACATGACACACAGTAATTAAAAGTACCAGACTGGTGGAACTAACCTTCTGGGATATTTAACAGACATACTTTGAGGCCTATAATAATTTGGTCAGAGGGACATAAAGGACACTTTTTGTTCCTTGCCCTCCTAGGTCGACTAGTTCCAGGGGGCTATGAGCATCACTCAAAATTCCCTGTAATTGTGGTGGGTCACCTGTTCTCTTGATCAATGAGGCTGAGGAGACCCCACCAGATGGACATGAACCAGTGTCCAGTCTACAAAGAGGAGGGTCAACACAGAGGAATCATTTCCTCCATGCTTCCAAGCGAAGCCAACCATGGTCAAGCAGAACCCTTGACTTATCTTCATATAGGCAGAACCAGCCTGGTACTTTTAATTACCATGTTCTATGTAGATAAAGCTTTGGCAAAGACAAAAGGTTCTCAGACAATCCTTGACTAAACATATATTATATTCCTTGAGCTACTTGTATGTATAATTTGGCAGTAGATTGTTGGACTAATATCATCCCCCCCTTTTTTTTAACTATCTAGGCATTATTGATCTCTCAAATTGTCTAATTCTTCCACCATGGTTTCCCCATTTAAAGTGCCCCATTTTTCCTATTTCTCCCTTAATAATGCCCTTTTCCTATGGTCCCACCTCTCTTGAGCTCCTTTCCTTTTATCCCCAAGATTCTTTGTATAACCCTCCCTACTTTCACCCTTTAAAATAATCCCATTTTTATCCATATCTCCCTTATTAACACCTGTTTCCTACTGTTCTTCTCATTCAGATTTTTCTTTTTCTTTACCCCCATGGTTCTTTTTAATTATCCTGGTTCCTGTAGTTATGTCTGGATACATACTCACTTATAAGGATTTGGTGATAGGATCCACATATGAGGGAGAACATATGTCGTTTGTTTGTTTGTCTCTGAGACTCTGTTACTTCACTTAGTATAACAGTTTCTAGTTCCATTCATTTAACTGCAAATTTCATGATTTCATCTTTCTTTACTACTGAGTAAAACTCCACCATGCAAATGAACCACGTTTTCATTATCCACTCATCAGCTGAGGGACACTTAGGTTGCTTCCATCTCTTAGCTATTGTGAAAAGAGCAAAAACAAACATGGATGTACAAGTGTGTCTGTAGTCGCATGAGTTCTGTGGGTATATACAAAGGAGTGGTATAACTGAGTCAAATGGTAGGTTTATTTGTAGTTTTTTAAGAGTTCTCCACACTGCTTTCCATAGGGATTGAACTGGTTTGCAATACCACCAACCGTGGATGAATGTTCCCCTTTCCCGACATCCTCTCCAACATTTGGTATCATTTGTTCTCTTGATTTTCGCCAGTCTGACTGGGGTGAGATTAAATCTTCAAGGGTTTTACTTTGCATTTCCCTAATTATTAATGATGTTGAACACCTTTTAAGATGCTTCTTAGCCATCCTTATTTCTTCTTTTGAGATCTCTCTGTTCAGCTCAGACCATCTTTTTCTTGGGTTACTTCCTCTCTTGATTCTTTGTTTTTTGAGTACGTTATATATTCTGGATATTAAACCTCTGTTGATGTGTTGCTGGTGAAGATTTTCTCCCATTCTATGGGTTTTCTCTTGACTTTCTTGGTTGCTTCTTTTGATTACGGAGGTTTTTATTTTAATGAGGACTCATTTGTTGATTCTTTGACCTTGTTTCCTGAGCAATTGATGTCTGTTTTAGAAAATCCTTTCCTACACCTATATCTTTTAGGTTATTGCCAATGTTTTCTTCTAAAAGTTCAAAGTTTCAGGCTTCACACTGAGGTCTTTGATCCATCTGGAGCTAACTTTTGTGCAAGGTGAAAGATAGGGGTTTAGTTTCATTCTTCTACAGGTTGAGATCCAGTTTTGCCAGCACCATTTGCTGAACATGCTGTCTTTCCTCCAGTGAAAGTTCTTGTCTCCTTTGTTAAATATCAGGTGGCTAAAATTGCATGTACTCATATGTGGGTCTTCAATTTTGTTCCATTGAGCTGAATGTCTATTTTTGTGCCAGTACCATTTTGTTTTTATGAGTATAGCTCTTTAATACAGTTTAAAATCTGGTATAGTAATCCCCACAGCATTGCTCTTAGTTCTCAGGGTTGCTTTGGCTATCTGAGGTCTTTTGTGCTTTCATATGAATCTTAGGATTTTTTTTTTCTAACTCTGCAAAGAATGTCATGGGGGATTTTGATTGGCATTGCCCTGAATCTATAAATGGCTTTTGATAGTATGGTCATTTTCACAATATTAATTCTTCCCATCCGTGAGCATGGGAGGTCCTTCCATCTTCTGATGTCTTCCTTAATCTCTTTCTTTAAAGATTTAAAATTTTCATTGTAGAGATCTTCAATGTCTTTGGTCAGGTTTATTCTGAGATATTTTATTTTGTTTTATTTTGCAGCTATTGTGAAATGGAGTGTTACCATGTACTCTTTCTCTGATTGCTTGTTATTGGTATATAGAAAGGCTACAGACTTTTGTAGATTACTTTGTAACCTGCCACTTTACTAAAGTGTTAATCATTTCTAGGCCTTTTCTGGTGGAATTTTTGGCATCTCTTAGATATAATATCATATTATCTGCAAAAAGGGATAATTTTTTCTCTCCTCCAATTATTACTCCTTTAATTTCCTTCTCTTGTCTTATTGCTATTGCAAGAGTTTCAAGCACTATGTTAAAAAGGAGTGGAGATAGTAGACAGCCTTGTCTGGTTCCCGATTTTAGTGGGAATGCTTCCAGTTTATCTCCATTTAGAGTGATGTTGGCTGTGGGTTTGTTGTATATGGCATTAATTATGTCAAGTCCAATTCCCTCTAGGTCTTTGAGCATAAATGCATGTTGAATTTTGTCAAAGACCGTCTCTGCATCTATTGAGATGATCATGTGATTCTTTGAGTGCATTTATATGGTTCATGATGTTTATTGACTTACGTATATTGAAACATCCCTGCATCTCTGGAATAAAGCTGACTTGATCATGCTGGATGATCTTTTTGATGTTGATCTGTATGAGGTTTGCAAGTATTTTGTTGAAAATTTTTGTATCTGTGTTCATTAAGGATATGGGTCTATAGTTTTCTTTCTTCATTATATCCTTACCTGGCTTTGGTATTAGAGTGATGCTGGCTTCATAGAAGGAATTTGGATGTTCTCCCTCCATTTCTGGCTTTTTGAATAAATTAAGTAGTATTGGATATAGGTCTTCTTTAAATGTCTGGTAGAATTCTGCTGTAAATCCATGTGGTTCTGGGCTCTTTTTAGTTGGGAGGTTTTGTGTTACTTTTTCAACTTCCATATGTGTTATGGATCTGTTTAAGTTGTTGATCTCTTCTTGGTTTAATTTTGGTGGTTCCCAAGCTTTTAGATACCCATCCATTTTTTTTAGATTTTTACATTTAGTAGAATATAGGTTTTTAAAGTATTCTCTTATAATGTTCTGGTTTTTGATGTCTGTTGTGACCATTTCATCTCTGATTTTGTTGATTTGGAGGTGCTCTTTCTTTCATTTGTTTAACTGGTCTGGGGGTCTATCAATCTTGTTTGTCTTTTCAAATAACCAGCTCTTGGATTTGTTGATTCTTTGTATTGTTTTCTTTCTATTTCATTAATTTCTGCCCTGATTTTTGTTATTTCTTTCTTGTCTGCTTCATTTGGGTTTCATTTGTTGTTGCTTTTCAAGTGCCTTGAGTTGCAATCTTAAGTCATTTTTTTGTGTGTGTTTTGATTTTTTTTAATGAAGGCACTTAGAGCTATAAACTTCCCTCTAAGGACTGCTTTCAACATGTCCCAGAGGTTTTGTTGTATTGTGTTGTATTGTCTTTTCATTTAGTTCCAGGAATACTTTTATTTCTTTCTTTACTTCTCCTTTGACCCATTCATCATTCAGGGATGTGTTGTTTAATCTCCATGTGTTCATGTAGTTAATAGGGTTTCTTCCAGTGTTGATTTTAAGCTTTATTGCATTGTGGTCTGGTAGAATGCATGGATTATTTGAATTTTTTGTATTTGTTGAGCCTTGTTTTTATGCCACAGTATACAGTTGATTTTGGAGAAAGTTCCATTCGGCTCTGAATAGAAAGTATATTATTTACTGCTTGGGTGGAATATTCCACAGGTGTCTATTAGGCCCACTTGATGTAAGGTATTGTTTAATTCAGATGTCTCTATGTTAATTCTCTGTCTTGTTGACCTATGTAATGGAGACAATGGGGTACTGAAGTCCCCAACTATTAAGGACTTGGTATTAATCTAGGTCTTAAAGTCCTGTAGTACAGTTTTTATGAAGTTGGGTGCACCAGGGTTTGGTGACTATATGTTCATGATTGAAGTATCTTCTTGTTCAATTGTTCTTTTGATCACAATAAAGTGGGTGTCTTTATCTCTTCTGATTAGTTTTCATTTGAAGTCTATTTTGTCAACTATTAGAATTGCAATGCCTGCTTTTTTCTTAGTACCACTTGCTTAGTATATATATTTTTTCTATCCTTTCATCTTAAAGTCATGCCTGTCCTTGAAAGTGAGATGAGTTTCTTGCAGACAACAAAAGATGGGTTTTGTATCTTAATCCATTCAACTCATCTGTGTCTTTTGACTGGGGAGTTTAGTCCATTGATATTTAAAGTTATTAATGAAAGATGTGTTTTGATTCCTGTCATTTTTATGTGTGTTCATATTCATGGTGTAGCCATGCATTTCCACAGTAATACCTTCATTAAGTTTCTTTCTGTAGCCCCTTGGGTACAGTCATTCCTTTCTTCAGCTTTTTGTATTGCTTTAAGAACTCTCTGAAGAGCTGGTTTTGTGGACATGAATTCTTTCAGACTATTTATGTCATGCAAGATTTTTCTTTCCCCTTTGACTATAATAGATATTTTGGCTAGGTAAAGTAATCAGGGTAGGCATCTGTAGTCATTTAGAACTGGGAATGCTTTGGTCCAGGCTCTTCTGGCTTTCATAGTTTCCACTGAAAAGTCAGCTGTAATTCTGATGGGTTTCCCTTCATATGTGACTTGTTTCTCTTTTGCAGCTTTCAGTATTGTCTCTTTGCTCTTTATGTTTAGTGTTTTTACTATGATTTGCCATGGAGAGTTTCTTTTTTGGTCCTGTCTATTTGATGTTCTATGAAGATCTGGTCCATACCTGTATCCTAAGATTCTTCTACTTCTTGTATGCCTATGATTCATAAGTTTGGTCTTTTTATGGTGTCACACAATTCCTTTTGTTCCATTCTTGTGTTTTCTTAAATTTTTCATAATCTTTGCTTGAGTGGTCTAATTCATCCATTTTATCTTCCAGTCTTGATATTCTGTTTTCCATTTCATTCATCCTATTGATGAGATTTTCTCCTGTTGTTTCTGATTGGCTTATTGAGAATTTCATGTCCTTCTTAATTTCAGCCTGATTATTCTTCAATATTTCTAATATCTTTCTGAGTTCATTCAGAAGTTTATACCTATCTTCTTTCAGTTCTTTGATTTCTTTGTTTGTGTGTTCTTTAAATTCACTGAATTCTTTTATCATGTTTATAATTGATGTCCTATGTTATCTCTAGGGGGATCTCATTGTACACCTCTACAGGATTGTTGGTATTTGATGAGGATATATTATTTGGGTTTTTCATGTTATTATTTTTCTTGCTGTGACTTTGACATGTGGATTTCTTTTGTAATTTCTGATTCTTGTGTGAGTCTTAAGCCTTCCTTTGTTGAGTTAAATCTGCTTCTTTTTGTAAACTTTGTGTGCCTTTATCATTTCCTTGTTGGGCATGAAAAGCTGGTTGGTATAGGCTTCAGGTTCTCTCTTTTGATTTTATATTGGAAGGGTCAAATCACTTGTCTTGCTGCTCAGAAGTTCCCACACAGGCCCAAGTCAGATAAGGATCAGATGCTCTCAGGCTTTCTCCTAAGGTCTGGATCCTTCCAGGAAGGATGCTGGCTTAGGAATTTGGGGGTTATGCTGGCCCAGGAAAGATGATGGCCCCAGGAGGCTGGAGGGCTGGGCCTCCCAGAGATGCAAAGGGAGGTGAGGATGGGAAGAGGCCCCAAGGGCTCCCGGGGACTAGAGGGAGGAATTGGGTTGGTCTGGATGCAAAGGATCAGGAAGCAGTGGGGAGTCTGGAGTGCCAAGACAAGCAATGGGCCAGTGCCCAAACTAGGAGGAGAGATGGGGTGGGGAAGCTGGTAGGGTGAATGAGGCTTGGGGATTCAAGGCACAATGGGTGCCACCAAACTTACCCAAGAGAGACGTTGGCCCCAGGAAGCTGAGGGGCTGTGCCACCCAGGAATGCAAAGGGAGGTGGGGATGGGAATAGGCCCAAAGGCTCCTGGGACTAGCCATTTATAATTAATTTTATTTTAATGAGTTAAATTTACTTTTAGTATTATAGGTATTAATTCATTAAGCATTCTTATTGTTACCTTATTAGCTTGTGTATGTTATATACTGTCTACCTGCTCATTTTGCTCTTCCACTCCTGTCTAACTGAACCCTGCTTTCACCCAAGTGTCCATTCTGTTCTGCATACCCATGTGCTTTGGGATAAACAGATCTCACAGAGATTATTTATTACTGTTAAAGTCAGTTGTTGCAGTCTGATTCATTTTCATTACAATTGCTGGGTCATGAGTATGTGATGTTATGCCTCTCTATTGTGATTAATTCCGCTTGGATTTTATTGGGAAATATTTTCTTCACTGACTAAGATTCTCATATTCTCATATTCTCTCTCTCTCTCTCTCTCTCTCTCTCTCTCTCTCTCTCTGATTTTCTTTTCAATCTGTACTTTCCCTAACAAGATAAAATGATACAGAAAAGCTAATGGCATCTGCTTACTGTTGTCGAATCCAAAGATAAATTCCCTAGGAGGATGGCAGAATGGAAATGGATGCAAGTTCTAAATTTATCAATGTGCTTCCTTTTAGTTTTTGTCATTGTTTTAGATTTACTTTATTTTCTGCTGTATACTTTTTATCACAAATATTCTTTTTCTTTCTGCTTAGTTTTTTTCTTGTTCCTTGGCCACTGATTTCTTCCATAGTCGCATTTCTGTTGTTGGAGCTACTGGCTCTCACTTTCCCCCACTGAGTGCATATTTGTCAGTCTGCACTCTGTCCTGTAATGATATTTCTACTCCATCTTACAGTTTTCTCATCTTTCACTATGTTCATTTTCAGGTGTATTTCACAAACAGAATTTTAGGAAAAATAGGTGGGTTAGCATGTTATCTATCTTGAACAAGTTCAGACAAAATTAGCATTAATCTGAAACATAAATAACTCTAATGAACAGTAGGCAATGTTAATAATAAAAATATAGGTATGTATTACTGAATTTTAACATCTGATGCATGAAATACAGGTCTTACAGACCAAATAAGCAGATCACCTAAAAAAGGACACAAATCAAACTGATCTCAGAAGTGTCCATAACAAATTTCCAAAAAATAAAATATAATAAAAAGAAAGCCAAATAAATCTACAGAAAAACACAGAACAATATTCTATATACATATCTTAGGATATAGTTTTGAGGTACGTTCTTATTTATCAGAGAAATATTTTGTATACACAAGAGTTTGGATAAGTAAGCCATGCTAAGCTATTTCTAAATAATTTATTTTAAATTGAGTATTTTAAAAGTGATATGTTAGGGGATGGAGAAATGGCTCAGCAGTTAAGAGCACTGACTGCTCTTGCAGAGGACCCTGGTTTGACTCCCAGCATCTACACAGTGGCTAACAACCTCCATAACTCTAGTTCCAGGGGATCTAACACCTTCTTCTGACCTCTGCAGGCATTACACAATGTGGGTTCACTTACCTGCTCCTAGACATTCAACTTCCTTCAAAACACTTACAGTAACTTCTGTGTCACTACCCACATTCAGTTGATAAGATTCCATTCCCTTGTATGAACTTCAACTGAATTTATACTGCTTGACTTTCATTAACAAAATTAAGTGTTGTGCTCATATACTTTCCAGTAAATACAAATAAAAGTCTCTCTACGCATACTTCACATTTATGAATAACTTGAATAATAATGGATATATGAATCTTCACACAATTTTTAAGACTAAAATTATGATCTCTGGGGAAACACGGGGTAAGCTGGTTTGATTGACTTTCCGAATATTTTAAAAATTGTTTTTGTGGGGCCGGAGAGATGGCTCAGTGGTTAAGAACACTGCTCTTGCAGAAGACCCGGGTTTGAATCTTAGCACTCACATGGCACCTGTAACTCCAGATCTAGGGTCTCTGACAGCCCTTCTGACCTCCATGGGCATTGTATGACACGGTGCTCTTACCTACATGTAGGCATAACACTCATACACGTAAAATAAAAATAATAAATAAAATATAAAAAGAAATGTTTTTCAGAAATGTTAAGATATGACAAATCTTTGTAACACAAAACCCAGAGATGACTATTCTCTGCAAAGAACTGGCTTGTTTACCTAAAAATTGCATTAGAAATAAAAATGTAAACCCTAGATATGCATATTAAATTTTATACATAAGGCCCATTAGCTAGTGATGGTTTTTCTTAAACTTTGGTTTTAACAATTTAATTCTAAATTTGTGAGTCTTTTAAATTTTCTATTCTAATAAAATATCCAGTGATTTATTAACTCAACTCAAAAAGCACACTTCATCGTCTGCTTCTAGAAAATTTGACTGGGCCCTGAAACTGTTTTCCTCTAACATTTAGCACAGGGATGAACTTTGTCAGTAGAGGGCACTAGGAAGGCACTGTAGGAGGAAGCTGTTTTCTCCTACACTTGCACAGTTTAATTTTAGCATCCTGGGAATCTTTGTTAGCACCTAATTCTTACAGTATGAAAGAAAAAATCAGTGGCCAGCCATTCTTAATGTATTGCTTGGATGGTTTGGTACTGATGTGCTTTCAAAGTCACATTATTGTGTTAACATCTTGTCCCAACAATATTTAAAGGTGATTTCCAGCAATTCTACTGGTACTACCATATCAAACTCTCACTGTGAGCCAGGACTATGACCTACCCAACAAGGTCTAAATATCTGTTCTGAGTAGGAAGGAAGAACTGTATGCCTGGGGGTGGGGTAAAGTCCTCACTGAACTTGTAGTTGCTCTTTAAATCAGTGATTTCTACAGTCTTTAGAATTTTCCATAAATCATATTAACCAATCACCAATTCATATGTTAATTATTCTCTGCATTAAACTTTCTTTGCTGGATACTTTATATGGTTTCTGACAAATGATCAAACCCTGATTAATTGAAACAAACACACACATACACAAACAAATGTGATTTTTATAACTTACCAATTTGTCTTCTTTTTGTTACAAACAAGTGTCATTCTGATAACTAATATACTATTATATTATATTCTTTGGATCTGAAACTACACACTGCCTTTCATTTTACACTTCCTTTTTTTGTAATATATGAAATATGTCATGTGATCTATCATCACTAACAAAGAAAATGAATACCTTCCCATATAATACATTCTCTCACAGTGAGCTATGACTGTGTGCTTTTTACAATAGAATATATCTTACTAAATTATAAAATCAAAGACTAATAAGATATTTATAGCAAAAGAATAAAATACCAAATTAAATTTTGTAAAAATGAATTTAGATTTACAAAAGTACACACTACCTTAAAGGCATTTTTTGAGCTATAAAGTATAAAAGAATCCATAAACTTTTAATATTCAGAATTCAACTTTTTATTTTCATTAGAGGCAAAAATTTCTGAAGAATTTAGAAAGAGTAGTTAATTATGGTAACAAATTTAATCCTAAAGACAGAAAGATAGGACTGAATACTAAATCTAAATTTTGAATTTTTGAAGATTTTTCAAAAAAGTATTGGATTCCCTGGAACTGAAGTCATGGATAGTTGTTAGCCCCCATGTGGTGCTGGGAACTGAACCTAGGTCTTTTGCAAGAGCTAGTGCTCTTAGCCGCTGAACCATCTCTCCAGGCTCTAAAAGCTTGAGTCTTTGGAAGAAGGAGATATGAAACCTATACATAAAATTAGGCAAACAAAATAATGAATTAATACAAATATTCAACAAAGAATGATAGAAAATTTTAAAAAGTTGGTTGAAAGGAACTTCAGTGATAGATAATATGGAGGGTTTTTTTTCTCATGAATAAAATTCAGCATTTATCCCTGAAAAAACTTCTTAGAAAATCAAAATGTCTATTTCCTTAAAATGCTAGGAATGCTATCTGTAAGTTGAGCTTTCAACATAAAATATTGGAAGAATTATCACAAATATTGTAAATCTTAGAAAGGAAAATTTACAAAAGAGAAAGTATAGCAGGGGGTTATTTATTTTAAGTTTTACAATCATTTAGACTAGGCTGTTTAGAAAATATTTTACTGTTAATGAAATAATTAAAATTCTATAGAAGACTTATTCTTTTTCATGGGTTTGGTTTATATTTGAACCTCAAATGCTCTATCCATGAAAGTATTCAGAATGCCTATGTTCTAAGCATGTTTTAATACATCCTGAACAGCTGAGCTAGTAGAAGAGAAAGCCTTTCATTCAGATCACTTGGTCAAACAGAGACTGTCAGCAAAGGGAGTGGTACCGCATCCTGTAGTTGCTTAGCCTCCACTGTCCTCGGCCCAGCAGTCACAGAATTCCCCCAGCTTAGCTGTCAGCTGAACAACTCCTTGCCCTTAGTGTAGTCATATGACCACAATAGAATGAGCCAAAGGAAGTAGTGGCACCCTTTCTGGAAGGAACTCAAAGTTGAGGAAGCTGCTTTCTTCTAGCCTTGTGCAATTTAGCAGTCAGCTTGGCTGACTGGATAAAGGGAAGCTGCCTGGGATTACAATGTGAAAGCATGGATCTTACAAATGCCAGGACACCAGCAGATTAGCTTAAATCTTCAATAATTTTGAAACCAACATATAACAATTGACTGCCTACACATGCATGGAGGAGAAGCATACTTCTGTCTTCTGAATTCCACTCTTGTTTGAGGTCTTTTTGCATTCAGGACCAAAGACAGCCTTAATTAATCATGATGGCAGGTATTCCCATCTAGCATTTCCTTTCTGTTTCCACTTAGATAGACATCGTGACAAGACAACTCTTTACTGTTTTTTGATATGTACCCCCCAGTTTGATCACAAACACAATTCAAATGAACTATAGTCTTTACAAAACAATTGAGCTTTTAAATGTTTGCAAGACCTAGGAGCAGAACACTGGCTGGCAGTTGCAACACAACCCTGAGTCAACCAAGCAATGTTTCTGCCCTTGGTTTCTTGATTTATAAACTTAATGATGACATCCACATAATTCTATGAGGCAGATATTATAATGAATACTTTGTAGATGAACAGTTTCAGAGAAGTTCGCTTCTCAATATTACCCAGGGCTGTATGTAGCAGAATAGGAATCCAAACTTGTCTGACTAGACGCCGTGGTCTTTCTGGCACACCATGCTGTCTTCTGCTCTTGTGAATAATAGCTAAGGGAACCTGTGCAGGTTGGTAGGTTGTCACATGACAGATGCACATTCTGAGAACTATCTCCCCCTATGTTCCCACATGTTATTGAAATGACAGTACTTTTCTTTTCATTCTCGTCTCTCGATAACCTTACCTTAAGAGAGCTTTGTGACAGAATCGGTCTGGATGAAATTCATGTGTAAATTAAAATATCACTGAATACAATTTTATCCTTGAAGAATCCCAGGCCAGTAATTTTTCAACAGATTGAATGCATTAAGCTTTTGTGTATATATATATATATATACATACATACATATATGTATATATATACATACATACATATATGTATATATATACACACACATGCTGGAAGATATACAAAGTTAATCTGAGAGTAACAATTCCTATCCTTTAAGAAATTATAACCTAAAATACACCACAGAGATGTGGCTCAAATGCACAAATTCAAACAAGCATCAACAAGTGAATAAAGAACAGGACAACCCTTCAGTCCTGTGTTGAACAGAGCTGCTTTTAACACACACACAAATTAGGGTAATATTTAAGCACAAGTCAGAACATATTCCTTTGTGAGTCGGAAGGATGGAGAGCTTTTCTGATGAAGACGCCATCCTCCCAACAAAGTTCACACACCCAAATATCTCTAATGGGTAGAATAGAGTGCCCTCCACAAAATCTTTCAGGGGTTAGAGTATAAATGGTATGTTTGTCAAACTAAGTATTTAACAAGATGGCTTTATTATCCTTTAAGGCAATATAAAAGAAAAAAGAAAATTTTCCAACTGATTTTTTCAGTCAACTATTTAAAAATAATACCAACACAACGAAGCAAGGATTTTACATTACAAGTCTTCTTTCCATAAGGTAATTATGAACTAGGAAACACTTGGGAAACAAAATCAATTATAATGCTCACAGCATGAGGAAAACTGCCACAGTTTTAAGGAACCTTGACTACACGATTATGCAGCTATTTTTCATTTTGAATTAAGTACTTTTCTTGCTTCATTTCAAATGTCCAAGATAAACACACAGTAGCAGCAGATTAGTCCTGGTTAAACCGTCCTTTTCCCCTTCCCGTTTCTCTGTTCTTCACATTCCCTTCCCAGAGCCTGACTTTCATTTAGGAAAAGCTTCTCACAGTAATTTAAGTCAAATCAACTCTGCCCCTCTTCAAAACTTAAAGAACTGTTTCAATTGTAGCCTCTGGCCAAATCTACCACCTGTGTATTGATAGATTTTTTAAAAATCACATTCAAGATAAATAAAGCAATGCTCTACCTCCACTCCTGCTTATGAACTGTAGGCTGATAGATTAACCTGAAAATCAGAGTGGGAAAGCTCCTGCAGTGATTCCAGCACTGAATATAAAGACAGCCCCAAGCTGAGGCTTTTCATCCTCACCTGATTTATCCCTTTCATTCTCCATCTATTTCATTCCCAAGGCAGTGAGTCAATCTTTCCTCCTACTAAAGTCATTGAAAAAGTGAAATCTATCTTATCCAAGAAAAACCATTTCATTCATCATATTGTAGTCACATCAATTAGAAGTTAGTGGATAAAATAAGGCCTCAAGAACCACCGTTTTGACCCTTGAGTTCTTTTCTGCAACCCTAGAACCATGCAGTACAATTTCTTTACTACTGGTTTATTGAGTATTTATTGAGTGCCCACTGAGTGACCATGTTCTGTGCTAGGTTTGTGCATTTTTTTACAATATATATTTTTATTGAATTTTTTGGATTTCATACAATACATCTTAATTATATTTAGACACCCTCTCCTATCTATACTCCCATAGTCTCCCACTGGAGTTCATGCATTCTGTAGTATACATTAAGGTCTATCAAGTCAATTTCATGTCCCTAGATGCCCCTAGGTATGAGTTCACCCACTGGAGCCTGGTCAGACTATCTAGCATCACTCCATTAGAGAATACCAACTCTCTCTCACCCACCAGTGATCAGTTGTTCATAGAGTCTTAGCTAAGGTTGAGTCTTCTTACCCATTTCCTAAGTTCTATGCTGTTTATTATGGTTTACCTTTGCATGGGTTTTGTGCATGCTGTTACCATTGCTGTAAGGTCATATGAGCAATACTCCAGTTGCCTGGAAAACTTTGTTTACTTGTGGTCATCCAACACCACCTCTTCAGCAATGGCCCCTGAGTCCAGGGTGGAAGAGGTCTAATATAGGAGTCCTATGCCAGAACATCCACTCTATAGTCTCTTATTCTCTATATTTTAGCCAGTTATGGATTCCTGAGTTCATAACCCTCTGTTGCATGAAGAAGCTTTGCTGATGAGGGTTAAGAGATGCATTAGTTGTCTCTCTACTCCCTGTTCTACTGTGAGCCTTAGCTGTGGAAGTTGCATTGTAGATGTATTACTTAGAACTGGGAATCTCACAGACACTTATTCTCCGTGTTTGACCTTTTGTAGAACTTGTAATGCCTCTATCTTTTACAAAAAGAAGCTTCTTTGATAAGTGGTGACTGGCATACTTGTCTGTAAATATAAGTGTACATATTTAGCATACAGTAAGAAATTAGGTTTGTCTAGGGATGTGACAGATGTATGTTTTTTCTAGGATCTATGACCTCTCCAGTCATGTGTATTTTGCTATGTTTACAGTACCTCACATGAGTTCCATCCCATTGAGTGGGTTTTAAATCCAATTAGATACCTGCTGATTACCCCCAAGATAAAAGTGCCACTACTATGCCAGTATAGATAGTTGGCTATGCCAGTCGTTGTAGCTATTAGGTTTCACAGCTGGGGTTAGACCATTGACTGATTTTCTCTCTTAGCAACTTGAATAGTATCCTGTGATACTATGAGAGCTAGCCTTCATGGAGGAGGCTTCCAGGTCAGTTCCAACTACATCACTCCAATTCCTATGTCTGAAGTATATGTCCTGTCTTCAGCAGTAGGGTAATACCTTCAAGTTCTGTAAGGAAACCAAGGGCTGTGACAATAGCTTGTGTTATTTTGGGAGTCTCTTGGGCTACCCTGACCAACAACTCCAAGGGAGGTTTCTCCTACCTAGAACTGTTTCTTGTTATATAGCCTTCAGCCATACAAATGTGCACACATACACACACGTATAATGTATATTTTTAGGTAGGCTTTTGAACTAATGCACTTTCCTCTGATTTTTTCAGACCACCTAAGCATTATTTACTTCCTGACTCTTCCTATCTAACTCTCCCTCCTCCCTCCCCAATTAAATTACACCCATTTTCCTGATTTCATCTTTGGTAATAGCTGTCTCCTACTATTTGACTTTACCCTTCACTTTACCCCCATGGTTCCTTTCCATTTTTCTGGTTCCTGTGGTTACATTAGAATATATACTCACATATAAGGATTTGGAGGTAAGATCCACAAATGAGAAAAAATCACGTGTCTCTTGTTTTTCCGGTTTGTGTTACTTCACTTAGTATGATAGTTTCTAATGCCATCCATTTACCTGCATGTTTTGTGGTATGTGTTGCTTAATACTTACTGGATATTCTGTTGGGGCAGTCACATGCTGAGGGTTCTTACTTATACCCCTCACCATCCAACAAAAATACAAGCTCTGTGAGAGCAGGGATTTGGAGACAAGGGGGTGTATTCTCTTCACTGCCTGTCACAGAGACCAAACAATTTTTCCTCATCAATAGTTTGAATATTGACAACAAAGTCTATTCTAGCTCATGTCTTATCTGGTTTAAAGTCTTATTAAACTCTAACCATCATGGCTTTTTCGCAATTAAAAATTTTGATGTTTCTCATCTGTGGAGTGTAATGGGTATAGTTTACCTCTCTAGAAGTTAGAAGGAAATTGAATTTCTGCCTTTGGGGATTCACCTACATTTCAGACTCTGCCAGATGTGCTGGTTACACATGCCTGCCTTGTGAATACAATGAGCCCAACTTATTTTATTGACTGCATTAAAACAATGGCTAATTTTATTTCAGACTCCACACTATGGCACAAAACTGTATGTACTATAATGATATTGCAAAAATTGAATGCTTTAGTATAACTTTTGCCAACTGAAAATACACCTTCAGTGATGTGCATTAGCCTGAGACTCTTGGTGGAGAGGAAATGCCTTTTCATCCTTTAGTCAGTCATTGAATTGCTACAGGTATACAATTGTATATCTATTGTCCATAGTTGAACCCCTAGAACATATAAACTAAGAGCAAGGATTTACAACATTAATTATGTACATATATTAAAAGATGTAAAATGGGGTGCATTTAACTCAGTTGCTATTGACTTCCCAACACTGAGAACAAGTATTAAGTTCCTAAATCCCTGCATTTCCTATATGGCGCTAGAATATTTATATAGGATTTGTTAATCTGGAAGAGACATTTTGGATCTGTCACTGTTAGCCTAGTGCCTGTCTCTGGATTAGATAAAATAAGAGAACACAATAAACAAAGATGGTTCAATCAAAAGAGAGAATTTCTGTGGAGCAAGTTGTTGCTGACTTTTTGTTGCTTCTCTTCTTAAAAGGAGAAACCAAACTGCTTGACATCAACATCAGACTCATTTCAGGGAAAGAAGGTATATATATATA
>NW_008329141.1:2340822-2346400 GCF_000622305.1 Nannospalax galili | reverse complement strand
AACTAATGGCATATTAAGAAATAAGTAGAACATTAGAATACCATACCTCTGTTGTGGCAAAGGTCTGGATTTGAAAGGAATTGGGATTGAGTCAGATTAACTCCATAACTATAAATGATACAGGAAGCTACTCATAGTAGTGTATGTGGTTTTACAACTAGAAAATGAGTTAAAGACAGAACTTAGAAAGGAATAGATATGGACAGTTCTTCTATTTTAGAAACAGCACAAGATGTTCTAGTGAGGATGGCTATCTTAAATGCCCACAAAATTACCTCAGAAGAGAAAAGTCAATCTTTTGCCCATCTTGCAACACACAAAAATCTATTAATGCCAGGTTACTTTTTGTTACGGTTTAAATCTGAAATGTCCTACATAAACCCATGTTTTCAACACTTGTTCTTCAGTTGGAAGGCTGTGGAATGTAACTGGAGGAAGTTGCTGGTCCCCCATTATATAAACAGACTCCACCAGACTTCAGGTACCATGAGTTGCCTTCTCCATCATGATGGACTGAATGAAACAAATTAAATCTTTCCTTGTATAAGTTACTTCTGTCAGATACTTTGGTCACAGCAATGTAAAAATAACTAATATACCGTGTAACCAACCCATGATCTTCCCAATTCTAGCTCCCTCTCTTTCCCCTTACCTAAGCCCAGAGGCAGCCTAAGAAGTGCATTATCTTTCACCTTTGGTCTTCTGGTGGAACTGATGCAACACTTTATAAGGAAGTTCAAACAGCCTGAGGATAGTCCTGTACAGGGAAGATTCAAGCCATGCCCTCCGTCACATCCACATGACAGAACTGACTTGAAATAGACTGTCCGGTCCCCAGTTTACTCACCTCAGGTGACACATGTGGAGCAGAGGTGAACTAGCCTTAGCCAATTTTCAGACTGACAGGAAAAAGAAATTACTCATATGGCTTAAAGTCACTGTCTTTTGGAAGGCATTGTATCTAGGAATAGCTACCAGAATAGGTTACCAGAATTGAAGCATATAGAAGTTTTAAATCAGAAGATATTAAACCTTTGATAACAGATATTTTTGCTTACTGGAAAGTGTTCATTGAAATCATTGAAAAGTCTCTAGAGTCTGCTTGAGAGCATGTTCAGAAATGAAAAAAGAAACTATTATTGCTACCCAAAGATTTGAAATGTATCAGTAACAAACAATAGATGAAAGCCTTTTCCATTTATTTCTGTTAGTGCCACACATGTCAATTCCTGAGTAAACAAGTTAGTCATAAAACAAATATGGATGATCATTCTAGGATGTTTGAAAGGGTTGGTGATTGAGTTAGAATGACAACTTAAAAACTCAAATGTGGAATTTTATACTAGAATAGCTTTTTGCAGAGAAAATCAGGAGCTTCAATTTGAACCTTGCCAGTAGACATATTCAACATGAGCATGAGAAGGTATCTCTGATTCTGAATCTCTACCTCATGCACTATTACAATCATGAACGAATAGATGAACAAGTGACTTATTTGTTAGAATATATGTACCTCGTTGGAATCTAAAACACCAAAATTGCACAACTGTTTTCATTCTTGTATTCAACTTTCCCTTTAATGTGTTAGTTCACAGGCAATGAACTGCTTTCCACAGAAAGGCTTTCCCTGAATGCATCACTGGTGAGAACTGAGAATATCCTTGTGGAAGTCACAAGAAGAAAAATTTGCTATCTGCATACCAGGTAAGACAGAATTGGACTAAGATAGCTAAAAAGCTGGTTTTTAAAAATAATATGCCTAGGTTAAAAATTCCTTTAAAAGAATATTGAAAGTTATATTTACTGAAGACATTATTATTGAAAGCTTCTTATTCTTCAGAAGCCCAGTGTCTTAAAAATATAGATGTTTTGCTTTTCAATGACTCTTTGATAAAGTTACTTATATTGTCCAGTCATTTCAGTCACTTTGAGAATTCGCTGTACCCAAATAATGTCATTTCATACAGTATTACGAAATATATAAGCTAAAATGATCTTATAGGTCACATCTTCTAAATTAGTGGTTTATAAATAAGAAAATAAGTTATAAGAATGAGAGTTCACTTATTAAAGATTACATATCTTAAAATGGCAAAAGTTAATATATATCTTTTTAATTCCAAAATATTTTTATATTGTACTGTATCTGATATTCATTAAATATAGAAATTCAAAAAACACAAACTTTTAGAATCATAGACCAATAAATATAAAAACATTAAGGTTATGAACATTATTAATGGGATAATATGTTGAGAAGCAACATTTGAAACTTTATGTTTTAACAAAAAACTATTTCAAATTATTCAAGAATATTATCTTAGAATTATGAAAAAAGTATAGTTTTTCAAATCCAAATAGCATATTTCACAACTTTTCATTTATTCCATAAACAACAACTGGATATTTCCAATGTGCCAAAGACACAGGGAAACACAGCTTTGAATAAAATATAAGGTCTGAGATTCAGACTCTGAGAGAAAATAGAGATTGTAGAAATATGATGTTATATGGGGACTCATCCTACATGAATTATTTCATCTAGAACTCACTCTTATTTGTAGAGAGGAGAATCATAATCTGCTTCTATTTTAGCTTCTGTTTGGATTAAATTAGGAAAATTACTGGAAGCGTAGGCTTCTTCAATAAATATTAGTCAGAACTAAGCAGTCCAGAGCAGGAGTAGCCACAATGGTCTTCAGGAGCGTGTGAAGACTTCTTTGAAGAAATTATACTGTGGAGAAGTGGGAATTAGCTGAATGAATTATCAAGGAGTATTTTGGTCAGAAAGAGTAGCATGTTTACAAGTTTGAAGGATTGGAAATTAGAATAATGCTCCTCACTTAAAGAACCACAGCTGCACTATCCACTGCAAGAGCTTCTAGTCACATGCGAGTAAGTTTAAATGTATATGGATTACAATTAAATAAAATTTAATTCCTTATATCAGTCAGATTTCAAATTCTTAAGAGTCACAAAAAAGACACAGATGATTTATATCGCTAGAGTAAATGAAGCACTGAACTTGAATTTGGAGGAAGAAGATAATGATGATTAGTGAGTCTGGAGTAGTAGGCAGGGCCAGAGATCACAAGACCTTTATCAGCCATGCCAATGAGTGGGAATTTTACTTAAGAAACAATGGAACTCTCACTTAACAATTTAGTTTTACAAAGTGTAGTTTTATAAAGTAAATTAAAATGAAAATTTTATGTCAAACACTAGACAGAAATTGTTCAATTGCTAGCTTTCTGGTGTACTTTCATCATCTAAGTTTTGCTGAGGCGAACTTGAAGCAGTGAAGATGGTGTTTATGTTTAATCCAGTGTGACACTATCACTTGCCCCAAACCCAGTTATGCCTAGTCAAAGTTCAAACTAGAATATAACTCTTACCTTTTGCCCAAAGGGTTCTGCAATGAAATATAACCACATTGTCTATTTTCACTTACTTGTAGAAAAAATGCTTATGAAAGATACCAATATTGGTGTTTATATATTTCATTTTAAATGTATTGATGTCATAAAAATGTTGAAAGCACATTTGAAAGGATTTTTTTTTTCAAATTAACTGTCTACCAATAGCCTAATTTTGTCTCTGTTTTTTTTTTACTTTCCAAGGTCAGTTAGAGACACTTCTACATAGAAAATCAAGTAACCTTGAGGAGGGCAAATTGTTGGCACAGTTAAGAGTAGCACTGAGAACCATGGGGAAGATATACACAAACCCAGCTCATACTTTGTCTTTGCATGATGCGAATCACCACAGCTTTGAAAATGGCAATGTAGTTTCTTTATTAATTAACTTAGCAATATTAAAAATTGCTGCTATTCTGCTAGTGAGGCACATTCCTTACATTATTAATCTCTCTAAACCCTTCATGTTCTTACTATCGAACTATAAAAACACTTAAGCAAATAATAGTGCCTAATAAAGTCCTGCATTGCAGAGTCTAAGAGGAATGCTACATGGGGTCCAGACAAGAATAAAACATTTCCTATATTGTGAGGCAAATAGCATTCAGATTAAAGTCAGTTTATAGTGGGGTGGTTTATAGGGCTTTGTTCATTCCTCCAACTTGGCCTTCTCAAGAGCTTGTGAAGGTTACGACGCTTATTCACAAGAGACTCTTCATTATAAATGGAGAGATATGTCAGGACCAACAAAGCAATTTGCAAATTATTAGGCATTATATTCAGCCATGTAGTTATAATGTACAGCCCTCAGAAACGTTGAGGATGGATGGCATACTCAAATGAATAGATTAAATAAATCATTTACTAGCTGAACTCAAGTTTCACAGCATATTGATTTCTTCAACTTAAAAAACTTTCCTAACTCTATATAAACCTAGAAGTCTTAGGGCCTGACATAAGTAATCATCACATTCACTCAGTTCAAATCAAATATATTTAGACTACTTCATTCAACTTTTACTAGACTTAATATTTTTCCATCTGGTATACTTATTTTTCCATTACTATGGTTATAGATATCTATTTCCACTTTCTAAATAAGGCTGATTAATTTTAAAAGTAACAATAAATCACACAGAATCAAATCTTCACTATGCACTATTCAACAAAGTTCATATAAAAAATGTCTACAAATTAAGTCTATACATATATATATATATGGGATAATAGGCTAAAATTTAGCAGCTAGAAAGAAATTTCCAACGGACATCAATGAGTGAACTCAGAAGTCATTGATACACCCTAAATTTGAATATTTGAAGTTGTAATTTGTTTACTTCTAACGCTTTCTTCACTTAAGGGAGGGGATAGACTCTATAATTCACATTAAAAATTTTTATCTATGCCAACCGCTTCATCTTATTCATTAAATAAAATCAAAGGAATACAGAGATCACATACCAATGAACTAAAAAGTAGCAATCAGCTTATCAAGAGGGTGTCGAGAGTTAAATAGAATCCATCTGTCAATGGACATTGTAGCACAAATCAACCACCATACATCTTCAATTTTGATTATACATTTGTAAATACAAGGATTTTTTTCTGAAAAAAAAACCCACAGAGCTTCTATGAAATTGTATCCAGATAAAACTGATTTTTGTTCATTAATTTAAAATGTATGTTGCCTTCATATGATAGACTGCCTCGCTTCCAAGAAAGAGAAGAAAAGAAAGATGAGTTCTCTGCCATCATAAGCCCAAAGTCATCAGATAAAGGAAGTGGAGTAGGTCAGTGGTAGATCACTTGTCTGCCATACATGAGTCTCTGGGTTTAATCCCCAGCACCACAAAACAAGAGTCCTTTATGCTCGGTGCCCCACCCTATGAAGGGGAGTGGTTATCTCTAATCCTGGGCTTCCTATTACTTAGCCAAAGTCCTGGAATGAAGATTCACTTGTACTCCAGATTTGCTCTTATATGGACCAACTTTTACTAAAGCAAAATTTATCAACTACTTGCGTTCAAGATACTTTAGTTATGACTACTGTTACTTAAAACTAGATGACTTGTTTTATCTGGTCCAATGGTATGTCCTTAAACACCCAAAAGGGAAGTATAACCAAAGATTAAAGGGGCCAATATAATTTCATAAGAGCACAC
>NW_008329141.1:2331118-2339967 GCF_000622305.1 Nannospalax galili | reverse complement strand
GTGATAGTCATGTATATAGAGATTAGAAATGTATGTGAAAACGTCTCAATGTCAATTGCCTTGGAATGAATTTTTCTATATGAAACTGTGTGTTTTGACAACGAAATGGAGATCTTTTTAAACGTTGGAACCTCATTTAATTTTATGTCTTATAGAGTTTATAATGAGTAAAAGATTATATAAGCGTAATAATTCATCTATAAACCTAGAAATGTACAGCCAATTTTGAAAGAGATGTAGCCTAGCTCAGAAAACTGTTATTGAATAGGTTAATGCTCTTGTAATGAAATGCTTCTTTTAATTAAAAAAAAAAAAGAATAAGTATTCCCACAATAAAAAAAAAAAAACTAGATGACTTGTAAGTGTGCTTGCAGATCAGAAAGTCCACAAAATCTAAGAAGTTCCTTACAGAATATTTCTATTTTTTTACACACGAAGAAACTGGGAACCAGTAATCTAATCAAACCATAAAGCTATTTGGAATTTAACTAGGATGAAAATTAAGGTCTCCTGGATATAATAATGATATTCAGTATTCTTCTTTGTTCCCTAAGATAAAGTTTGATGCTTTAACAAAAACCAGAATGCTACTCAGCACCACACAACATGCTCTTTGAAAAATGTTGCTTTTCAAAAATTATCCAAGATGCTCCTTTGGAAATCAGGTGAAAATAAAATTCAACCAGAATTGACTAGAGGTAATGTGTTTCCTTAGATTAAAAATAATCCCAATGCCCAAATCATTTCCCATTCTATTAAAAGGGATAAAATATTACTCAAATTGCAATTATCTGTGAAGAACAATCATCCTCTAGCTAGCTACTCTGAAGAAATTGAGTGTTTTTATGCCCTCTGTTTGCACATTTTTCTAAGAGTTAATGACTAGCAAGTGACCATTTCATTATCGTAAGACGCTTCTTTCTTTTCCACAGTTGATTCTTCTCTTCCATGCTTAACGGTAGCAATAGTGTTCATAATTAGATCTGACTTCATTTGCAATGCCAAAGTGACTTTATAGAGGGTCTCTTGACAGAATCCCAGTTTCTCAAACAGTCTGCTGTGGTAAGAGACCTATACAATTTGCTGAATGCACATCAGGTATGTTTGGCCTGCTCACTCCTACAGCTAAGTTCTTCCAGGCCAAGAAAATGGGAAGAGAATCATGGCTATGTGGCCCTCATGTTAATGATCACCTACATAGTAATATTTGGCCTAAAGAAAATCCCTATTTGTATCCCTTCCCTCTGTCTGGATCCCTATCAATCTTGCCTTCACAGATGGAAGCTAATCAGAAAGTTTTAATTGCTCAAGTGATTAAGAACATCAATGTAGAGATAAAACAACCTGAGTTTATATTTCAAACTATAAAATCTCTTGTGAAATATTTTTTTACTTTACATTTGTGTGTGTGTGTGTGTGTGTGTGTGTGTGTGTTTATGTTCATGTATGGGATGTGCCTGCGGGTGCTGGTGGAGCTGAAGTTATAGGCAATTTTAAGGTGCCCAATGGAAACTGAAACTGAACTCCAGTATATTGCAAGAGCAGCAAGTGCTGAACTGTCTCTCCAGCCCCCTGAAATATTTTTTATTCTAATGCCTTCACTTTTAAAATTCTTGAATAAAATTACTTAAGTAGGAGTTAATTTGCTCTGTACAACAGAGGACACCACCATTTGAGTAAAGAAACAACCTATAGATTAAGAAGAAATCTTTATTAGCTATACTTCAGATATAGGGATATTATTTAAAATCTACAAAGAAACTAAAAAAAAATTAAACATCAAAAAGAAAAGGAAAGGAAACAGCCCAATTAAAAATTGGGTCAAGGAACTAAACAGAAAGTTCTCAAATAATGAACCATAAATGACTGAGCAGTATTATTTTAAATGTTTAATATCTTTAACATCAGGTGAGTGCAAATTCAAACTACTTTAAGATTTCGTCTTACCCTGGGCAGAATGGCAAAGATCAAAAAAAGCAAATGATAACAAATGCTGGCAAAAGGGGAAAGGGGTTCATGTATTCACTGCTGGTGGGAGGGCAAACGGGTACAGCCATGATGGAAACCAGTGTGGAAAGAGGGGACTTTCCTGACCTTTTTATAAAGGAATTAATTCCATGAAAAGAAAGCTGCCTACTAATGCTTGGTAAAGATCAAGATTTCCTTCTTCTCAGAGATTAGAAGTAAAGCAAGGGATTCTTTGCTATTGAAAAATTCTGGTAAAACTCAAGAAGGAAACTTAACAGCAACAGTAAACGATACCAAGATGGCAGGTGCTGGTCTAAGTATTCAGTTCACCATACACTATGAAGCTGGCAGTGGTGGTACCTCATTTGACACAAATTCAAGGATAGAGCATCCTTTCAGCATCAAAAATCTGAAAATTCGGAGGTTTAGGGTTGTAGCTAGGTCTCTCTTGTTCATAATTTGTTCCTTCTTCATTCTATTATAAAACCCCACATTACAGAAATTCTGAAGGAAGTCTCTGCTAATTTGCTATAGAAGAATAGGCATGAAGACAAGAGACACATTAACTGTTTTTTTGAAAACCCCACATTACAGAAATTCTGAAGGAAGTCTCTGCTAATTTGCTATAAAAGAATAGGCATGAAGACAAGAGACACATTAACTGGTTTTTTGTTTTTTTTTTTGTTTTGTTTTGTTTTGTTTTGTCTTTTTGAGACAGGGTCTCCCTGTAGCCCCAGCTGTCCTGGAGCTCACTGTGTAGACCAGGCTGGCCTTGAACTCACAGAGATCAGCCTGCCTCTGCCTCCTGAGTGCTGGGATTCAAGGCATACCCCATGGCCACCTGATAGGAGGTTCTCACAAGCCTCTGTAATCTTTCTAAAGGGGAGAGCTACTTATAAAATATTGAGTTCCTGCTATATCACAGAAAATAGCCTGAGATCTGAGAATAATAGAATGCAGAAAAATGTTCATTTTTGCATAGAGCTAAATTGAAAGTAAAGAAAACAAACACTAACCAAGTAAGCAAAAAAACTTTAAAGAAAGAATAAAAGCAGCTTAAAAGATTAGACAGTAAGGGCTGGAGAGTTGGTTCAGAGGTTAAGAGAACTGGTTGTTCTTGCAGAAGACCCAGGGTCAAATTCCAGCACCCACACAGTGACTAACAACCAGCTGTAACTCCAGTTCCAGGGTATTTGATGCCTTCTCATGTCATCAGCAGGCAATGTACAACATGGGTGCACTTATAAACATTCAGGCATCATACATATTAAATAAGTAAACAAATACATTATGGGGTTCTGGAGAGATGGTTCAGTGATTAAGAGCAATGGCTGCTCTTGCAGTGGACCTGGGTTTGGTTCCCAGCACCTACATGGTGGCTAACAACCATCTGCAACTCTACTTCCAGAGGTATTCAACACCCTCTTCTGACTTCCATGGACATTTCAGGACATGGGTGCATTTGCACACATGTAGGCAATATACTCATACACATAAATTAAAATAATAAATAAAATATGCAAAAAATTTTAATTAGGTAGTATATAACATGGCGTGCTAGAATGGTAAAAGAGATATGGTACATTATACTACAAAGCAAGACTCCATAAACTTTTTCCACTTGAGATCCATTAACCAAGGAAATATTTACATGACTGTGTGCACATGTGTGTTGTGGGTGTGTGTGTGTATGGTCATATCTTTATTTATATGCCATACATAAGGATATAACTATATATAATGGGTGTATATTCATATATATGACACATATAGGTACATATAGGTATAGAAATAGTTATATGAAATAGGTATTAAATGCAGGTATATAAATCAAACATTCACTGGTAATAAATCATTGAGAAATTTATGTTAAAATAATTCTCTGGTGTATGTGTAATTTTGCCATTTATTAAGGACAAAAACAAATTTGCATACTGAGATTAATGTACATCTCCCACCTCTCCTTTTGACTCTTCTCCCCTGTCTCCCTCCCATGACTCACTCTACCACAGGATGATATAGAAAGAAGTCCACTCTCAGATGCCAACACCTTGATAGTGAATCTCTTAACCCCAAGAACTGTGAAGAATAAATTTGTCTTCTCTATAAATTACTCAATTTATTTTGTCATTACAATGCAAAATAGACCATGGCAGAATCACAAGGAAAATAGTTCAAGAATAGTGTTAAAGGGCTGAAGAGATGGCTCAGTGGTTAAGAGCACTGACTGCTCTTGCAGAGGATCCAGGTTTGATTCTCAGCACCCACATGGCAGCTAACAACCATTCTTAACTCCAGTTCTAGGGTAATCCAGTGCCCTCTTCTGACTTCCACTGGTATTGCACAAGATGGGTGCAGTTACGTGCAGGCAATACACTCATACACATAAAATAAAATAATTATAAATTAAAATAAAGAGAATAATGCTATTAAAATGCAGGAAATGAGTAGGGGCAATGTGGAAAAAGTAACTAGCCTGGGGAGAATTGGCAAATGATATGCCTATGGGTCTTCAGTAGTGATTCTTGCTGCCTGGGGCAGGGTCCCAAAAACACCTTGAGGAAGTCTGTAAGGTCAAAATTATCTTCATAACAAGTTTGAGGTGTTATCTTTCCCTCTCCTTACCTCACAACATAGATTCGTTGCTGAAATTTCTAATTCTACATTGCAACTCACTGTTAGAATGTTTGCTGAGTTTGGTTTTATTACCAAAGCTGAAAATTCACAAGGATATGGAAAGTTTGTTTATGAATCCATCATAGAATTCTATACAATTGGTGGCTTTTAAACAACGGAATTTTTTTCTCTGGTTCTGAACCTTGCAAAGTCTAGGATCAAAGAACAGGGAGATTTAATATCTGGCGAGAATCTGTTTCCTAACTTCCTAGATAGCTGTCTTTTTCGAGTGTCCTAGGGTGCTGGAATATGGTGATTGACATCTCTGGTGTCTCTTTTAAAGAGGAACTGATTCCATTCATAAGGACTGCATTCTCAAGCCCTAGTCAGCTCCCAAAGGACACAGCTCCTTCTACATGACACTGGAGGTAATGATCTCAGCATGTGAATCTTGGGGATACAAACTAAAACTGCTACTAACATAGACCTTTCAGTATCCAACTACATTTCTGTGCATCCAGACTTTCTTACTATATTTCAAAGCATTTCAATTAACTGAATATAGAAACAGGTGTGAGAATTCAGTTGCATTCTCCTATGTCAGACACAAGAGAGATTTGTAAAATTATAGAGTACTACTGTTACTAGTGAGCTTATTTTGTTTGAGAAACAGTTACATTTTAATATTATTTGAGTGAAAATGTAATCTGAACATTATTTTTTAAATAAATACATGTTTTAAATTTTCTCATCCCTTGGCTTCAGAATCTAATCTCTACTGGTTAGTGTTCATAGCGCTGGAAGGTGCTAGACATGCTACCGGAAGCAAAAAATAATTATCAACCATACCCAGCTGTGAATCCTGTGAACAACCGGCCTGGCAAGATGCACCCACCAGTGCAGTAGAGCAACAAATATGATGAACGTAACCAATCACTGTTTTTAAAATAAATCTAATTGAATGTTTGTGCATTTCGCACAATATGTTTTGATCATATTCAGAATCCATCTCCAATCTGCAAACCCCTCATAACCCTCTTGCTGACTTTCATGCATTCTGTCATATATGTTATGGCCTATCAAGTAAAGTTAGTGTCTAACCCTCTTTAATTGAGTTTAAAGTCTACTTCCTAAAATGGAACTCAGAGCTGACAAGGAAATCAGCTTAGATAACCGGTCACAAGACATAGGAGACAAGAGGGAGAACCTAATTATTGTTTTCTTCTAAATAGTTATTGTATTAAACTGGCTCCTTGTGACTCATTGTTATACTCATAGATTAATGCAATTTTCAGCTCTCACCTGAGAAGTTCCCTTATGCAACAAATTGTGATTAACATAGAAACTCACAACAGCTCAACCTGCAGAGATAAGAGGCTATAGATTCCTTATCCCTATAAAGGACACCTATAGCAAACTTCTGCCTCATGAGGCTCAGAGATCATTGTGGAGGAAGGGGCAGAAATGTTGTAAGAGGCAGAGGTGGTGGGTGACCACAAAGAAACAAAGGTTACCAGACAGCTGATAAATTACTCATATGAACTCACAGCAATGGTGACAGCATGCACAAGTATCATAGAAGTTCAAACTAGAAAAAAAAAATCCAGCATAGACATAAGGAAGTGACTAAGAAACTCCAATTCCACTTAAGGAAATTGTGGCAATAGATGGCTGCTGGGAAGGGCAGAGACCCTTTCAAGGATCAGACTCTTGGTAAATAAATCAGGCTCCCGTGGATGGACTCACATTGGAGGACATTTGGACACACAAATTGGACTCTATAGGCCTTATAATAATATTTACGATAGAGTACATTAAATTGGGTCGGGGCAATAAGGGGTGGTGAGGATAAAGGAGGGGACCGAAAAACCATCAAACTATATTGTATGACAATCAGAAAAATGTTTAATTTTTCTTGTCAATAATCAACTCCAGTAAATACTGATACATATGACCAACATAAACAAAATCTCTTATGGATCTTGATAAAAGTCTTAAGAGTATGGGAGAGCTTTGTGCTAGTGATTTTTCGGTTGCTGTGACAAAATGCCCTGACAAGAGCAAATCTAAGGGAGAAGAGGTGTATTATGTTACAACTTCAGGTTAGAGTTCATCATTATGGGGAAGACAAGGAGGGAACATGAAGCAGCTAATAACATGTACAATCTAGAGCAGAGAGAGAACACATACGTGCCTACCTCCCAGCTTGCTTTCCCTATACCTAAGTAACACAGGAACCAAACCCAGGGAATGGTACGTCCCACTTTAATGCTGAGTCTACCAACATCTATTAACATAATCAAGATAATCTCTCACTAACCGACCCAGTGGCCAACCAAATCTAAACAATCCTTCATTGACTTTCTATCCAGGTATTTCTCAACTGTCCAAATTGATGATTAAAACCAACTATCACAGGATCTAATGTCAAAATTTTGAGGACTGTTTGTCTAGACAATGTGTTTCACAAGTTTTCAGTTTATAAGAGTTTAAACTGTGTAATCCTTGGAGAAATTTTCTAATCCTTCCCATAGAAAATCTGCTTAAATCCTGTGGCACATTACATTTTTCCAAAAATGGTCACATTAGTAACCATGGTCACAAAAATTTCTCCCAGAATTTTGACAAGGTGGCATCCAGTCACCTTACCAAATATGGCCCAATTTAAGTGGCTCTCTTCCAATTAAGGAAAGTCATAGACAGGTTATGAGAGTGAATCTAACATGCAGTCCAAATTATGGCTGACATTCTCATTCACTCATATTCTCTCTCTCTCTCTCTCTCTCTCTCTCTCTCTCTCTCTCTCTCTCTCTCTCTCTCTCTCTCTCTCCCCTCTCTCTCTCTCTCCTGTCCCTCCTGTCCCCGTCACTCCCATCCTCCCTCTTACCTCACCCCAAGGGTCTTGAGAGATGACATTCCAGAATACCATGCTGGAGAGATGACTTGAAGGGGCCATATGGAAGCAGAGAGTCCTGAGATTTGCTCTTTCTTCTACAGTCTACCTGTTGCTGTCCATATCACAAATCAACCTCTTCAGGTAAGATACTCTGTGATCCCTACACACATCCATTCTTAAGCCATACTCCAATAAGTCTCACTCAAATTACAGACATGTGTGCAAGACAAATACTGCCAATGCTTAAAGTTCTTCATTATACAATCATAGTAACTGAAATAAACCCACATGGGTGTGGTGCAAGTTGCATGGAAAGTGGGCTATACAGGACCTACAACAGACAGAAAATAGGTGAACACTCTCTCCATCATCATCCTTTCTGAGGACTGCTGGATGTGGAGGAGCTTCTGCCAGCATCAGGGACACAGATGAAAGAACAACGAAGTCTAGTGCCCACTTTCCCAGGCACTGGAGGCGTAGAAGGCAAAGAGAATAACAAGCAGAAAATTGCCAAGTTCAGTTATGGAACTTGAGGAAAAAGAGAAAGAATGGCACCTATTAGAAAGAATAATTTCAAAAACAAGTGTCCATATTTAAGCTGTTATATAAAAAGCAAAGTTTTCAGAAGAAATCCTGTTAAGAATTTGATCATCACTCCCACAAGCTATTTAAAAACATTCAAAGCCTTTTAAATGTGCATAAATTATTAATTGGATCTGAGTCCTGGTGATTTTTTAACACCCTTAATATCACTTCAATGTTCTCCTAACTCACTTGATTCTTTTACCCCAAGCTGGAGAGAAGAAATTGATGACACCCTGGATTTCTTTGGTGAAAATGTTCTTTATGGGTGTGACACCAGAAATAATGCTGCATTTCAAGGAGGACTGAATTGCCCAGTGGTCATCAAGACAAAAAAAATCTAAACAAAATGAAATTTTAGAAGATTTTTTAAAACATTGATTCAATGCAAATAGGAAGCCACAAAAATATAATCTCTAATGTCTGGATCATTGCTCACATGTTTTGGAATGGTTTTTTACATCTGTTTTGTTAATTGTGGTTTTGTTGAACTGCTATCAGGTGGCACTCAGGGAGTACAGTTATGGATCAAACACTGTATACATCAAATAGTTTAAATTGAAATAGGGATAAACATACAACCAGATGTCAAATGCTAATATAATAACAAATAAATGTAAGATTGTGTGAAGTATCAAAAAAATAATCATTGTGCCATGAAATTTACAGTAATAGTTCTATCACTATAAAATTCTAGCTTTACATATTAGGTACATTACATATTATCTATTATTTTGTAGTTATTTTGTTCTTGAACTAATTAATATCCTTAATTTTAAACTATTTG
>NW_008329141.1:2315697-2331024 GCF_000622305.1 Nannospalax galili | reverse complement strand
ATCCTTAATTTTAAAAGTATTTTTGTTTCTAAGTTATGTGTTACAGTTTTAGAATAACTCACCAATGAATTGATAAAATTTTTCCTTTTCAAGTATACAAACTGCATTTTTCATTATATATGTTTATTGAATTTTTGTGGATTTCATATAATACATCTTGATCATATTTGGAGCCTATTCCCTATCTGCATCTCCCATAACACCCCCCACCAGATTTCATGCATTCTTTCAAATACGTTAAGGCCTAAATTTTTGAAAAATAAATTTTTAATAATTTTTTCTTTTTTAATTTTATAATATTTTTATTATTCCACAGAGATGCAATTATTAACACATTTTCCCAGAAATAACACAAAGCAGGCATGTTATCTATCATTTTACTAGTACTATTCTACTAATAACGAAACATACTAGGAAGACAGTACTGTTCTTTGATGGATAAGCAAGGATATGACACTGCAGGCTGTTTAGCAATTTGCCTAAAGGCATACAGATACAGATTAAACTGGGGAAACTTGGATTGTCCTGTGTCTCTCTTTCTAAGTAAATAATATGGTTGCAACTTTTCAAGCTCTAATGTACGATACACAGAGAGTAATATGGCAAAATTCAAAGGCAATATTTCTGCTTTTTTCTCAGGGGAGAATTGTCTGTAGCACCAGTGAAGCCTTGGCTAATGGCAGGTGGCATTGGGGACAGGATGGAACAAGAAGAACGTTAACAATTTACCATAAATGATTTTTCAATTGAAGGCAAACAGGAAATGTGCCAGAAGGCTGTGGATCAGAGGTCAACACCTGCTCCTCCCTCTGCGTGTCCACAGATTCTGACATCTCATCTGCTGGGAAATCAGATGCACTGAGATGCCAGCCAAGGCAGGGAGCACCAGGGTCTTCCTGCCAGCAACTGCCAGGTCATACATAGTCTCTCTAGAATGCCACTCAGCATCTCTGTGCTCCTTGAAATGACTCCCACAACCCTGATACACTGTGGCAAAATAAAGACTGAGTGTGACTTTACTGGGGAGCAGATGTCTTGATGCCTCTCTGCTATGTGCCACAAGAAACATATGTATTGCTTCATTGCAAATGTGCATTCACAGGAGTCTGAGGGAATGGAGGCGAGGCATGTTCCTTTTGAAAATGCTGAAATAGCAAATTCTGAGCACTATGTCTAGAGGTTGTTATTTACTAGTGACAATTGGTGTCACAGTCTAGTTTCTACAGGGTGATATTTTTATCCAAAGTCTTACATGAACAACAGCTTCATACTTCCTTCATTCACTGCAACAGAAAAATATCTAGTCCCTGACTCAATGCTAGCAATTTTTTTCTAATTTCTGCGTTATATTGGTTGCTTGATTTAGTATTAATGCCCTACAATATGCTTCCTGAACAGGAGTTGATTCATGAACCCAGGAACAAGAAGAGCTGCGTCTGGTTCATTACTCGTGTGAATTTTTCAGCCTCAGATTTTTCTCTTTGCTGTGACACTATATATTCTTTCCCCCATCAGTTTCCCCATCTTGATTTTGAACTTAATTAATTTATTTTTGAGATCAGGGTTTCATTAAGGATGCCCAGGCTGTTCAAACTCTTGAGTTCAATCCTCCTACTCACTTCTTATGTTAAGATGACAGGTACACATCACATCACTGGCTTTAATTGATGTATTTTAATTTTTATTTACTTAGTATCACACTATTTAATTATTATTTAGTAAATTTAGCAAGCATTTGGAGGGAGCTTTTCCAAATTAGCTCAATCTGCTTCAAGAGAGAGGTAACATGGGAACACTCTGAACTTTTCTTGATTTGCAATTTTCTGTGAGTCTAAAATGACTTCAAAATTAAAAATGTTAAAATTGTCTTTTTTTTCTGTAGTTCAAGTGTTGTAAGGAAAGTGACTTAACTTTAGGGCTGCACATTCCCAAGCTGGTCCCATGCCATTTTAGTTGTCACTCTTGGTAGTTCACAGCTCATTGAGCCTTGGTTTTGTTTGGTGAATAGACAATCTATCTCATAGACCTATCAAAATTTTAAACTAAGCAAATCATATAGAGTTTACTTATTGCTTCTCCCCTTCACGCCACTTATTTTTAAAAGTTTATAGCTTAAAACATCTCCTTCTATGTTACAATATACCAATATATTCTCTTAAAATCAATGTTGTCTAGCTGAGAAAAAACATATTATCTGACCTTGTAATCCAGTGCAGTCAAATAATTTTTAAGAAAAATCCTGTTCAGTGACTCAGCCACTTCAGAAGCCAGGTACTGAATGTAATCCTTATTTGGGACCATCTGACCTATTGTCACATCATTCATTGTCAAACCTATTCCAACAACAGGCTGTATATATGCATATCTGTATATACTGTAAATATGTGCAATATTATTAAACAATATAAGTAGTTTTATATACTGCTAGTTAATATATATAGTAATGTATTTGCATATATGTATGTGTACACAAACATATAATATTAAGCACAAACAAGAGCAAGTGAAAGAAAGCAATTATTATTACTACTGAAGGAAAAATGCCAGCATCAAACCCACAGTGCACAGTAAATTTCTAATAATTTTGTTTCGATTTGAGCAGTTCTGTAATCAGACTTGTTGATAGTATTCAGCTCTTTCCATATTTTATGTTCATCCTTCATTTCTGTAGTAACATTCAGGAAGCAATGGAATCCAGCAGGCTTGAAATTAGGTAGGAAAAGATACAGTGAAGAAAAGAAATTAGATATCTCCAGTTTCACTCATGATTTAAGACAGTGATTCTCCACCTTCACTATGCATGAAATCACCAAATTCACTTCTTAAATCACATGGCAGGGCCTTTCCAGGAATTGCCAACTCAATATGTACAGGAAGGTTTGGAATGTACATTTCTAACAACTTCCTTGATGTTGCTGCTGCTGTTTCTCTAGAAGCTATATTAAATTTTTGTATATTTCATATAGAACATCTCAAACAATCTTAATCGTCTTTATACCCCCATCCCCACTAGCACCCTTCCATACCACCCCCCACTGGAGCCCATATACTCTGTCATACCTGTTAAGGCCCACTGTGTTGTCAGGGTCCTCAGCTGTTCCCCAGTGCAAGTCTGTCCATTAAGTCTAGTCAACCTATCTAGAGTTGCAAGGTCCCAGGAGCTTGTGGGATTCTATTTCCATATGGTCATGCACCTCTTCCCTGGCTCTTACAATCTCTCTGCTCCCTCTTTTGCAATGGTCCCTGAGCCTTGGGTGGGTGAAGTTTAATAAAGGGGTCTTGTCCAATGACCATAATTCAACAGCATCATTCAGCACTGATCTTTATACTTTTGCCATTTGTGAACTTCTGTGTTCCTGGCCCTCTGCTGCATGAAGGAGCTTCATTATTGAGACCTGAGAAATTCATTAGTGTCCTTTTCTTTATTCCTGTTCTATGTTCCATAAGCCTTAGGTGTAGAGGTTGTATTGTAGATGTGTCACTTAGGGCTGGGCAATTCATAGACAATGTCCATGTGTGACCAGTTGTGGTACTTAGTAATAGTCTCTGCCTGGTGGAAAATGAGCTGCTTTGATGAGTGGTGACTGGGACATTTGTCTGTAAATGTAAGGATACATATTTTGCACATAGTAAAAAATCATACTAGTCTGGTGATGTGATGGTCCTGGGGTTCTCTCCAAGATCTATGGCCATTCCAACCATGTATATTAGGTTATGTTTACATCACAACAGTTGGGTTTCCTCCCTTTAAGTAGGTGTTTAGTCAAATTAGGTAGCTGTTGATTGCCCCCAAAATAAAAGTGCCACTACTGCACCAATGACATATTCTGTGTAGCCACTGATGTGGTTATTTGATCTTGAAGTTGGTGTTGGATCATCCATTGATGTTTTCCCTTGGCACCTTCATAGTGCTCTCCAAAGCTCTGAGAGCTAGCCTTCAGGGGAAGTGTTTGCAGGTCAGTTGCAGCTCTATTGCTCCAAATCCAGTGTCTGAAATATGTTCTGTCTTCAGCAATAGGGTCTTACCTTCAAGTTCATGAGTCTCTTGGACCAACCTGGACAACAACTCAAAGGAAGGTTTCTCCTGTCTGGCACTGTTTCTTGTTATGTAGCCTTTAGCTATACACATGGACTCATGCAGAGGTAATGTATGTATAATTTGTCAGTAGATTTTTGGACTAATATGGTTCCCTCTGGTTTTTTAAAACTAGGCATTATTTATCCTCTTTCTCTTTCTCTCTCTCTCTTCTCTCTCTCTCTCTCTCTCTCTCTCTCTCTTTCCCCCTGTCTAACCCTTCTGCCATGGTTTCCCCATTTAAAGTGCCCCCATTTTCCCCATTTCTCCCTTGATAATATGAGGATAAAGGGAAAGAAGGCACTCAAGAGAAGTGGGACCATGGATGACAGTATTATTGAGGCCATGCTTTAATAAGCACTAAGCCAAAATATCAGGTCACAGAAGAGCCAATATCTGAGGAGTCATAAGTTGATGTCAAATACTCAGAACTCAAATAAGGAATCAGAAGGGATAGTGCCAAGAGATATCATACTAACTGTCAAGAAACATTTAAGACAGAGATAGTGCATATTGGATTATAATTACTCAGAGGTCACCCTGTCGGGCCATTTATATATGTAAGATAGCACCTAAAGGTGGTATCGGCCAGTGATGCTGAGTTGTGTTTCTTGGAGGAATGAAGATGGAATATTCATGCTCCTAATGATTTGTGTTTAAAAGTTTTTTTGTACACTTAGCACAAAGCTTTTAAGATTGTATTTTTGTAATAGAAGCAAATGATGTTAGCCACTATTTGTGGTAGCAGAATGATGGTCCTCTTTAACATTCTTGTTCTAATTCCCAGAATATGCGAATATGTCACTTAAAATTGTAAAGAGACTTCCCAATGGGAATAAGGATGTAGGTCTTGAGATTTAGGTGAGACTGGGATTATAAAGGCAGGGGGCTCTTATCTGAGCAATAAGTGATAAAGCCAGAGGGTCAAAGAGATTATATTGATGACTTTGATAGGATGGAAGACTAGAGATATGATATGTTGATGACTTTGGTAGGATAGAAGGCTAAGATATGATGTTGATAGCTTTTGAAGACAGAGAAGGGAAACCAGAATAAGTCAGGAACGTGGGAGTTCTGTTCTTTCTAGAGTCTCCAGATGGAAATATACCAAAGCTGACACTTTTATTATAGATCAATACAATCCACATCAGATATTTGACCTATAGTACTGTAACACAATCAATTTGTTTTGACATGCAGTTATGATAATTTCTTATAGCAGCAATGGAAACTAATATCATATGTTTCAAAAATTTTCTGTATTAAGCACAAAAGAAATGACTCCTGCTCTCACAACCACTAAGTAAATTAGACTTAATGTGCTGTAATCCAATAAGTTTCTGTGTCTTTTTATTGGAGAATTGAAATCATGAATATTGAGCTTTATTACTGACCAATATTTACTAATTCCTCTTATGTCATTGTGATGTGGTATTTTTAGGCCAATTTTGCTTAACTATTCTAGAGTTGTTTATCTGTCTTTGTATACTCTAGGATGTGTTTAATCTTCTCTTCATAGAAAAGTATTCCTTTTAGTATTCTCTGAACAACTGGCTTAGTGGACATAAATTCCTTTAATCTGTTTTTATCACAGAAAGATTATCTTTTTCCTTTAATTACAGCTGATAGCTTTACATAATAGTATAAAAGTAATATATTGGACAAGGCTGGCATATGTGACCTTCCATCATGTGTAGGACATTGGTCCAAACCCTTCTGGCTTTCCTAGTCTCCAGTGAAAAGTCAGCTGTTATTCTGATGATCCTGCTGTAAGCCAAATTCTCTCCTGGGAATCCCATGCACTCAGCTTCCAAGCCCTCTGTGAGGTGCATTGCATCCTTCTGGGCTCCTAGACCCCATGTCATCCCTACACCTGACCAAACAAAACAGAACAATGCATTCCAGTCTGGGTTTTTTTTTTTTTTTTTTTTTTTTTTTTTTTTTTTTTTTGTACAGTTTATGGTGTCAAGAAGAGAGCTACTTACAAAGGCATGCACCTGTAGGCTTTTTTCCTACATCTCAGCTGTTTTTTTTTAGATCCACAGCTGCTAGTACCCTGCCAAGATGGCGACTCCCTACTGCCTTCCCTGGTTCCTCCATGTCTGTCCTTAGGCCCACCCCTCATGCAATTGAAGCTGACCAAGTGAGTGGGAGAGGTTACTGTCCCCTCTGTCTGCAGAGTGTCTTAGGGTTCAGACTTTCAGCTGTTACTGGTTCTTTCGGAGGATACACCTATCCAACACTCCATTCCTTCCTTCAGCTCTCACAATCTTTCCACCAATCTTCCGCAAGAATCCATGATCCTTGGAGGGGTAACAGATGCAGGACAATCTTTCTTTTATTGTGGCAAGATATTGAACTCCTTGGCCTCCCCATCACCTGTTTTCAAGATATGGCTGTTGATACATCTTAGTGGTGTCTCCCCTACTAGAAAGACAAATGGAAAGAAACAGGCACATCTAAACCGACATGGGTGTAAATATAAATGCCTAGAAGATACCCTGGCAGATGTACCATATTTATCAAACAAAACACTTGCAGTGGCTTCCTTGTTGGGGTCTATAACCTTCCCTAACATGGGGTTGGCCTGGTCTACAGTACCAGATGTATGTTCCACCCCTAGGAGCAGGCCTTATCCAATTAGAATTTTGTTGGTTGTATGTTAGTTGAGCCATTATTACACCAGCAGGCATTGCTTGTCATGTCAATAGTGTGTAGCATGTGAGGTCCATTGTTGAGCAGAATTATAGGGGATCCTTCTCCCTCAATCATCTGCATAGCACCTTCTGATACTATGAAAGCCATTCATCCAGTGTCATGGAGTTTTCAGCTTAGTCTTGGCTATGTCTCTCCCTCTCCTGCGCTCACATCATGCAGTGTCTTCAGCAATATGGCCTTACCAAACTTTTGTAGTGTACAACCAACATTAGTGGCAATAAATATCCTTGGTTAATTTGAGGACCTCTAGGATCTCTCTGGCCAACAGCTCATAGGGGGGCAATCCACCCCTGGTACTGGAATTTTTACTTAACAGTTATATAGTTTTGGGAGCCTTTGTTTCTATTTTTATACAGGATTAGGCTGTTGTAGACTTTTCCCAACCATCCTATCCTTGTGTCTAACCCAACCATAAAGCTTGCAAGAATCTTACAACTAGAGCTGGCCTTTGATTTTTAGGTGTACTTGATATCTCTCAAATGGGTTTCATATCTGTAAAACAATCAGAGGTTAACATTATATATTAAATCAAATATATGGTGTGGCAAGGTTTTATCTATTTGTATTAATTGTTTCTCAACAGATCTCTGTTGGGTACCATAGCATGGATAAGAGGCATTAACTTGGTTTTTTACTATCTTGAGTTATTTCTTCGAAGTCATTCCACATTCTGGAGATTTTACATGGAGCTTTTCTGTATCTTTTTATCCTTGATAAACTCATGGGCGCTGGCTGAAGTGGTCTGACCGTGCACTGAGGAGGAAGAGGGTCTCTCTTGTCCCTGCTGCACCTGTTGGTTTCCTGAGCCAGGTAGGCCCTGGGTCTGCCTCCAAGTTGTGGCCATATCTGTTACCTCTCCATTTACCATACTTGGTTGCTGGGGGAGGCCCTGGTGGGAAAAACTGCCTCTACCCCTAGTATAGCCTATTGCAGGAGAGAAATGTATCTTTGGGGATCCTTAACCACCACTGGGACAGTTTTTATTCTTTTTATGCCTTTTGTGAACTGTTATTCCAGAAACTCCTTAGTACAGACCTTTTTTTGTCATTTTTTTCTTTAGGAACTTGGGCTAGACATGAATCTTGCCACATCTGTCTTAAAGTAACCCAAATGGACCTTTTTCTGCCTTGTCCTTTTTATATCTCTTGTAGGTTGTTTTATTATTGTACAGACACATTTTACATCATGGTTTGAGTAACTTAGATCTGCCAAAGCTCCCATACTTTACAAAGATCCTGTCCCATTAAGGGACTTAGTAAAACCATTAAATCTCCATACTATTCTTGAGGTCCCTGTTGAATTAAGCTTTTTTAAAAAAATCTCTGATGAACACAGTCCTATCTGACCTAAGAAACTGGGCTGTCACTCTTCTATGCTCCTCCCACCCCTGCTAACCATGGGAGCCTCCATTCGTGATGACCAAGTATCTTTAATACTTTGCACAAGCCATTTCATCAGGGACTGCTTCCTGCTGTATTGATCTAGGTCTAGACAGCCTATGTCTCAAGGATGGACGGGTGGTTATATAACTCAGCTTTGATGCTTCTGAAGAACCTAAACTAATACCACTTGCTCCAATATCCCATATACTAATGAGCCATATGGTTAGGGGCTCCTTTATTGCTTGTTTGAAAGTTTTCCCTAGTCCGAATAGCTCTAGTGTGGAGTATTTTCTGCTGGCTACAGGTATTGTTAAGGCTTTTAACAGCACATTGAAACATGACTTTTTCTCTTTTTGTATTAAAAGTTGAATCTTAGGGGCACTTTAGCTAATTTTATTTCTATGTCTCCCCTCCCCACTTTCTCATTACTATTTGTCATTTCCTATTGGTCTCTAGACTTCTGATTCGAGGGTGATGGTGTATCACAGATCTAACTAGGGCTATCTTTTCTCTATTGTCCCCTAGCCTTAAGCAAGTTAGAATATCCCTTTCTATATCTCTCTGAGGCCAATGCTGAAATTGCCAGTAACTCCTTCTTAGTCTTTTCAACCTCCCCTGGAGCTACTGTTTCTGCTTAAGACAAGTCTTTTGTTATGCACAGAGGCAGTCAAGAGGGCTTCAGCAGCTCCTTTTTTTTTTCTTTTGGATTCCCATTTTACTTCCAAGGCTTGTAAAATTTTGTCTAGATTTTCCACAGTCCTTAAAGAATTTTCATACACACATGGTGGCAACCCCCAATGCTCAAGCCACTGTGATATTTTATACCATTTACAGGGTGGTGGCCACCCAGGAAGTTCCTCCATTGAATTGTCTATGCTTGCATAGGCAGCCTCATTTTAGTTACATATTTTACTATCCATCATATAATCCATATGAATGCTACTAACCCCATTAAGCTTATGGGGATTCCTCACACTCTTCCCTCCCCAACTTTGCTTCAGACTTTTTCCATATCAGAGACATCATCTTCTTAACCTCCTGCAGTTTGTCATATCTTGTGTATCCTGCTGCATAAGCAGCTGTAGTATGCCAATTCATAAAGCTAAATTTTCTCCTGTGAGGCCCATGCTTGGCTCCCAAGCCCTCTGTGAGGTGCAATGCATCCTTCTTGGCTCCAAGGCCCCATGCTGTCCCTATGCCCAACTGACAAAACCAGCACAATACATTCTGTTCTGGTTTTTTGTATAGTTTATGATGTCCAGAAGAGAGTTACTTATAAAGTGATGCACCCATAGGCTTTTTCCTTACATCTCAGCTGGGCTTTTCAGGTCTGCTGCTGCTGCCAGTGCCCTGCCAAGATGGCAACTCCCCGCCATGCCACCTTCCCTGGTTCTTCTGTGTCTATCCTTAGACCCTCCCCTTCATGCAATTGAATCTGGCTGATTGGGTGGGAGGGGTGATTGTCTCCCTCTCTGTCTATGGAGTCTCTTAGGGTTCAGACTTTCAGCTGTTACTGGTTCTTTCAGAGGATATGCCTATCCAGCACCTGCCTTTATATGTGACTTGATCATTTTCTATTCTAGGATGTTGTGAGTGCCTTTTCTGGCCCTGAATATTTGGTGTTCTATATTCCTCTTGCACCTTGATAGGTACCTCTATTCTTAGGTTTAGGTAATATTCTTCTATGCTATTGTTACAGTTTCCATGACTTTGATTTGGATTTCTTCCCCTTCTTCTAACCCATGATTCATAGGTTTGGTCTTTTTAATGTGTCCCAGGGGTCATGGATATTCCATTCCTGGGTTAATTTAGATTTAACATTTTGTTGAACAAGTAATTAACTCCCTTTACCTAGCTTCAAAATACAATATCCCTTCACTGGAAAAAAAATATTGAAGACTATAAGGATACAGAGGACATATCTCAATAAAATAAAGGCAATATACAATAAGCCCATAGGCAACATAATACAAAACAGAAAATTACTCAAAGAATTTCCACTAAAATCAGGAATGAGGTAAGGATGTGTGCTCTCATTATTCCTGTTCAATATACTGCTTGAAGTCTTATCTAGAGCAGTAAGATAAGTAAAAGGAATAAAAGTTATAGAGGTATGGGAAGAAGAAATGAAAATATTTTTATTTGCAGATGATATGATTGATGGATTTATATATAAAAGACCCTAAAGACTCCACTTGAAAACTCCTAGATACAATAAACACATTCATCAAAGTAGCAGGTCATAAAGTTAACACAGAGAAAGCAGTAGCCTTCCTATACATAAGTGAAAAACATACCAAGGAAGAAATCAAGGAAATAATTTGATTCAAAATAGTCTCAAAATGTGTCTTGGAATAAATCTAAGATGTTGAAAGACTTATATAATAAAAAATCTTTAAGACATTGAAGAAAGAAATTGATAAAGACACAACAGGATGGAAAGACCTCCAATGTTCATGGATTAGTAAAATCGATATTGTGAAACTGACCATCTAATAAAAAGTATTCTGTAGATTCAGTCCAATCCCTATCAAATTTCCAATGCAATTCTTCATAGAAATTGAAAAAATAGTCTTAAATTTCATATAGGGACACACACACATACACACACACACACACACACACACAAATCATGATAGCCAAAGCAATCTTGAGTAATAAAGTAACTACTAGAGGCATCACCAGCCCAAATTTTTAAGTTATGTTTCTTTGCAGAGCTATGGTTATAAAACAGTACAGTATTAGCATAGAAACAGACATATTAATCAATGGACTAAATTGAGGACTCAGATATGATACTACACACTTCTGGCCACCTGAATATTTTACCACGACAAGAAAAGCACACACTGGAGAAAAGAAAGCATGTTCAACACGTGGTACTTAGCAAACTGGACAGCTACCTGTAGAAGAATGATGCTAGATCAGTATCTCTCAACCTGCACAAAACTCAACTCCAAATGGATCAAGGACCTCAACTTGAGACCTTCTACCCTGAATCTGTTACAGGAGAAAGGAGGGAATACACTGAAACAGGAAGAGGAAAGAACTTTTGAACAGGACTCTGGTAGCACAGGTATTGAGACCAACAATTGACAAATAGGACAACACAAAACTAAAAAGCTACTGAAAGCCATAGACATCATCATTTGAGTAAAGTGATAATCTACAGAATGAGAAAAAATATTTACCACCAGTATTTCTGACAGAGGGTTAATATCTAGAATATACAAAGAACTAAAAAAAAAACCTAAATATTAAGAAAGCAGTCAACTCAATTAAAAAATAGGGTCATGAAATTAAACAATGTTTTCAAAAGATGAAACAAAAATGGGTAAGAACACTTAGAAATGTTCAATATCCTTAGCCATCAGGGGAATACGAACAAACTACTTTTAGCCTCCTGTGAGCTGGTGCGGAGCTGCCCCTTCCATGAACCTGGAGCTGTGGTCTCCTGTGAGTTACAGCTGTAGTCTCCTCCCACGAACCTGGAGCTGAGGTCCCCTCTGGTGAGTTAGGGTTCTGGTGTCATCCAGTCCTGATATTCTGTTTTCTATTTCATTCATTCTGCTTGTGAGACTTTCTCTTGTCATTTCATATTGGCTTATTGAATTTTTCAATTCCATTTTCATTTCGACTTGAGTTTTCTTCAATATTTCTAACTTTTGTTTATCCACTTTTTAATCATGAATTATTTTGTCATTTTATTCAGCCATATAATCATATTTTCTTGAGCTTCAGTCAAGATTTTATTCCTGTGCTCTTTGAGTTCTTTGAGTTGTTTTTGTGTGTTCTTTAAAGTCGTTGAATTCGTTGATCATGGTTATGATTGTTCTTCTAAATTACGCATTGGATCACAGTGCAGTACATGTCAGTAGGACTGGTAGATTTTGGTAAGGACATATTATCTTGGTTCTTTATATTATTTGTTTTTGCGATGTGTTTTGGGAATATGGATTTATTTTGTTGGTTGTGTGTCTGATAGGAAATTCTCACCTGCCTTTGTTTAGTTGAAATTTGGTTCTGTTTATATTGTTGATGTGCCGTAATTACTTTCTGGTTGGGTATGAATATTTGGTCTATGCTTCAGGTGCTCGCTTTTGATTTTATTTGTGGGATAGGGCCAAGTTGGGTATGGGGACAGAGTAGAAGAATAGATGTGGACCCTGGAGCAGGAGAATGTAGCTGGTCTGGGTATAGGGGCATTATGAAGGAGCAGGTAGGGTCTGACTTAGGAGGCTAATGTATAGGTCTCAGGGGGGAAGAAAAAGAGGAGGCCTAGACCCAAGTCTCGAATGGGGATAGCATGGGGAGAGACCAGCATCACTTTTGACCTTACAAAAATGAAAAGGACCATAAATGAATGCTATGGTCGATTTTATGACATTAAATTAGAATATTTGAATTTAATGGGAAAATATGAGAAATAACAGACTGCCAAAAATGACTTGAAAATTATTTATATGAATAGATGTATAAAGATAAGAGGAATGAATGATTTGAAAAATACCCACAAAGGCTTTGCTATTGAGTGCTATTAAAATATGGAAATAATTAATTTTAAATATTCCCAAATTTCTCCAAAAAATTTAGACTTTTCACCATTGATTGTGTTATTATCATTGTGATAGTATTAATGTTATATCAAAATTATACTCAGATATCACAAGGGAAACAATAGACCAATATCATCTATGACTATAGTAACAAATAAAAGCAAACTGAACCCAGCAAAATGAAAAAAATAAAAACCACTTATACACTATGATTAAGTAAGATTTATTCCAGTGAATGGAGTGGTTTTAATATTCATAATAGACTACACCATATCCACATAATAAAAGATAAATACTTAAGCAACACAGTAAATGTACAAAAACATTTGAGAATTTCTGGCATTTATGATGAAAACATTCAGTAGCAAGCCCGGGATAGAGGGGAAATTCCTCAACCTGGTCAATTGTGTCTACAAATAAAACACTTTGATAATATAAAACATTTGAGAGATGCTTTCTACATAAGATCAGACACAAGAGAATAATCTCTTCTTACCATTTCTATTTTAAACTTTACTAAACCTCTAAAAGGACAAATAAGCAAAAAACAAAAATTAAAAGCATCTATATTGAAACCCCTTGCAGATGATATATTCTTAAGAAATCCACCAAAAGCTATTGGAATTAGTAAACAGGTTCAGAAATGTTGTGAGGCACAGGATCAACTCTAAATAATGACTGCATTCTTTAGTTGCAATAATTAATCTATAAACAAATCTATAAAAAGAAGTTCCATTTATAATAGCATAAACAAGAGTATATAATACATGAATCAGTAGATACAATATAGTCCCCAAATTATGTACAGAATTAATGTCACCCTTGATGTCTTAAAAAACTGACAAGATGTTCTGAAATTTATATGGAATCATAAGATCCGAAGAAGACCTGAAAACATTCTCTAAAAAAGAATGAAGATATGAAAAACTCATACTTCTTAATTTCAAACCTTACTATGAAGAAGTGGTAATCAAGATATTACTGTATGATCATAATTATTGACAAATCAATGGATCAGAATTGGGAGTCCATAAATAAATACCAAGTGTGTATATATGTTCATGTATGTATGTATAGGCAACTAATTTTAAAAAGCATTTTGATTAATTCTTTGAAAATTTCATATTTTGAATCCTATTCCTATCTCCACCTCTACCCTACTACCGTAATCTGACTTCATCTCCTCTATTATTATTTTTACTTTTTTAAAGGTCTGTTGAGTCTAATTTGTGTTTCCCAAATGCCCTTGAGTGTGGGTCCATCCCTTTGAGTCTAGTCAATCTACCAGTTGTCACACCTTAAAGTACATTGACTCTCCCTCTCCCTGCAGCTATCAGTTGCCAATAGATCCTCAGTTAGGAAGCTCCTTGCAGCAGATGGTGATTAACACAGAGACCCACAAATGCTCAGTGTACACAGAATAAGTGAATGTGGAATGCTCAGCCCTAAATGGGACACCTATATCACACCTTCTCCTCCCAAGGCATAGGGATCATTGGAGGAGAGGGGACAGAGAAATTATAAATGTCAAAGGTGGGAGATGAATACAAGGAAATTGTATTGTCTAGATACCAAAGGGTAATTACACATATGAACTCACAGCTCATGTGACTGCATGCACACGATTTGTGCAAGTCCAAGCCAGATTTTGTTTTTATCGGCATGAAGGGGGAAGGTGGGCAGGAAGCCCCAGTTCTAGCTGGGGATCTGCACAACTGATTTTGAAGCTCCTTGCAGCAGATGGTGATTAACACAGAGACCCACAAATGCTCAGTGTGCACAGAATAAGAGAATGTGGAATGCTCAGCCCTAAATGGGACACCTATATCACACCTTCTCCTCCCGAGGCACCAAAACCATTTGATGAAAGAGTAATACTGGTTTTCAACAGAATAGTATTAGGATACTAGCTGGCTACATTCAAAGTAATGAAATTTTAGTGGTATTTCATAATATTACAAGTGATAACTCAAAATGCATTAAGAATGAACTATAAGATCTAAAACTGTAAAAGTTTTAGAAGAAAACATGGGAGTAAATTCATGACTGGATTTGGTAATGATTTCTTATATGAAACAAAACCACAGGCAGCAAGATAGAATATGGATAGCTGAACTTCGCTAAAATTAAGATTTTCTAAAATATATAAAGATTATCAAGAAGATGAAGAAAACAAGCTACATAATGGGAAAATATACTTGGAAATTGTATATCTGATGAGATTATATTAACAGAATATAAGACTATAACTAATAAGACAAAAAAGTCAATGTAAAAAATAGGCACAGGACTTCTAAAGAGAATTTCTTTTCTTGGAAAATATATAAAAGAGCAAACAAACAGAAAGATTCTCAACATAGTTTTGTCTTTAGGAAATTCTAAATCAAATCCATGTTAATAAAATATCATTTTGCATCCACTGGGGTGCCATGCAGAGAACCGAACTGTGCACAGCATAGATAGAAATAAAAATGGTACTGCTACTGTACAAACTTCTTTGATAGCTCCTCAAAATTTTAATATAGAACTAGTATGTGACCCAGTAATTTCATTTAAAGGCATATAAAATAAGAGGCTGTAAAAACTTAAAAAAATA
>NW_008329141.1:2300496-2315665 GCF_000622305.1 Nannospalax galili | reverse complement strand
TAATGTTTTTTAAAGGAGAAAGGATTTATCTTAGCTCACAGTTCATGGTAAAGTCCATCGCTGTGGGGAAATCAAAGCAGGAGGAGTTTAAGCAGCTGTTCACATTATAACCAGAGTCAAGAAACAGAATAATCAATGAATGTATGAACAATCATTGCATGCAAGCCACTCAGTTCCCTTATACTGTCCAGGACCCAGGCAGGGAATGGTGCCACCTGCACTGGGTGGGTCTTCTCACCTCAATTACAACAACCAAGGGACTAGAGTTATAGGCAGTTGCAAACCACCTGGCATGAATACTGGGACCTGATCTCTGGTCCTCTGTAAGAGCAGCAGATATATATATATAGAGAGAGAGAGAGAGAGAGACAGGGTCTCAATACCTAGCCTTAGGCAGCCTAGAACTCTCTATGTCAACCAGGTTGACATGACACTCACAGAGATCTACCTGCCTCTACTCCTGAGTGCTAGGATTAAAGTTGTGCACCACCATGCCCTTAATGAAGCTTTTAAAAACTACAAAAAGGGTTGGAGAGATGTCTCAGTGGTTAACAGCACTGGCTACTCTTCAAAGGACCCAGGTCAATTATCAGCACCTACATGGTGCCTAATAACATCTCTACTCCAGTTCCAGGGGAATCCACCACTTTCTTCTCTGTGGGCATTGCATGGCACAAATGCACTTACACACATGCAGGCAATACACTCATACACTTAAAATAAAAATAATAAATACTTTTTTTTTGGCATTTTTGCGACAGGGTCTCCCGGTAGCCCCAGCTGTCCTGGAACTCACTATGTAGACCAGGCTGGCCTTGAACTCACAGAGATCCGCCTGCCTCTGCCTCCCGAGTGCTGGGATTAAAGGCATGTGCCACCACGCCCGGCCAGTAATAAATACATTTTAAAAATTTCAACAAAACAAAGTATGGCTCAGTAGGTTCATGCTGGAGATAAAAATGAGTATTAAATTATGAGTTTAACCCAAACTCATGGAAATAGGAAAAAACAATGAGTAGATATCAGAGCAAAAAAATAGTTACATGATAGATGGAAATCAGAGCACATTTAGAGCTATACTAGATGCAAATAATCCATCTTTGAGCTGGGTCACCTGGTAAGGTACCTGTTACAAAGCCTGAAGACCTGAAGTCAATCCCAGGATCTACAGAGTGGGAGGACAGAAGCAACATCAACAAGTCTTTGGACACCCACACTTGTACTACACACACACGCACACACACACACACACACACACACATGCATGCACACACACAAAAATAGAATAAAATATCTTTTTAAAGATGCAAATAATAGAAATACTCCAATTAAAAGAAAGAATGCTAGGTTTTCAGAGCAAGGTTCAAATATAATCTGTATAAAAGAAACTCACCTTGACTTAATGGAAAGATTAAGTTGTATCATTGTTGCACGAGTTGTTTTTTTTTTTTCCTGGAGAGGAGAGAGAGAGAGAGAGAGAGAGAGAGAGAGAGAGAGAGAGAGAGAGAGAGAGAGACCTATTCATCCCAGAGATGGATGGAACACATAGCAGATCACCATAATGACTGTACCAAAGTCCAACTCGATGAACCAGTGAGCTTTTATTGGGTTTACTAATAGGAGTGAGATGGGTGAGATGTTTCTTACAGGAACAGGCTGACCAAAAACAGCTGCATGACCAAAAATCCCATCCCAGCATGGGTGACAACTTTGAAAGCTGTAGCCCTGGACTTTTCTGTATAGCTTATAGGCAGCACCATGGGTCCAAGAAAGAACAGCATCTCTGTATCATTTACTCCTTCTATAAAGCTGGGGAGGGGTCTTCTAGAATCTTCCAAGATTCCACTTTCCCCATCACATTTTGTTTACCTCTGATTCTCAGAAACTTCCCCTCCATCCTGGAGTGAATCATTCAGTTTGGAAGAAATTAACCATGTGAATATTGCTAAAAATTTTGTGAATAGAAAATTTTATAATTAATAAAATGACTTTACTAATTACAAAATTTCAAAACCAAAAATATTACCAGGGACATTGAAGGACATTTCATAAAGTAAAGTGAATTTATTTACCATGAATTCATAGCTACTCTAAATGTTTATACTTTCAGTAACAGCACTTCAATTTTATAAATCAAATCCTATCATTCCAGAAGAAATAAACAACTATATAAATAGAGCTGTGAACTTCAATATGTTTTCTGTAATTAAAGGCAAAGATAATAAGTCAGTAAGTCTAAATCAATCAATTTTATTTATAGGTGACAACTTCAAATTTTTTTTCAGAATATACATAATTTTTAACATTTATTCTATTTTTTATGTGTATGTATGTGTGCTTCACTGTATATATGCGAATCACATGCATGCAAGTGCTCATAAGGGCCAGAAAAGGATGTCAGATGCCCTGGAACTGTAATTAGAGGCAGTAGTGAGCTGTCCGATTTGGATGGTTAGAACTTAACCCCAGTCCTCTGTAAGAGCATCAATTGCTTTTAACCATTGAGCCATCTCTCCAGCCCCAGACTGTACATCATTTTTAAGATGCATTGTAATTTCCCCAAAATAATAGCCAGTATTCTCCAGGCATGTGGACTCATTAAGATAGACATACTATTATGAAAAAGGAATTGGCTCATGTGATATGGAAACCGTGAGATCTCATGATGTGGGATGTGCCATCTTCAAGTGGGAGAGCAAGGGAAATAGGGTAGAGCTCAGTTCAAGTCCGAAGATCTGAGAATCAATTTGATGAGATTTTCTGTCAGAGACTGAACAGCTGAGAACCCAAGGTTGTGGGTTGTGGTAGGAGCCCGCTTAGTGCACATTCTAGAGTCAAAAACCCCCCCAGAAAATCTCAAGTTCTAATGGCATGGTCAGGAGTTGGTAGGTGTCTAAGTTCCAAAAGATAGAAAATTTACCTTTTACCTACTTTTATTTCTACCCATACTGTGACCACTCATTATGAGAGAAAGTAGCTTTCCCTTACTCTGTCCAGTGGTTCAAATGTTGCTCTCTTGCTGAAACAACTTAATTGACAAAACATAATCAGAAATAATGCTTTGCCATCAATAAAAGAAGGCTTGATTCTCACACTGTAATCACAAACAATAAAAGAAATCCACATGCCCAAATCACAACAGAAAATAATATGAAAAACCCAAATAATATGCCCCTAGCAAACACCATCAGTCCTATAGAGTCCTACCATGTGAAAACCCCTAGAGATAACCCAGGACACAAACTGGGACACAAAACAACCCTCAACAAATGCAAAAAAAAATTGAAATAATTCCATGCATTCTATCAGACCACAATGTAATAAAGCCTAAAATCAATACTGGAAGAAGCTGTAGTAACTATACAAACACATGGAGATTAAACAACACACTCCCAAATGATGAATAGATCAAAGGAGAAGTTAAGAAACAAGTATTCCTGAATTAAACAAAAAGGACAATACAACACAACAAAACCTCTGGAACACTTTAAAAGGAGTTCTAAGAGGGAAGTTTATATCTCTAAGTGCCTACATTAAAAAATCAAAAACAACACAAATAAGTGACTTAACATTATAACTCAAAACTCTTGAGAAAGGCAACAACAAATGAAATTCAAACCCAGCAGACAAGAAGAAATTACAAAAATCAGAAGAGCAGAAATAAAATTCATTCTATGAATGAAATAGAAACAAAGAAAACAATACAAAGAATCAATGAATTCAAGCACTGGTTCTTTGTAAAGATAAATAATATAAACAGACTCTTAGACCAGTTAATCAAAATAAACAAAGAGCAGCTCCAAATCAACAAAGAGAAACAGACAACAAAAATATCCAAAACATTATAATGTAATAATTTAAAAACCTATACAGTATTACTGAGTTCAATACTGTATAACTATATTAATTCAACTGTAAACCTAAAAATTTACAACCACTTTTGAAAGAGATGTATCCTTGCTCTGGAGTGTGTTGCTGAATATGTTAAAGCTGTAATGAAATGCTTCTTCTAATCATGTGGTTAAAAATAATTAAAAATAACAATTCTTCAAAGAATAAAATTTGATCCTTAATAATTAGTAGATGTGAAAAACATTACCATTGAAATCTACCTGATGACTGTATATCCATGCTCAGATGCTAAGGAGCTTAGAAAGTAACTGACTGTGACTAGTAATAATCAGATATATAAAGATTAGAAACTCATGTGCAAACATCTTAGTGTTAATTGTATTAAAAATGAATTATTCTGTATGAAACTGTGTATTTTAATAATGAAATGGAGATCTTTTTTAAAAGTTAAAACCTCATTTAATTTCAGGTCTTATAGGGTTTATACTGAGTACAATATTGTATAACTGTATTAATTGAACTGTAAACCTAAAAATTTACAGCTAATTTTGAAATAGATACATCTCAGCTCTGGAAATTGCTATTGAATATGTCAATGCTGTTGTAATGAAATGATTCTTCTAATTATGTGGTTATTAAATAAATAATTTTTTTAAAAAAGCCCAGGCCCAGGTGGATTCACAGAAGAATCAACCAGATATTTAAAGAAGATCTACAACCTATACTACCTAAATTATTTATTTAAAAGATACCAACAGAGGGAGAACTCTTGAATTCCTTCTACAAAGCCAATAGTACTTTAGTACCCAAACCAGGAAAAGACACAACAGAAAAGGAAATTTGAAGTCCATGACCCAAATTACTATAGATACAGAAATTTTCAAAAAAAAAATAATTGAATTCACATACAGGCACACATCAGAAACCTCATCCTTCATGGCCATTATACTATATTCCAGAGATACAGGTTTGATTCACTATAACTATTAAAAGCCAATAAATGTAGTAAGTCATATAAACGCACTTAAAGACAAAAATCACATGATCATCTCCATCGACACAGAAAAGGCCTTTGACAAAATCCAACATGCATTTATGATAAAAAAAAAAAGTCCTAGAGGGACTTGAGCTACAGGGAACATGTCTCAACATAATCAAGAATATATACAACAAACCTAAAAGCTACCATTTATTCTAAAGGGAGGAAAATGCTAAGCATTCCCATTAAAGTCAGGAACACTCTTCCCACTCCTTTTCAATATAGTACTAGAAAATCTAGTTAGAGCAGTACAGCAAGAGAAGGAAGTTAAAGGTATACTAGTGGAAAAGAAGAGGTAAAATTATCCCTACTTGCAGATGATATGATATTATACATAAAATTTAAGAGCTCTGTTGTAACCATTTAAAATATTTGTTGATTTTTTTTTCTGTGTATAAGTGTTTTTGCTTGCATGTATGTGAGTGCATCAATGTCGTGCAATGCCGCAGAGGTGGGGGGGTTGGATCCCCTGGAACTGGAGTTGTGAATAGTTGTTAGCCAACATCTGGGTGTTGGGAACTGAACCAGGGTCCTCTGCAAGAGTGACCAGTGCTCCTGAATACTGAGTCATCGCTCCAGCCCATATTGTAACCATTTTGACCATGATTAATAAGAATTTATTGTATCCTTGAAAATTGCTAAGAGAATAAATCTTTTGGTGATTATATACATATATATATATTATTCCACCAGAGACTTTCTAGAAAAGATCAGCGCTTTCATCAAAGGAGCAGAATACAAAATCAACTTATAAAATCACTAGGCTTTCTATATACTGATACTAATCAATCAGAGAAAGAGTTTGTAGAAGCATCCCCATTCACAACAGCTTAAAATATAAAATAGAATATCTAGGAATAAACCTAACCAAAGATATTAAAGAGCTCTACAATGAAAACTTTAAATCTTGAAAGAAGGAGATGGAGGAAGACACAGGATATGGAAGACCTCCCGTGCTCATGGATCAGTAGAATTAATACTGTGAAAATGACCATCCTACCAAAAGCAATTCATAGATTCAATGCAATTCTATTCAAAATTGCCATGGTCTTCTTCAAAGAAATAAAATAATCCTAAAATTCACATGTAATTATACCTCTCAACTCTCAGCAGTGAAACAAAAGACCCCAGATAATCAAAGCAATCCTGGGCACAAAGAGCAATATGGGGGGGGGGGCAATTGGTATACAAGATTTCAAACTATATTACACAACTGTAGTCATTGAAAACCTCATGATAGTGACAAAACCACAGACATGTAGGTCAATGAAACAAAATAGAAGACCCAAAACGAGTGCCTGCAATTTCAGCAACCTAGTACTTAACTAAGGTGCCCACACCACACACTGCAGGAAAGATAACATCTTAAACAAACTGTGCTGGGAAAACTGGATCTCCACATGTAGAAGAATGAAATTAGATCCATATCTATTAGCCTACACAAAAAATTCCAATTGGATCAAAGACCTCAATGTGAAATGTGAAACATCTGACAGAGGACTAATATCTAGAATATACAAAGAGCTCAATAAACAAAGATAAAGGAAAACAAATCACTCAGTTAAAAAATGGCTATGCTTCTAGAGAGGGAGACCAATCCTAGCACTAAGGATTTGGGTTTGTTTGTTTTCACTAGCCATGAAGTCCAGGAAAAGCAATGCCCCCTTCCCACTGTTATAGTATAACCCTTTTAAATCTCTTTATTATGGATATGTGTATATTTTAAGAAGCTTCTATAGTGGTAAGTTTCCATATGACTATCTCTAAAGTCCTTTAATGTTACTTATCCCTCCCTATACTACATCGCCTGCCCTACCCTCCCATTCCCAATCTAGTTTAACCATTCATAGTCTAATGTTCTCCTTTCTACAACTATGTGGATAGACCCTATTGCTGAGGACCCTATATACATGAGCAGTAGAACAAACCAGAAGAAAGCAAGCTGGTGCTGAATTCAAAGCCTCATCACTATTGGCTAGTGTTCATAGGGCTGAAAGGTGTGATGCAGGCTGGAAAAAAAATATTCCTCCTCCTCACATATCTGTGAATCCTGTGAACTACAATAACAACCCGAAAGGGAGAGAGTAGGGAACAGATGCTACCTGAGGGAGGTGGAAAATTTGTGAGTAATTGGCATGGAGGAGAGGAAGGAAGGACATGCAAGGGACCATAGTGTCGGAGAGCAAAGGAAGTCAGGAATGAAAAGATGGTGGAAGTAGGGAGGTATTGGGGAAAGGGTGGGAATAATGGGGGCACTGTGACTAGGAAGGGAGGGAGGGAGGAGGGAGGGATGGATGGAAGATGGAGGCCAGATGGAAGAAAAAAAAAGACTAGAGATGAGTGAATCTCTGGGGAGCTAGGAAACCTAGAGGGAAAAGTGATGCCTTAGAAACCCTATGAGAAATGCATGTAGAGTGTCTGAACATTAATGCATATGTACACCTAGGAGCTGCTTAGAAGGAAACAGTGCGAATGAGAAGAACCCTCCCTTAGAGCAACAAACATGCTGTACAGCATTCATCAAAGAAGCTTCTTTTTGCAACAGACGGAGGCTACTGCAGAGTTGCACATCTGGTCAGGTACAGAGAACATACACCTGGGAGATGCCCAGAACTAGGTGAAGCATCTGCAGTCAAATCTCTACAACCAATGCTCATGGAACATAGCAGAATAAGGGGTAGAGAGAGGGCTAATGCATCCCTCAACTTTCGCCAGTGAGGCTTCTATGTACATCAGAGTGTGTTTTACACACAGAAAACCTCAACTGGCCAAGTTATAGAGAATAAGGGACTGTAGAATGTCCCTTATTGGGACATTGAGGTTCCTATATGGAACCTCACCTACCCACAGCTCAGGGATCACTGTGGAAGAGGAGGCAGAAATATTGTAATAGCCAGGGCTGGTTCATGAATGTGTGAGGTAGAGGCTTCCAGGCAAATGGAGGCTTGCTCGTGTGTGCCTGTGGCAGCAGTGGTGTCCAATGTGGGACTCACATCACCTCAATTAAACAAGGGCCTAAAGGGGAGGTGAGAAAAAGGTGGCAGGCCAGCACTAGATTGATAACTATTTGAGACTGGTTGCTGCTGGGTGAGGGAGACTATGACTTACATAGAACCACTGGATGGGCTGACTAGACTCCAGTAGACTCATTTACACTGAAGGGCATTTGGGTACAAACACCTAAATGAATAGGACCCATCACGTATGACAGAGTGCATAGGGTTTGGTGGAGGGGGTTATGTATGGACAGGGGAGGGGAGTCTGGTTAAGAGTGGGAAATACTGTATGAAATTTTAGAAGCTCAATTAAAAAAAAAAAAACTGTCCTGGAAAGATACGTCCACCGGTGCAATAGTGACACAAATACTGTAGGAGTAACCAACCATTCTTTAATTGGATTTAAGGTCTACTCCCTAGGATGGAGCCCATAACTGACATTAATATCAGACTTAGGAACAGGAGGTTAGACAGGTTAGAGGACATACAGGAGAACCTAATACTAGTTTTCTACTAGTTATCATATAGAACTGACACCTAATGAGTGATTGTTGTGCATTAATGCATTTCTCTAGTCTCACCAGTGAAATTTCCTTATATATCAGATGGTGATTAACACAGAAACCCACAAGTGGCCAACATGCAAAGAACAAGAGGCTGCAGAGTACTTATCCCTGAGCAGGACACCTTTATTAAACTCTGCCTCCCAAGTCTACGGGATCATTATGGAAAAGGGGGAAGAAAGATTGTAAGAACCAGAGGTGGTGGATGACCACTGGGAAACAGAGTTTTCCAAATCATCAATCATTCATGTGAACTCACAGCAACAGTGATAGCTTGTACAAATACCATACTTTTTCAAATCAGAAAAAAAAATCCCAGCATAAACACGAGGAAGGCAGTAAGAAACTCCAACCCCACCTAAGGAAATTGAATCAACAGATGGATGTTGGGAGGGGCAGAGACAGTCTTAAGCATATACCCAAAGGACTCAACACCCTACTGCAGAAATACTTATGCAGCCAAGTTTCTTGCTGCTCTTTTCACAATAGGTAAGAAATGGAAACAACTTAATGTCCTTCAACTGATAAATAGATAATGAAAATGTCATACATTAACACAATGGAGCTCTACTCAGCAGTATAGAAATATGGAATCATGACATTTGAAGGCAAATGGATGGAACTAGAAGCTGTCATACTAAGTAACACAGTCTCAAAAAGAAAGCAATGTATGTTCCCTCTCACTTGTGAATCTTAGCTCCAAGTTCTTAGATGTGAGTATAGATGGTGATGCAACTGCAGCAGCCAGGAAATGGACCATTCGGGTAATGGGAAAGAAGGAGCACAAGAGAGGATAAGAGGAGATGTGACAAAGGAGACAAAGGAGAAATGGGGAAAATGGGAGGTATTTTAACTATGGATGGAATAGGGAGAGTTATAAAGGAGGGAGAGAGGAGAGATATTTAACACTTAGGTGGTAAGAAAAGCTGGAAAGAAATGTGCTAGTTCAGAAGCCTACTGAAAAACACACAAACAGTATATATAAATGAGTGCATGTGTATGGCTGAAGGCTGTGTAACAAAAACAGTGCCAAGCAGGAGAAATCTTTCGAGTTGTTGGTCAGGGTTTTCCAAGAGAATCTCAAAATAATACAGGCTATTGCCACAACCCTTGATTGCTTCTCAGAACTAGTTAAGACCCTATTGCTGAAGATGGGACATACTTCAGACAGGACTTGAAGCAATTGAGCCTGAACTGAAAACTAGCTCCATAGTATCAGAAGATACTATGCAAACTGCCAAGGTAGAAAACCAATCAATGAATCCATTGAGGAAGAGAAGGTGGAAAGATTGTATGAGTTGAGAAAGCAGTTTTCTAGACAGCTGGGAACTTACTGGTATAAACTTACAGCATTGGTAACAGCATGTACAAGACCCATGCAAACGCAAGCCAGACAAAATCCCAGTATAGAACTGGGGAAGTTCCAACCTTAGCTGAGGAACTATCGGTAACTGATAACTATTGGGAGAGGGAAAGTTGGTTTGCTTTAAGAGAATTACACTATATAGGTTAACTGGGGTCCAGTGGATGGACACACACTGAAGAACAGTTGGGGACACAGCTCTGACTTGATAAGTCTGAACATATATGACACAGTACATGCAATCTAGCAGGGGGGTGTCTATAAGAAGATGCAGGTAAGAGATGGGGTATAAATATGATAAAAATGTATGAAATTCACAAAAACTACAACAAAAAAGAAAATTAAAATTAAATTCTAAAATCTGGTCATATGTGTCTATTGATGGTAAATATTATTACTATGGACTTGTGATATTTTAAACAGATGTGCATATGGATACACAAGGAGATACTCAAGATCAGCATTGGTAGTTTATAATCCATACATACATTCCCTAACTCAAGTCATAGATGGAATGAAATTAATGAAACAGAGTATCAACAAGAATGATAGCACCCAGATCTAAGGTCCTAACTGACATTGCCACAAATTAAACCGGGTTTATGTATATTTGTGTATGCAGGAGGGGACTTGCTCACTGTGTTGTGGAGACCAGAGGCCAGCGTTGATTATCTTTCTGTATCACTCTCCATCTTGCTTTGTTGAGACAGTCTGTCACTGGACCTGAGGGTCAACAATTAGCAGGCTGGCTAGCCAGAGAGTCTCAGATCTGCCTGTCTCTACTCCACAGTGCTTGGGGTTACAGATATACACTGTGACATCCAGCTTTTAACTAAGTGCTGGGGATTCAAACTCAGGTCTTCATGGTTGGCTATCAAGCATTTGACACATTGAGTCACTTCCCTAGTTCTTAATGCTCAATTTTAAGAAAAGTAATAACCTATGGGGGCTGGAACGATGGCTTAGCAGTTAAGAGCACTGGTTGTTCTTGCAGAAGACCCAAGTTCAAATCCCAGAACCCACTTGGTGGTTAACAACCATCCCTAACTCCAGTTCCAGAGGATCTGACACCCTGTTCTGTCCTTGGCAGGTATTACATAACATTGATGCATCTACACATATGTAGGCAATATACTCATACTTATAAAATAAAAGGAAAATAACCTAATAAAAATGGGCAAACAATTTAAACTACTTCAGATAAAAGGCACATGAATAGCTAATAAATACAAAAATATATATTTAACACAATTAACTGATGCAGAAATAATAATAAAACTGTTTTTATGTTAATACAGGCCAATTAGAATGATGAAATTTTTAAAATTCAAAATTCTAAGTGTTGGTGAAAATTTGAGCAACTGATCCTCATATGTGGGTGGTAGACTGTATAATGATACAAATTCCAAAACAAATTTAGAAAATTTTATAAACATTCCTACAGTTGCAATGCATTTCAGTAAACTCATTTCTAATTATCTAGCCAAAAGAAAGAAAATTAGTTTCCAGGCAAAGACTTCTGTGTGGATTTAAGAAAGTGCTTTATTCATAATAGCCCAGACCTGGAAATAACTTGAAGACAGAGGTAAACAAATAGAATTTGGGATGGTCCTTGTACATGGAGATAAAAAGCTTTTCCTCTACTCTCTTATGTCTAGTAGTCAAAGTCCTGAAATTAAATTCACAAAAGAGAAAAAAGGAGGATAAAAGGCATAGAAATCTTATTAATATGTTGAACATTACATGTATGGGCATCATAAAAAGATGCAAAAGAAGCCAAAAACTTGCAGGTTACATATTAGTTTTGTGTAGAAGTAATGAAACAGAGGAAAGTGAGTCAGAGTAGCTAGGCCTGAAATACGTTGGGAAAGTTCTGAGGGGAAATAAATGACAGGACCTCCACATACTGGAAGATAAAAGCTGCCTTAGCACAATTGGTTATGTAACCTTGGTGCTGGCTTTGCATCCCCAGGGATAAGGTTTGCCCTTTCATCCTGTGACAGGAGAGGGGAATAGGCAATACTTTACCTCCACAAACAGACATGCATGCCCTTCTAATAGAAGTGGATAAAGAGAAGACAGCACTCTTTTCCAGAAATTTGGTAATTCCCCATTTTCTTTAGTTCAAGGCCACCTTTTCACCAAAGTAACATATTTTAACTGACAGATTCTAGACCATCTCACCATAAAATGGTGATGCAATGAAAATAGTAATCTATATATGAATGAAGCAGCACGTGTGAATCTCAAAATGACTTTGAGTAAAAGACTCCAGACATGACAGATCATATTCTGTAATTTCATTCATATGAATCTATTGCAAAGGTGACTAAGATCAGACTACGTATAACTGACCAAACAATGAGCTCTTTCTGCTGTGCAGAATGCTCTCTATACCAAGGCCTTCATCAGAAATGAAGCAAATTGTGTAACATCCTCCATCAAAGCTTATTAATTAGCATCTAAATAGATAGATATACATATATACACATACACACACTAGTTTCATATATAAAACTAGTACCAGTATCAAATAAATATAGATACCAAATAAATACAGATTCTGTAATGCTATATTTATAATAATATAATAAATAGCTTAATTTTAATTTTCAAATGGATACACAGAGAGACAAATAATAAGTTATGGCACACATGCTAAATATCAACATTGAGGTTACTGACTGATTGATAATATAGTATAACATGAATAAATTAGAATTACCAAGAGAGCTTTGAGGTTTTACTCTCACTCTTCTGTTATCTAATTGACAATCAAAACATTGTCTAAATATTGGTGTCTGGAATTAATGTCCCCAAACATATACTGAAGCTAATTTGCAAGTCAACCTTGATTTCTCTCAATCCATGGCATTGTCTGAATCTTAAAACCTCACAAAGTGAAGCTAGATGCATGCCTGCATATCCCATAATTCCAATGGCCCCATTTCCATGGTAACTTTAATGCTTGAAAAGGAAAAAACAGAAGGAGCCTGAAGAAAATTGCACAAAGTGAACAAAATAAATTATTAGATTGAGCATATGTGGCATAAACAAAATATGGGGTGCAGTTATTAAAAATGAATTGACATTTAAAAATGAAAACAAGCATAACTCAGGCATGGGCTTCAACTTTGGGAAAACGTGGTCATCCTAAACTCTGAAGGAAACCAATTCAATCACTTTTGATGGCACACAACTGGGAGCTCACAAAGGCATCAAAATATTCAATCCCTTTCTATTATGGTGGTGTAAGCTTTCATACAATATTAAAACATGAATGAATTAAAGGAATAAAAATTGAGAAGTCATTAAATTTATATTTATATATATTTATTATGTCATTAAATATCTATTATTTATTCTATACTAGGACAAAATATTTATTTAGTATTAGTATATGTATTTTTTTCTACCAGCATTTATACAGTATCTATTTATGTCATGGGATGTAGTGTCAATTTTATAGCACAGGATATATTTTTTTAAAAAAAATTCATTGCAATGGATCTTATATGTCCTATTTAAGCTTAATATTTTAGGTACGTCACTGAAATTAGAAAAAAATCACAAATTAACTATTTAGTGACAGATACAGAAGTAAGAACAAAACCCACCTTGTAGTGAAGTAAAATATTCTATTCTTTTATGCTTGTTGCTTCAGTTGACTGAACTCAAGTTAAGCCAAGTTCACTTTTCAAAGGTATTTGTTTGCTTACAGAAGAGTATCTTAGATTTAATTAATAAACCCATCTCATTCTGGCTTTCAATATCTATATTTTTATTTCTATCAATTTAGGTGAATGAATTTCCGCCTCATCACCAAATATCTTTGGAAAGAGGGGTGATGTAGAATCACTGAAAACTTACTTGGCCTAGTTCATCATTTTGCCTTAATAATATTAATGCTCTAAACTGAAGACTAAAATTTGATTTTCAATTGTTCAAGGTCTCTAATCCAATTTACCCAGGAATAAAAAGATGTGATGTCTTCAAAATTATAAACCAAAATTTGATTTCCAATTGTTTATTCATTCAACTGATGGGTGCACTGAGCACCGACTGCAGAGGCACTGTCCTTGGCACTAAGGACTCAGGCACAGATCTAGAATGAATGCAAGAGAATAATGTACTAATAGAGTTTCAGTGTGGCAAAAACAAAGATTCCCTACAGAGGTAGATCTGAAGTCAAAAGGAAAGTCTGAATACAAGAAATAAAAGAGATGCTAGCTACCTTCTTGTCTACCCTTTTTCACTTACATCAGTTTTTTTTTCTGGTGTTATTGAGCCCAGGACTGTATGCATGCAAGAAAAACATTCTGCCACTGAGATACACCATAGCCCTCTTGTATGTCTAAAAAGCTGTGTGTGTGTGTGTGTGTGTGTGTGTGTGTGCACGCTTGCATTTTCCCCAAAGTCCTGTTAATATGTACAGAGAAATTACACAAAGCCAGACCTCACTGATATTACCTGTGTGTGCATTTACACACACATATGCTATGGTTCACAAAAACAAAGTGTGAACTTGACTGGAATCAGAAGAAGGCTATCTTTATTAGTACATTTTCTGTTGCTAATAATACATTATCACTGACCAGGAACATTATAAAGAAAAGAAATTTAGTTTTGGTTCACAGTTCTGGTCTAAAGGCAAGGGCCCACATGATGTTCATCCTTAAGTCTCTTCCTGTTCTTTAAATCCTAATCACATCCCAAAAGCCCAACCTCCAAACATTATATTCAGACTAGGTTCTTCCCTCTTTCAGCACCTCCTATGAAGAAACCCTTACATGAACTTGGAAGGGAACAGGTTGTATTCAAACCACAGACACTCTGTTTGCACATTTCTAAATTGTAGGTATGTGATACAGGCAAGATGCTTAGTATTTACTTTCTCTCTACTACCTAATGTAGCATTAGATACTAAAGTACATTGTAAGATTTAAAGCATATTTTTGTCTCTCATTGTCCTAGCTAGATCTTTTGAAAACCAGAGGGAATCATATTACTACTATAACCTACTGAAAAATTATACATAGCAGATCAAGAAATATATGTCTAGTAAGGTTTATCTGAGAACAATTGGTCTTTGCCCAAGATTTATCTACATGACACACAGTAATTAAAAGTACAAGACTGGTGGAACTAATCTTCTTGGATGTTTAACAGACATACTTGGAGGCCTATAATAATTTGGCCAGAGGGACATAAAGCACAGTTTTTGTTCCTTGCCCTCCTAGGTCAACTAGTTCCAGGGGACTATGAACATCTCTCAAAATGTCCTGTAATAGTGGTGGGTCACCTGTCCTCTTGATCAAGGAGGCTGAGGAGACCCCACCAGATAGACATGAACCAA
>NW_008329141.1:2289343-2299319 GCF_000622305.1 Nannospalax galili | reverse complement strand
ACGAACGATATATTCTAAAATGAAATGGAGATCTTTTCTAAAGGTTAAAAACTCATTCAATTTTATTTCTTACAGGGCTTATACTGAGTACAATATTGTATAACTGTATTAATTCAACTGTGAACCTAGAAACTTATAGCCACTTGTGAAAGAGATTTACTCTTGCTCTGGAGTGCACTACTGAACATGTTAAAGCTGTAGTGAAATGCTTCTTCTAATCATGTCATTAAATAAATAATAAAAAAAAAAACGAGTGGCACAGGCATTGCATCATGAGGCAGATGACCTGTGTCCTCACTGTTCTGGTACTGGTCAGTCACAGCAGGCCACATCAGGCCATCTACACACTCAGGAGATGACAGGATGACAGCAGCAGGTATGGAAGAGACTGGAGCCCAAGATAAGGAGGCAGAACTGGGTTTTCCATTGTCCTTGTCCTCTCTGAGCGTCGGTGGGTTCCAGAGATAAGCTGAGCTGTGTATTTTAATAATGAAATGGAGATCTTTTTTAAAAGTTAAAAGCCTCGTTTAATTTTATGTCTTATAGGGTTTGTACTGAGTACAATATTGTATAACTGTAATAATTCAACTGTAAACCTAAAAATGTACAGCCAGTTTTGAAAGAGAGGCATCTTAGCTCAGAAAATTGTTATTGAATATGTCAATGCTGTTGTAATGAAATGCTTCTTCTAAGTATGTGATTATTAAATAAATAATTTTTAAAAACTACAAATAAACCTAAAAAAATGATTGTTAACTGGGAAAAAAAAGATTTAATGCATAATAAATTGTAACATTTCCATAGCATTTCATATGGTAAATCCAAACATATAAATAAGATGATTAATTTAATTATGGGTAATTAACTGAATTATCAGAATGAAGTACATAGTTGAATCGAGTTAAAAGAATAAAACTTAATTATTCTTGTATTTTTATTTTATTTTATGTGGATGTTTATTGCCTGCATGTATGTGAGGGTACCCATATCATGCAATGCCGAGGAGGTCAGAAGAAAACATTGGATTCCCCTGGAACTAGAGTTAAGAACAGTTCTTAGCCACCGTGTGGGTTCTGGGAATCAAACCCAGGTCCTCTGCAAGAGCAGTGAGTGCTCTTAACTGCTGAGCCATCTCTCCAGCCCTAAATTTATTTAATTCTTATCTGCTATCACTGCCAGCTGCAGCCGCTCCTCCATTCTCGTGGGTGCCGCTCCTTTGTTCTCACAGGTGTCAAGACTGCTCCTCCGCTCACCCTGGGCTGAGGCTGCTCTGCTGCCTGCCCCAGGCTGAGGCTGCTCTTCTGCTCACCTGGTGCTGAGGCAGCTTTTCTGCTTGCCCTGTGCTGCCTCCTGTCATCGCTGCTTCTGCCCAGTCCCGGACCCCAGGGCTGGTGAGGAGACTGTGTCAGTGGAGCCACATTCAGACACAGGAGACAAGGTTCAGTGACACAGGTCTGGTTTACTGCAGGAAGTCACAAGCTTATATAGGGGTAGTGGTCCAATCACAGCACAGCAAGTAGGATACCTTATTAGCATAACAGGTTTAGCATCTTATCACAGTACAGCAAGTAGGATACTTTATTAGCATAACAGACTTAATGTCTTATCACAGAATAGCAGGTAGGATGCCTCATTAGCATACTGGGTTTTAGATTACAGAGCCTGGATTCCTGGAAACCATGTGACCCTGACTGTTGCAATATCTAAGTGTTGCAATTTTGGATTCCAAGGGTGGTGATTAGGGAGTGGCGAGCTCTAGGCATCAGTCTCATGACCTGCCAATGGGAGCAAATGTCACAAGCCGTTTCTTGTGACTCCAGCGGTCGGCCCGTTGACTAGGGCCTGCTGTATGGCTGTCAATAAGACTTTCACCCTAGGCTCAAGCCTGTCTCCCACACTTATCTATCATTCATTGTCATATTTGAGATATACAAATACTCAAATCAACAGAGAGGAAAAAGCAATTAGCAAATATAGAACATGTATGTCTCCTTTCATTCAAGAGCATGGGGTTCTTATCCTGATTATAGCAGTTGATGTATGAAAGTGTGCATGGGAAGGATCCATGCTGGTACCTGCTGTACTCAGTAACCTCCAGGGAACGACATCTTGCCCATTACAGTTCCTGGGGAAGAAGCTATGCACAGGTTGTACCGCACATCTTTTTTTCCTCCACCACTCCAACTTGTTTCAAAATGGCAAGTACAAGAACCAAATGCAGCCAGTATATGGCTCTCCAGCAAGATGTCTTATAGCCTAAAGTCTCTTTGAATAATTAACACTGAAACATTATAGCTAGAGGAACTTAAGTGACAGGCTAGGTGAATGATGTACAGTCATAAACCAGTCATAGACACAGGAACTGATGGCAAAGTTATAAGGGAGTAAAGCCCATTGTTAACAAAAATATATAATGTGTAGGATTGATGTGCATGGTGAGGGGGCTAGAAGAACAATCAGAAAAGAGATTGATCACTCTTTTAACTGGCTTTTTTAATGCAGGATAACCCTACTTGAATATAATAAATCCCTCTGTTTGGGTTGAGTTCCTAAAGCTGTCTTGTTACTCAGAATATTTTTAAGATTTACTAAGTGTGGCAGTTCAGCAATAGTGATTAGAGGTGATGGCAATAGCAGCAACGTCACTAGTGGTGCTCTGTGAAGTAGTCAGATGATGAGCTGTCATTGGGAGTCCACTGATTTTAGTGCTTCCACCGTGCAGAAGAAGCTAATCTCTGAAATAGGCAAAGGTCCTATCAGAGACCTAGCTAAGGCCTTATTTTTGTAAGTCTACTGTATGAAATTAGGAAGTTTGTCCAGAATAAAGTGAAACATGGCACATTGGCCATTTCCTATGCAACATCTCAGATCCATCCTCTCAACTCTGACATTTACTCTAGCTACTACTGAAACCATTGGTCTCACACAGAGTTTGACTGTATCTATACACATATAACCAGAGAGCAATTAACCTTGGGCTAATATCCATCACATGTTTACTGTTTCAGTAATTCTGTCATCATGCTGCCTGGGATCTGTATAGTCCTGTGTAGGACAAAAAGCCATGTCTGATAAGGGAGGGGGTTCTCAAATTTCCATCAATAGATAGCTTTAAATTTCTTGTCATGGAATTAAGAATTTCATATCACCTGGCGTGGTGGCACACGCCTTTATCCCAGCACTTGGGAAGCAGAGAAAGGCAGATTTCTGTGAGACTGAGGCCAGACTGGTCTAACATAGGGAGTTCCAGGCCAGCTGGAGATACAAGGAGGCTGTCTCAAAAAGACCAAAAACAAAACAAAACACCAGCAAAACATATTTTACATGATCAAGAGCAACAAAACTGTAGCAAGAGCTACCTCGGTGATTCGACTTGGCATAAACTGTCCCTTTCCTTTTCATAGCTTTAATCGACATTTTTGTTTGCTGGGATAGCAGTCCCAAATAAATGATCTCAGGTACTGCTTTCAGAGATATTCACAGTAGGATCATTTGTCTAGAAAACAAACATTCAGAATTTAGATTTGATTCTGCAGCAGCATTAAATGGCCAGGCAGTGGTTGTGATGCTCATGGTGGTTAATAGGATTTTGAAAAGTCTGAAGGATGAGATTTTCTTCTCAATTAAGGTAAGGTAGACATTGAAAGAGAAACATACAGTTATGTAGTAGTTGTGGCTCTTCTAAAATATGGCTTAAAAGACAATGATATGTGAATTCTGAATCCATCTGGCTTTCATTCACTGTTTTCAAAAGCTTGAGGAAAGAAAATGTCTTTTATTTCCCAAACTTTCATAGAAAATTGTGATGAAAATTGGATCCAAAGACTCAAGGATGTCTAAGTTGCAAATACAAACGAATGTGCAGCACCAATGGGCCTTTTATACAAAAACTGTGCACTGAAAGACACCGCATGGTGATATTTTGAGTGTATGAATATGTCATCTTGAATGTCTAGACTCCACTGAATATGCTGTTAGCAAAAGTAGACTTTTCTCTTGCCTAGAAAGTGTAGCCTTCTACTGAGTAGAGACATAATGAAGATAGAAGCAACAATGACTACTCTCTTGAATATGTAACCCCACCCCTTCCTTATTGTCACCAAGACAATGATGAGGACACCAGTGTAGCGTGTAGCATGACCAATAAAAGCAGTCCCTCTCAAGAGAGTAAATAACCTACAAATCAAAGAACTTGCATGATCTCATCAAATATCTGGCAGGAACCAGGGAACATATGAAAAGCAAAACTTACAGGGATGGGAGCATGGAACGGGAGTATGAAACTAGATGACAATGGTTTAATCAATATGGTAGTACTCAGCCATGGTTTAGAGTGTACTGTCCCTCAAAGATCTTAGCCAGTCTTAATAATGAAATTTTGCCCAAGACACTCTCATAACAAATAAAATATAGTAACATTAATAGTAGAATTGCAACATTGGTTGTCTAATGAGAAATAAATCCTACCATGGTAGGTAGGGTTAAATACAGACCCTGACATTGCTTTCAGTTAAACATGAAAATAAATGATAAACAATATCACATTCTGGTAGGCTCTTCAAAGGCTGACACAATCATTAAAGGATTCTGCATAATATTGCTCATTGTAACCCAGTTTAGGCATCTGTTTGGTCATCACAAAATAGATATGGGCTACAATAAAAATTAATAAGTTGTAGCTCCAAAAGCAGCCGCGGTAAAGAGTATGACCTGCTTAATGGAATAGATAATGTTATCTCTGTTGGTTGGTTGTTCGACTACTAAATTGTTATATTTGATTCTCAATTATACTTAATAAGGAGAGAGGTTGACAAGTATTTACTTGTAAATAAGAAGGTGATTATACAGTTATCTGGCCTCTAAGTCATAGTAACCATATTGCTTTCTGCCAATGCAAACCACAGAGACCTTGAATATCACAACTTTTTTTTAAAACATCATGCTTCAAAAAAACTTCACAGAAATTCCAAAGCATCCTACATTATTGAGAATTTCAAGGATGAAAAGATCTGGGCAATTTTGGAACACCTCTTCTAGAGTAGAAATGCAGCAAATACAACTTTCACTCCATAAAACAAGGACTCTATTCTTAGAGCAACATACTCAACATTTTTATATACTGTGTTTATCACATAACATTGAAATGAAAGTTGTAAGTGGGCCTACACCAAGCTAGAATCTACAATGTGTCCTTCAATTGTCCTGGTACTCAAGCCATATTATCTGTTAAAACCAATGGCAATAGAGGAAACCAAGGTAGATAAATACACTACGTGAAACATCTGAGAAGGGAACATTTCACAAAAGGAAAATCATAGCATAGATCTTTTCATTCAAGAAGAAAGTCATGGTTTTTACTGCAAAGGAATTTTGTATATTGCAATTAGGATTAATTAACCCTGATTTGTAACCAACCTAACCATGAGATACCAGATGACTATGAAACCAAATCTTTCCATAACGGATGGATGTAATAAAATCCATAAAGTCTTAAGTTATATGTTGTATATTTTGAAGTCCAGAAGACACAGTAACGGGTAGAAAAGGCTGTGACGGCACCAACCATTATTGTACTGAAAATCATTCCCACAGCTTCAAGTATTGTTTATGGAGAATTTTTCCAGCACCAATTATTAGAGGAGAAATATTTTTGCCTAGTTATCATTATGTTACATTGGGTTAAGCAACAATGAAAAGTTGTGAGACAAATTTCTCTTAAAAGGCAAAACTAACAATGATCCAGTCAGCTACATGACAATGGAGGCAACATAAAATCCAGTTATATATGGATTTCCAGACATGGGTGACCAGTTACAGGTACGGGAGGACTACAACAAGAAGATCAGAAAGCATGTCAAATGGAGCAGAAGCAATTGAATTACCTATGTGAGCAGACATAAGGCACGTGGAACTTCGGGTGTCTAGTTAATACTCAGAAAACATAATCTACAACAGAGGATGCACTAGGAAACTAACGAGGAAATGTTTTGACTTAAGGATGTTTGCCAGATTTTCTCTTTAGTTACTTCATTGCTTGAACATGGACTTTTAATAGAGTAGCAGAATTATGGATAAACCCAACAACATGAAAATCCTCTCATCGAGGTTGATCTTCCTATTACCCCAAAAGAAAGTCTCCAGAAGGGATGAATTGTAAGTCCCTGATGTGGGACAGTATTTTAGTATAGAATGTACAACTAATGTTATCTAATGATTAGACACATTATCTCTAATCTCTTATACTGTCAAAGGAACCACAACATCTCCTTATAACAAATAAATTGACAATTAAATCGACATCTCCTTCCTCACTCTCATTGACTTTTTCAACATCTTTCAAGAGATTACAGAAGACCTGATTCATAAGCATGAAATCCTGGATAACATTACCTTTCATCAGGAGACCCATTTCATGAGAAAAGAAGTATGTCTATGACCATAAGACCAGAGTCTGCTGAGGTTTTGTCTCATTATTTATAAGCATTTAACCTGATAAAATAGAATATTAAATGAATAGTATAAGTTCAGATAAATACCAACTCAGGCAAAAAAAGAGTTCAAGCTTTGTGCACACTTCAAGGACCATATTATCTGTACTTTACTCATGGTACTATTATGTGTTAACTTTCCTAAGCTAGAATTTATTAATCCAGAAATGAAGAAGTAGAAACAGAAATAACATCTCTCATTATCCAAAAATTCATTTGCCCCAGTGGTTTGTTTTCTGCTACATCAAATGCCCTGGACCCCAGGAGACAATGCTATCATGACAGGATACTATAAAGATTGCACTGCATTTGATGTAACAACTATTTGCTCAATTAGTGGCTTATAAGCAATAAAGACTTTTATTTTAGAGTCTCCAATAGCCTCAACTGGCCTATATCTCACCACATACACAAGCCTGGCCTCAGTCTCACAAAGATCCACGTGCCTCTGCCTCCCAAGTGCTGGGATTAAGGTGTGCACCATCACGCCCAACATAACAAAGACTTTTTATAGGGATTATTGATCTTAATTACCACATGCAGCTAGGATTGTTGCTGACGAATGTGATCTAGAAAGAAAATACTATGGTCAATGGTTCACTAGAATGTTCACTGGTGCTTTCACAACTCAAGGTAATGATGTACACAAAGTTGTCACAACCAGAGCCCAAGATAAAGTACTCAAATTTGTCAGTGAGAAAGATCTGGACCACTCTACTCATCCAACAACTTGAATAATGAAACATGAGAAAAAAATCTAGAATGACTAATGACTCTATAGAGATAGATTTTAGACTTAAACATTCCTTCTAGGACAGTGCCTACAGTTGTCTACTAAGCCCCTTATGTTACATCTACAAGAAATGTTTTATTTTTCCACCATGTCGAAGAGAAATTTGTGACGCACTGGAGAACACGATGGGTCTGAGTGATGCTAAGAGAATGTGTTTCAGTATCACAACAGATACAGCTATAGGAACCAGTTCTGCCTGGGTGTTTTTGACTCAATAAGATGATGCTATTTTAATATCATCATAATCATGATATATAATGTTTCCAGAATTTCCTGCTTTATTTCTTTCTCTTTTTCCTATTTCAAATTCTTAAATGTATTTTTATTTATAATTGGACATAATTTATGTCCATTGTAATATTTCAACACATCTATATGATACATAATGATCAGAGCAGGGTAACTGTAAAGTTCATTACTGCAAATTTTATTGTTTCCTCATGTTGAAAACACTGAAAACCCTCGTAAGCCATTAGAAATGCATAAATGATTGTGCTGTCCACAGCTATCTTACTGTCTGCACTGCATTTAACAACTTTTTCAAAGAAGTAATATGATATACTTCACCTCAGACCAAATGCAAATCCCTCAAACACCTTTCCTATCATCCCATTGAAAAATGCAAGGTATCTCTTTAATATTGCTAATGTCTTAAAATTACACCTGCTGTGGTACCTGCCTTCTCAGCAACTTGAAACACACATTCTTTTTTCTTATGAACTGTAACTTTTGACATATATTTTCTTTGCTTTGTTGTTCAGAATTTTCAGGATCAATCTGGACAAAAGTAGTAACCAGTAGCCATGTTACAGTATGAATGATATGATATTTTTAAATTTTCTCTTCCAAAATGATTAGTCCATTGGTTTTAAATTCAGCTGCAGTCAACTTTTGAGGACAAATTAGAATATAACCTATAACCAGATTCTGTACAAGAATATAATATGGATGGCCTTTAGCACAAATCTGGACAAAGTCCTGTTCCTATCTGAAAATGTATAAGCAGAGAGTTTATGCTTCTGTTGCTATTGGCATTCTGGTCTTTGTAATCCCACCAGAAGAGCCCATACATCATCCCAGGAATTAACTAGCCCATAGCTACAAACTCTTCTGCATATTTCCCACAAGCCTGTACAAGGTGTGGTTATGTTTATCACACCAAGATCCCACTCCTTGTACCAATTTACTGTACCTTTGTATCAGTGTGAAAAAAGTACCTGGAATAAACAATTTATTAGAGGAAAACATTTGCTTTGTCCCATGGTTTCAAACAGAGTCCATCGTGGTTTGAAAAGAACAGCAGAGTGGCTTCATACTAGATTGCAGTAGAACAAGGACTGGGCTCTAACCCTCAAAGGCCCACCCACAGTGCCCATCCAGACCTCACCTCTTAAAGGTTCACAGCCTTCTAAAATCACAACACTGGCTGGGGATCAAGTGGTCAAACACAGTCATATGATAACAAAGATTTTCTCCTGCTTTTACCTAGAAAAGAAGTTATGTTTTACACTTAGATCTTTAATTCATTTTGTTAATATTTGCATATGATGTGCAGTTATTGCCCAACTTCATTTTTTGCATATATGTGTGTAATTTAGCTTTCATGATGTCATTATTAAAAAACTGTCTTTTCCTCAAACGTATGACCTGTATGTTCCTCAAGCGAAAAGGGACCTGTAACCCTTTACCAAAAATGTTGTTGGGGCTGTAGAGATGGCTCAGTGGTTAAGAACACTGGTTGTTTGTGCAGAACACTGGGGTTCAAATCCCAGCACCCACATGGCAGCTAACAACTGTCCATAACTCCAGTTCCAAGGGATCCAACAGACTCTTCTGTCCCCCGTGGGCATCGCAGGACATGGGTGCACTTACCTACATGCGGACAATACATGCATACACATATAATAAAATTTTAAAAAATTAAAAATGTCGTTTTTCTAAATATGGTAGGGTTTGCTTCTGGGAGTTCTATTCTGTTCCTCTGATATATATAATCTGTCTTTGTGCTAAACAACATTTCAATTTCTGTAGCTTTTTAAGTAAGTTTTAAAATCAAACTTCCAACTTTGTAAATATTTTGGAACTCTATTACATTAACTTAATCCTTTGTTAATTTCTAAGAATGTGAAAGAGGAATTTTCCCCTTGAAAATTTTAGAAGGTGGGGATAGTGTCTGAAAAATTCTGCTTTTATGGAAATTCAGGGTTTTATTTTTAAATAACACTGACTTATTTTGATACTAACTAATCATAGACTACTAGTTGAAATTAATTTGACTTTAAGAAATCATTGTATTTATAATATATATTTAATCTTTTAAATTCCTTGTATAAGGAGCTCTAGAGAGGCTGAATAGATTCAGTGGCTGGACAAGCACTGGAGAATGGCTGGGGGTGCCCACAACATGGTGGACAGTAACAGGGATTACAGAGTACATGGGCTCAAGTGGAGGGGAGGAGGGTGCCATTTGGGATGTGGGTATATAGATGAATAAGATTGTTTGGGATGTTCTGTATGAAATACATACAAAAATTAATTTAAAAATGAGTTATATTTGAGGAAGAAGCGTAAAAATTGGTTCCATGTTAATTAGCAGAAATGAAACACATTACCGTTGAAATCTGCCCAATGACTTTATATCCATGCTCAGGTGGATCTCAGAAGATAACCGACTGTGACTAGTAATAATCAGATA
>NW_008329141.1:2287773-2289085 GCF_000622305.1 Nannospalax galili | reverse complement strand
TGTACTCCATATAAACCCTATAAGACATAAAATTAAATGAGGCTTTAACCTGTAAAAAAGACCTCCATTTCATTATTAAAATACACTATTTCATACAGAAAAATTCATTTTTAATGCAATTGACACTAAGATGTTCACATGCATTTTTCTGATCTCTATATATCTGATCATTACTAGTCACAGTCAATTACTTTTTTCTGAGCTCCTTGGCATCTGAGCATGGATGCAAAGTCATCAGGTAGATTCCAATGGTAATGTTTTTACATCTACTAATTATTAAGGAGCAAAATTTTATGCTTTAAAAAATCATTTTTTTAATTAAAAAAATTTAATAACCACATGATTAGAAGAAGCATTTCATTACGGCTTTAACATATTCAGTAACACAGTCCAGAGCAAGGATACATCTCGTTCAAAAGTAGTTGTAAATTTTTAGATTCACAGTTGAATTAATACAGTTAAACAGTATTGAACTCAGTATAGACCCTGTAAGATATAAAATTGAATGAGTTTTTATCCTTTAAAGAAGATCTCCATTTCATTTTAAAATATGCTGTTTCCTGCATTTTTAATGCTACTAACACTTAGATGTTTGCACATGTGTCTTTAATCTCTGTGTATCTGATGATTACTAGTCACAGTCAGTTACATTCATCAGATCCTTAGTACCTGAGTATGGATATAAAGCATAGAGCTGGGAAAATGAACAGCAGACCCCAATCTTATCCAAAGGAATATTGACAACTGATTACTGCTAGATGAGGAACAGCTGACCTTCCTAAAACAAAGACCTCTAGATAGGCTGACTAGATTCACCAGAAGGGCAAGTAGTGGGGAATGGCTGGGGGTGCCGACAACACAGCAGACAGTAGCAGGGATATCAGAGTATGAGGGCTCTAGTGGGGGGAGGGAGGCTATGGGAGAGTGCTATCTGGGAAGTGGGTGTAAAAATAAATAAATTAATTTTTAAAAAATTTAAAAAATAATTCTTCAAAGCATAAAAATTTGCTCCTTAATAATTGGTGGATGTGAAAAACATTACCATTGGAATCTGCCTGATGACTTTGCATCCATGCTCAGATGCCAAGGAGCTCAGAAAGTAACCGACTGTGGATAGTAATAATCAGATATATAGACACTAGAAATGCACGTGCATCTAATGTCTATATAATGTCAATTGTATTAAAAATGAGTTTTTCTGTATGAAACTGTGTATTTTAATAGTGAAATGGAGATCTTTTTTAAAGTTTAAAACCTCATTTAATTTTATCTTATAGGGTTTATACTGAGTATATAGGGTTTATACTGAGTA
>NW_008329141.1:2276630-2287740 GCF_000622305.1 Nannospalax galili | reverse complement strand
AAAAATTTACAGCCAATTTTGAAAGAGATGCATCTTTGCTCTGGAACTTGTCATTGAATATGTTAATGCTATAATGAAATGCTTCTTCTAATCATGTGGCTGTTAAATAAATAATTTAAAAAATATCGATTGAAAATTACAAAAATATAAAAAACAAAAAAATAGAAAAATAAAATTCATTGTATAACTGTCTTAACATAACATTAGATTGTCTACAAGATATAAAAAAACCTAATTATAGTTGACATAACATCATATTTTACTTTTTTTTTTTGTCTTTTTGAGACAGGGTCTCCTTGTAGCCCCAGCTGTCCTGGAACTTCTATATAGACCAGGCTGGCCTTGAACTCACAAAGATCTGCCTGCCTCTGCCTCCCAAGTGCTGGGATTAAAAGCATGTGCCACCACACCCAGCTGATATTTTACTTTTTATAATGCCAAAAATTCAAAGTTAGGTTACCTAGTCTGAACTGGAACACATTATGTGTATGGTGTTCCTTTCCAAGATCACCTCATGTATTGGTGGTGAAAATATTTAAATCACAATATTTGAAATAACATGTGACAAGATGTGCCATTGTTTGGCAATTCATTTAATAACAAGGCCATAGAGAAAATTCAGTTTCTTTGAAGCAATGTTTAAAAGTGAGAATACTGAAGAGAAATTACAAAGGAAGTTGTTCGGAAGACTAAAAACTCATCTGCATAATAGTTATATTAAATGATAATATGTGGGACTGGAGAGATGGCTCAGCAGTTAAGAACACTGGTTATTCTTTCAGAAGGCCCAAGTTCAAATCCCAGCACCCACTGGCAGCTAACAACTGTCTGTAACTCCAGTCCTGGGGATCCGACAGCCTCTCTGTCCTCCGCAGACATTGCATGACACGAATGCACTTACCTACATGCAGGCAATGCACACATATACATAAAATAAAAAAATAAATAAAAATTTAAATATATATATTAAATGATAAACCTGAAGAATGCATTACAATTGATGTTCTAAGGTCTCAATAAATTATAATATCTTTAAAAACAAATCTATAGATTTATTCCCTGTTTACGAACTTATATGTACATAACACCCAATAGCCTATAAAAGAGCAAAGTCCATCATTATTACAGGAACACCTGTTTTCCAGACTATATAAATTCCCCAAAGAGGAAACACCCACTGAAATTACTTTCAATATCAAGATATTGTTATCTTGATTGTTGGGCCAAATTAAATAGCTCACAATATAATATAGTGAGCAATACTGCACACGAGCTGACTCTTCGGGTTTATGTTGTGTATCAGCCCATTGACCATTAAGTAGTACCTATGCGTGCACACACACACACACACACACACACACACACACACACTCACACACACTCCACGTACCTGCCATGTTCTATCTTTTTCACATCTGGTAAGAAAAATCCCTTTAGCATCCATGATGTGAACCCTGATAAAAACCAATGTACCATTTACAGTATTCCGTCATGCTCCTCTGGGTCTCCCTCCACCAAGTACACCCTTCTACACTGTCTTCCTTCATCCACTCTCTCTGTGGAAGCACCTGTGGTGAGCAATTCTATTTGAATCGCAAAATCACTCTAATGATCTTACATCCTTTTCTTGTCATTTTCTTGACTTCATTTAAAAATATTTCTCACAATCCAACTCTTTTCCATCCCCATTCTCTCTGACTTCCAGCTAGAGTACTTCCCCTGAGGCATCACTGCTTCTCTAATTACCAACTCCAGTGGACATTTTAAACTTCTTACTGATGTTGCCTGTGTAATTTGATGCAAAAGCTATGTTTTCCTATTTGAAGCTGTTGCATGTTGTAGTGTTTCTATCATATTATAGTCTTGGTTACTCTTCTATATCATAATCATTCATTTTAAGGCCTCTTTTGATCATTCTTATCAGAATTAGCGCTAGATTCATCATTGATAATCTCATTTTGAATGCTGCCCCTTACTAGTGTAATCGTCTCTTAATTTCTGTCGCCAATGCATTTATAATTCTAAAATCTGTGTTCATAGTACCTTACACAATTACCTGCAGTGCCCCTACAAGAACTATAAACTTAGGATGATTAATTTTAAGTATACTTGACTAGGTCACAAGGTACCCAGATACCTGATTAAACCTTGTAGGGGCACACATTCTTAAGATAATTAGCATGTTTATTGGTAGACAGAGTAAAGGTCTTGCCAATGCATGTGGGTATCATCCAACCAGTTGAGGACCTGAACAAGATGATAAGGTTGAAGAACCTTAAATTCAATTTTTCTGTTGAGCTTGAGTATAAGACACTGATATACTACCTTTGGACAAGGATTTACACTTACTCTGAACTTGGACCAGAAGCTTCCTCACGTATCAAGACTACAAACAGAAACTCATGGGACTTTTCCACCTCCACTGATGTCTAAGTCCTCCATATAACAAATTTACATATGTACACATAACTATGTCATATGTATACCTACAGCACCTACTGATTCTATTTCTTTGAAGAAACCTATCTACTATACTCATTTTCCAAACACCCTTTCTCATGTTTCCCTGAAAAGAGTCAGAGGCATCTTCATCTCCTCATGTACTGGAGTCAGAAACCTACAACTTTGTATGTGTTTGTTACCGTCACTCAGCATATGTAATCTTAACAATTCTTGCTGGTTTTATTTCTAAAATTCCTCAAATCATTTCAACATACATTGCCAGAATCATTACAATGGATTCCTAATTATTGTCACATCTTCTAATCACCCCTCAAATCTGTGCCTTACATTGTTATCAAAAACCTCTAAGAGGAAACCCTAACTACATTCACCTCTTCACTGAAAACTATGGATGTGTCATTTCCAGAATACATGTCCAGCATATTGGCACAACTGCAAGGTTCTCCACAGTCTTCCCCTCTAGACTTCCTAGCTGTTGCCAACCCCATAATCCAGTGCTTCCTACTGCTGAGGCTTTGAATCACGTGGTAACTCCAGACACTTCACATGAAGCCTTCATGGATGCTGTTTTCTTCATTTATTGTCTTCCATCTAGCTGATAAATCCTACTCACCTTTCAGCACCGTTTAAGCCTGGTGCCCTCCCAAAGGGCCTAACAGAGTTCATCACTCTGTAACTACTACTTTATGGTTTTATGATGAAATTGTTACTCTTGATTATAATTATCTGCATGGGTCTACCTCTGATAAATTATGTTTCTCAATAGTGGGGAATGTGTTCTAGTCATCCTTTTACCCCTAGCATCTAGCAAAATTATGTCTTTTTGGATTCATGGTTCTCAAAGTATGGTTTACTTTTTTAAAACAGTAACATATTTTAAATTATGTAATAGAGCTTCCAGTTTATAGTGACTGAATAAATTCATATGCTTATTCCTTTTCCTTTTCAAAGCTCAATAAATGAAAAAGGGATGAATTAGTGATTAAACAGAGAATAAAATTAGAGTCAAGAAAATTAGATATTTGACAAATATTGTTCTTTTCAAAGTAAGAAAATTGGAGAATAAGCCAGAAAGAGAAATATGTACATATCATAAATAAGAAATATTCTTCAAATCTCCTTCAGGTACAACTATTTGGTAAAAACAGAATATTTCAGGAAATAGGACAAAAGTCTTAAGAATCATTTGTAGGCTTCCTACCAAATTCTTTACCTTCAATATTCCATATAAAAGCACAATGCGCAACTAGTAAGCTGTGAGTGTGTATCTGGAAAAAAATTAGAATGTCCTTTGTAGCTGCTTCCCCAGAGATACAGTGGCCAAAGTGTAGCTTCTTAACTATTTTTAATTTTATTTATTTTTATTTTATGTGTATGAATGTTTTGCCTGCATGTAAGTATACCCACGTGTGCAATGCCCAAGATGGTCAGAAGAGGGCATCAGATCCCCTGGAACTGAAGTTAGGGACAAATGCTCCTTGCATGTGGGTGTTGGGAATGGAAATCAGGTCCTCTGCAAGAGCAGCCAGTGTTCTTAACAGCAGAGCCAACTATCCAGCATTTTGGTTTTTAGATTGCTTTTTTTTTTTCCTCCCAAATAATTTACTATATTTATCATTTTCATTCTATGTGTATGAGTGCATTGCACACCCATGTTGTGCAAGGCCTGTGGAAGTCAGAAGCAGTGCTGGATTCCCTGGAACTGGAGCTACAGACAGCCGTCAGTTGCCATGTGGGTTCTGGGACTTGAACTCTGGTCCCTTGCAGCCAGTGCTCCCAGCCACTGCAGGGAATAACTAGGAAATCCAGGCAGGTCTTAAACTTGCAGTCCTCCTGCCTCGGCCTCTGAAGTGCTGAGATTACAGACATGTATTAGCAAGCCTGGTTCTCAATTTATTTCTTAATCCACATTTATTAATAAATAACCAAAGAACACTATATGTTTTTAAGTAAGAACAGAAAAAGAAAATAATCAGAAAAATTAACTAAGTTGAGTACAAAATAGAAGAGATTTGGAAGATTCCACAGGATGAAATTAGAGGCTGATGTAGTTTAAACACAAAGGAGAAACACTGTTTCAATGATTATCATAAAATAAGAAAAAGTTCTTGAAATCTAAAACTTAAGGTAATTAAATTAATAGTAAGTAATGAATGACAAAAACTTAACTGAAGGATAAGAATGAAAAGGTACGACTACCTCGGGTTTTTTATCATGCTCAAAAATAGCAAAAATAAAAGAATAAAAGAAGGAAGATAAATAACTATTAGAAGATCTGAAAAAAATATATTGAAGAAACAGAGCCGGGTAATGTCCCAGAGCTGGAATGAAAAAAAAAAAAAATTCATGAAATTCTAAAAGCCCACCAAGCAATAAACTGGGTAGATGAAAGTATTGACATACACAGACATCTTACGAAATTTCAAACTACTAAATTGGAGAGACATTCCACAAAGCTTCTAGAGAGAATTTAGAAGAGATTATTGGTAGATGCCAGAAGGCAAAAGACCAATGTTTTTGAAGACAGAAAATTATATTGAACCTGAAATTCTAAAACAAACCAATTAACAACTTCTATAGCAAGAAGTAAAAAGATGGATTCTAGAGTTGATGGGCTAAGAGAAGTTGGGATATTATTTAAAGTTTAAAAGTTAGTGAACAGAATGTGAAAATAACGTTTGGTGGAAAAAAATGTGCTGTGTTGTCACTTTTCCTATTATGCACAAGGTTTGATATCCAGCATGGGAAAAAAATCTTAAATAGTTCAGTAGACATCAGGCAAGTTAATGTAAATTTACTTATTTCAATGAAAATTGTTAATATAATTTAAATGCAATGGATGAAGACAGAGTTGCAAATGTGTTGACAACAAACAGTGACTCACTCTGAGACTCAAAATGAAGAGCACTGAAAAATAGAGAGAGGCCTTTTGAGGCTGGAGAGATGGCTCAGCAGTTAAGAGCATTGACTGCTCTTACAGAGGACCTGGGTTCGATTCCCAGCACCCACATGGCGGCTACAAGCCATCCTTAACTCCAATTCCAGGGGAATCCAGAGCCCTCCTCTGACCTCCACAGCACTGCAGAACATGGGTGCACTCACATACAAGCAGGCAATACACTTATACACATAAAATAAAAATAATAAAATCTAAAAATAGAGCCTTTTAACATCTCTCATTTTTTCTCTCAGCTATTAAAATGTTTGAATTTTATTAGCATGTGCTTAATGTACTACTACAGCAGCATTTGTTTCCCATAGTCCCTATGAATTTCTTCTCTCCCTGATGAAGAAGGGAACATATTCCTTCACCTGCTTGAATCTGGCTTGACTCTCTCTGCTGAGGTCATTGGGACATGGTAGAAGAGATGTTGTGCTGGATTGGGGATAGAGGTGGCTAACTATCAAGAAAACTGTCAGTTCCTGTTTCCAGTTTCTTGGGGCCCTGAGTCACATATAAGAAGTCGAGTTCATTTTTCAGGAGACAGTGTCCATGGGTAGCCCTGAGGCATTAAGCACGTAAGACAGGGCTAGCTGATGCCCTGTACTGCTGTGTTTTCATGGTACACCAGCTCTCACAGCTGACCTTCCCTGTGTGGAAACTACAAAAAACCAGGCTCTGCACAATAGGACCACAAGAGGCAGAAGTAAAACTTGTTTTCAGCTACTAAATTTTGTGATTGGTTTATTACTCAGCAATAAATAACAAGGTCAAATATGAGTGAAGCTCTATCATAAGTTGTTATTGAAGCAACAAAATGATGCCCTGAACCCATCTTTATGATGTTTACTTTTCCTCAGTTTCTTGCTCATATAGTCTCCAAAGTCAGATACAGAAGGTCAATAGCACTTTTGTATACAAGAAGGAAGCCCTATATTTATTTCTGAAATATTTAAGAGCTGTAACAAGAAAGAATGGGGATGAGAACGATGCTGATAGAAGGAACCTGGCGATGGCCACTTCATGGGATGAAAGGAAGAGAGGTTATAGAGGGACAAGACTAGATTCTGAATGGACACTGCTGAGTCCCTGACTATCATAGTGGACATTTCATTAAGGTAAAAAATGTTTTCCCATACTATCCAGAAATCAAGAAAAGATGACACTCATGATAAAGTCTATATTGGCTATAATATCAAACTATTTTGATGTTGTAAATGAAAAGACAGATAAAAACTCCTTGGTATAGCAAAAATAGAGAAATGTAAACAATCGGAACAAAGCACTCCCAGTATGCTTGCTTCTTATTTTTTTAAGTGGGAGATTAATTTTAAATAACAAATTTGGATTCACAGTGAGATTTGAGATGCAGTAGATAGAAGGAAATCAAGAAACAAACAAAAAACCAATAAGGATCAAAGAGTAGTCTTTAAGTAACCAAACATGACTATATCACATGGTGGTGAATCTTTCAGAAAGTCTAGTTTGTGAACAAGTCATCCTGGCTTGAGAAATTTCCTCAGACTTCAGAAAAGATGAAACTAGTATAAAGCAAGTGGGAGGAAGATGAACGACACAGACCATGTATCCTAGGAAATTGCTTCTCTGCATGTTGAAAGATCAGAAAAGACAAGGAACCCCCAACCAAAAACAGACTGATGAGGCTTTTGCAATCAAAATGCTCATTGAATGGCCACACACATGGCTTGTGACTAAACAGGAAAGGATTTCTAAACTTGAAACGTGTTCTTTTTAAATGTATACACGTGTGTATACGTGTGTGTGTGTATGTGTGTGTGTGTGTGTGTGTGTGTGTTTACGGGAAAAATACCTATTTAAAAGAGAGCTAGCTGGCTAGCTGGGTGTGGTAGTACATGCCTTTAATACCAGCACTCAGGAGGCAGAGACAATCAGATCTCTGTGGATCCAGACCAGATCCAGTCAGTTCCAGGCCAGCTGAGGCTACAAAGAGATACTACTTCAAAAAATACACAAACAAAGGAAACTATATGGAAAACAATCTATACATATTTGAGTATTTAGTCTCATAGGAAATCAAATTTATATATGTGAGAGTAAAATAAAAACATTGTCAAACAAGTTAAAGTTTAGACTCATACTACCACATATTTTTGAGTGAAAAGAATCTTGAGGTAATATTCAATTCATAAAGAAAATATGCTAGTTATAAGAATATTGTGAATATTTCGATGACAGCTCCTGGGAGGGATGACACTCTTGGTAGGTTGACCAGGCTCCAGTGCATGGACCCAGGCTGATGCACATGAGAGGACATATCAGTCTCTATAGGTCATATTGTATACATAGTGGAGGACATTGAATTTGGCAGGGTAGGGGGTGGCAGTGTGAAGATGTGAGGATGGAGGGGATCTAAACACCATCAAATTATATTGTATGAAAAAATGCAAATTTTCAACAATTTTATACAATGGAGTTCAATTCAGCAGTAAAGAAAGATGAAATAATGAAATTTGCAAGTATGGATAGCTCTAGAAACTGTTACACTAAGTAAAGTAACACAGACTCAGAAAAACAAAAGACGTATGTTCTCCCTCATTTGTGGATCCTAGTAGCACCAAATCCTTTAAAATCCCATGCTCTTCTAATAGGATGATGCTGTACAGTAGTCTCTTCTGCGTGAAATAACAACCATCATCACGACTTCAGCAGTGCCTGCTTGCTAAACATCGTCATAATTGGGCTTGTTGAGAGTTGTTTTCCTTCATTAAAGGAGGGGCAAGCAGGGTCATCGGAACTTCACCAGAGTATCCAGCCACTCTTTTCTACCAACTGTATGCAGTTTGGCCCTAATCACACTTGGTCTCCAGGATTTGGGGATGACTAAAGTATATAATCTGGAGAAGGTTAGGAAGAGAAGGCTTGATCCATGCTGGATAAAGGCTTTCCAGGGTGCACGCCCACAGGTCACTCATACACCTCAGCCACCCCTCAGTCATCTCTGTAAGTAAGCTCAGTAAATTGTTGGTTCCCCAGGAAAATTTTAATCAAACATTGGTTTGCCACTAGAACCTTAGAAGGGGGTAAACATTGCTTAGTATCCCAAGAAAAAATTCTCACAACAGATGGAAAATGTATTTGTTAATGTTATTATATCTCATAATTATAAAAAAAGAAAATGAGAATGTAAAAGATGTTAAAAGGATATGGGAATGGAGATATTTTCCAAAATAGAAAAAATGAGAAAGCCTAAGCAAGTGATGAAGGGCTCTGTAGGTTTGTTATGATATATAAAGGATGAGACAAAAATAATACACACATAATCTTAAAATTACTAAGGTCATAGTTTAGTCAACTAGTTCAAGGAACAAAATATATGTCTAGCCAAGGTTTATCTGAGAATATTTGGTTTTTGCCCAAGCTTTATGTACATAGCACATAGTAGCTAAAAGTATCAGACTGGTGAAACTAACCTTGGATGTTTAACAGCCATACTTTAAGGCCTATACTAATCTAGTCAGAGGGACTTAACACTTTTTGTTCCTTGCCCTCCAAGGTTGAATAAGTTCCAGGGGATTATGGAACATCCCTCAAAATGTCCTGTAACTGTGGTGAGTCACCTGTCCTCTTGTTCTGGAAAGCCATGGAGGCCCCACCAGATGGACTTGAACCAGTGTTCAGTCTACAAAGAGGAAGGTCAACACAGAGGAAACATTTCCTCCATGCTTCCAAGTGAAGCCACCCATGATTGAGTAGGACCTTTGACTTATCATCACATAGATGGAACTAGTAAAAGAAATGAGCCAGGGGCTCCTTCCAAGCCCATGTGGCCCCTGAGGAACGGATCCTCAAACAACCTTAAGAGTGAAAATAAATTGGTTTATTTGGGCCAACTGTGTGAACTTAAACACCCAAAAGAAAAGTATAGCCAAAGATTAAATTTACCAGTATATTTCTTTAAGAGTTCAAGGGATTACACTTCCCAGAAATTGGGCTTAAGTCCATATAAAATGTTATTTAGATAAGTATTTCTCATTGGTGATTTTGTTTCTAATCAAAAAATACTGCTCAGATGTAAGACTTCAAATCTTTGTCTCCAATACTGTAGTGCCCACATGTAGCTAAGGGAGACAACCAGCTAATGTTCTAAAATGGTGGATAAATTTGTTTTCCACCCCTATCTAGACGCCTTTGAGAGGGAACTGACACTGAATCTAGCCACTCCAACAGCAATCAAAGTGCCTCAAAACAAATCCTGGGTCCATCACTCTCGAGTTCAACCTTGGCAGACAAAAGAAAAATGAGGAGGAGCCCAATAGAGGGATGCTTTTCAATGCTCTCATCGAGGAATTCCAATGGACTCTGGTGTGAACATTTGAAATTTTCCCTGTTCTGCCCTTTTTCTGGTTCCCTGTCTAGAACTTGTAATGCTAACTACTCTTGCCTTTACTTCTCCTTCACATTTCCTAGGCACCAGTCAAGGAATTTGTTTTCTCCCTACAGTTAAGAGTTATACAATTTGGGAGTCTTTTAGATAGACCCACTGAAGGGGTACTCCATTTGCCTCAGCCTGTGTCTCTGTTCAGCATGGAAGAGGCCAGAGCAGTCTGTGTCCCAATTCCCCATTGGCAATTTGGGTAACCTCTTCAGAGGATGGTATGATAAGAATAGGGTAGGAATTGGCTAGGCACTGAGGGCAAAGAGTCCCCAAAGAAAAGTAGCCAGTTTCTTGGCTAAAAGTCAAAATGTCCTTGGACCTCTTAGCAGCATTCTCTGTTCAAAAGGCCAAAACTGTCAAAAGTATTCAGGAACTCTTATCTAATCCCTAAAAGATTTTGGGGTTACCATTTCAGAGGAAGGAATGTTTGAGTAGCAAAAAGCCCCATTAAAAAAAAAAAGAAGAAAAGAAAAAAGAAAAGAAAGAGTACACGAAGTTGTCAGGAAAAAAAATGATGGGGAGACATGGGAGGGGCTGGAGGGGAGGGAGTTGATCAAAACACCTTATATACATGTATGAAATTCTCAATAAATTTTTTTAAAGTTAAAAAATAAAATAAAGTTGAGGGTCAAATAGATAGCTTTCATATTTTATGACAACATTACTGCTATAGTTATAGACAATTGCTACATAAGGCAACTGCTTTATTAATAGTAACACAGATAATCACTCTGATTATTTCTTTATTCTTAAAATTCCAATTGTTTTCAATTTTCATCTCTTCCATAAATGACTGAGCAATGGATCACTGATTGCTTTTGTTCTATCAATTTCATGTGAAGCATTTTGTTTAAAGGGATGAAAATTCATCTGAAAAATATCCATATTCTCATTCCTATGAGTTGACTGGCCAAAGGTGTAGTCCCCTGAGTTAATAGAGATGATATCAGAATTCTGTTATGTCTCTGTATACTTTTCCCCAAGTTCTCATCCTTTAATGCTGAATGAACTTATTACTGGAATCATCTTTAGTTTTCCAGGACTTATAATCATGTATTTGAAGAGAATTAGGGTTCACAGAGTGTTGTGAATCTATGAGTTGATGTATTTCAGTATGCAAGTATATAAATGTATCCATTATATATTGTAATATATAATATGTAATATTTGTGGATCATTACTAAAGAAATGGGTAACACTAGAAAAAAGAAATAAAACCAAAAAAATGATGAGCATTTCAATTATTACTGAGAATAATTCTGACTCAGAGTAATTTTTAAAATTATAAA
>NW_008329141.1:2271850-2276216 GCF_000622305.1 Nannospalax galili | reverse complement strand
TTTGAAAAATTGATTGACATAAACATACACATTATCAAAATTACTAAGAGGAGAAAATCAAAAGGTAATGATAGAAAAGATGTTTTTAAATTTCAGAACAAAGGCCTCTCAGAAGCTGTCATGTCCTGGTTAATTGTATGGGAAAGTTTTATGAAAACATCTAGAGAAAAATTACCTTTGTGTACTATTCCTAAGGAATGAAAAATAGAAATTTTCCCAACAAGTCTAACATAAACCCACAGCACATTAAACATTACTATAGAATTGAAAACTATGCTCATGAATATGGACATATATAATTCTTAAATACATTATTAGTAAATTAGATCAAGCAATGTATTACAAGAATATACCATGACTGAACTGATTTATTTTCTACCAGAATGTAAGAAAGGTTCAACATTAGTTGGAGAGTCTATTAACATTTTGCATTATATTAATACATTGAAGAAGAAAAACCATATATTACTAAATAACAACATATTAAATAAAAAAGACAGAAATCTCAGTTCGCATTGTGACTCTGATACTGCCTAGTCTTTAACCTTGAGCAAATTACTTAACAGAACTCAAGCTCCAACGTTGGCAAGTAGAAGATCAATTGTCCATACTTTCATGGACTACTATAACATGTAAATGAATGATCCCGGTCTCGGCATTTACTACAAACAGCCAAGATAGAAAGTATCATTCCCCAAGATTCCAGGGCCTATTGTTTTACAGGCAAAATCAGCTAAGGGAAAGATAAACTAACATGTCCAGGCATCCAGGGCCTTGATTTGGGATAGTCTATCTAGGTGTTCTGACAAGAGCAGTTCAGAGAAACAAGAGATGAAAGTAAATAGCAAAGGGGTCATTTAAATATGAGGAGCTCTTGGAAGAAGCAGTTGTTTGAAAACTCCAGTTGAAAACCATCTGATAATGCCTATGAGACATACTATGTTAAGTTCCTAAATCTTTAGCATAGAGAAATTCATAATATAATTAGATGTTCCTCATCAAGTATTCTGGAGTTAGATCACAATTTCTTTAAAAGCAAGCGGAGGTCACAGATTGAATTATGTGGGGCCTTGAATTTTTTATTTTAATCAAAGTAAGTCTCGTATTTTAAAAGTATGATGGTTGTTACTTTAGTGCTAATATTCATGAATCACACAAAGATGTGTGTGTAGTCATGAAAACAACATAGTATATTGATACGTATTTGTGCTTACAGATTCAGCAAGCTCTGTTAGGAAGTGTCTGCCTCTACACTCAGATCCTGTCCTTTGCTCTATCAGCTGTTGCCTACATTCTTCCCCAAGCCTCAACACTTTCTCATGGTCTGTTCGTATCTCAAGTTAACTTCCCTAGTAAGAAATGTTATTCAGTCCTGTGTTGTCACAACTTCTAGAACCAGACCTACAGGCTCTTTGGGGTACTTGGACTTTGCAGCTGTAAACCTATGACAGCAATAAGACAAGAAATTAGAAATATGCTTACAACAGAGTTGCAAAATACTAAGGGTGTACAACTTACTGAAAATAATAGGAGATAAAATATTCTTTGGTGGCCAGGAAATTGGGGGCAAGAACTACAGAGGAGATGATGGGAGAGGCAAAATGACATCTACATATTAAAGAAAATAAGTAAGAAGTGAATGAGGCTATAATTCCACCCTGGGGGTTCTGGTGACAAACCACTCAGATTCTGACTTCATGGTACATGTCACCGCCAGCACCCCCAGAGGAATTATAGCCTTGCATTACAGGATTGCTTGTCTGTTATTATGCTCAAAAGAGTTTAGAAAATATGCCTTGTGCTGTTGAAATGAGAAGTAGAGGCAGCCAGGCATAACTTGCAATCAAGTTCTTCCTGAATATGTTCCAGGAGAGCTTTGATGGAGTGAGGTGGCTGCCACATGGCCTTGCTATATCTCAAGAATCTCATCTTCCACCAGGTTTCTCCTCTTCTCACTGGGCCACAATAGTTTCTAAACTCTGTCATTAATAGCACATTAAACCATGTGCTATTAATGATCAACCCCATAGTGGTGAAGGCAATCTGAAAAATAACTTAGATTTGTACCCAAAGTTCTGATGAAATACCCAGTAGAAAAGTGTCACGTTTGAGAATTATGTCTTTTTTTTTGAAACATAGAAATGTAGGGTGAGCAAAGAGATTTATGGGTGAAGCAAGTAAATTAAGACCAAAACACATGTGAGCAAGTTTCTGGGCCTTCTAGGAAGAATTTTCTTAGAGCCCTTGGTGTGTATACTGTTACCATCCTATACGTTCTGTTTGCACCGAAACATGGGATCAGATATGCTGCGATCATGGAATTGTTTCTCATTTCGTTGCTTTGAGCATTTATCTAGAGCTGAAAATATTGTTAACCCTCAAGATGTTCTTAAGTAGACTATATAACCAAACAGACTTGACCACAAGAGATGCAAGATCATGAATAATTCTCATCAGAAGGTAAACTGAAATGGTACAATATTTATCTTTATTTTGCTGTCTCTGCCTAACTCTTAGTGCAATGTCCAATTTTAGTAGTTATCTAGGAAGTTAGTAAGTATTTGAGTGAGTTCTGAGTGTGGCTGGCTGGCTGGCTGGCTGGCTAGATGGATGGATGGACAGATGGATAATTAGGTAGATGAATGGGCAGGTACTTCAAGCCTATAACCAAAATCATCAGCAATAATACAGACATTGGTGATCCACCTCATAATAAAGGTCTTGAATGAAATCCATCACCATATTCTCACCTTGGCCAATGCTCCCTGCATTCTGGGACACTCATCTCACTGAGTGGCTTGGAACATTCAGAATAAAGACTGCCAATAATATAAGATTGCTTGAGATAAAATCTAGAATTAATAATTCTTTAATAACACTTTGTCCCCAAACAAGTGCCATTATAGGGGTTCAACTGAGAAGTTAGGTGGTGTAATGGCTCAGCATTTCTGATGAGGACACAGTTTCCTACTTGTTGAAAGGAGCTCAGTTTTTTTTTTCTTTTCCTCACTAAGGCTGCATGTGGGTACCCGAGTACTCATTCAAGTAGAATTCCCATGACACAAACTACTCTAATATTCTACACGTAAAATGAAAAACAGAGGCTTTCCATCAAGCCTCTGAATCCAGTACTAGAATAATTTCCTTTTCTCCCATAATTTATGAGAGTTCAACTTTACATGATAACGGATGTTGAAGAATACATGGGTGAGGAAGTTAGATTTGGCCAAATGTCGTAAATGATTGGTAGTATTAGAAAACAGAAAACAAAGCAATTTAGAAAAACAGCTAATCCTAGAAGTTCCTTTAAGAACATTTTTATGAACACTTCCTGAATAATTGAAACTATTCAGAAGTCTACATTTATGATTTAAAATTATTTTAAAGCACAGCTTCCTGTGATGTCAGTTTCTATCATTAAATTATGGTATGGAATTTCTTCAATTAATTCTGTATTATTTGTAAAATTTAAAAGTTCAGTATAGCTTTCAGTTCCTGGGCCTCTCCTGCCTCTGAAACTCAGAAGCTCTGAAAAAAGACACGGACACAATACTCTGAAGCTCAGCTGCACTGCTTTCCTTTGTGATGTTTGACTTAATTTCCATTTCTTTTTTGTTACCTATCAAGCAGAAAGATTTGTATTATATTCCATGAGTTTTATTCTTGCTTTTGTTTTGTTTTGTCTTTTAAATTTGTTTGCCTGATTGTGGCACATAAGAAAACTTCTGAGTTTTGTTTAGTAATCGCTTTACTCTTTTATGGTAAGTTTTTTTCTGCTCATGTGGATTTACATAGCGGGTCATCATTCACTTACAAATGATGAGTTTGATTCTTCCACACCAATAGTTAATATCTCTTTGTTCTTTCATTTTAATAATATTTTGTATATTATCTAACAAAATTGAAAATAAACTTCTTTCTAGGTTTCTGATCTTAGGGAAGTTACATAACCCATTTGTGTCTCAGTTGCCTGATCTGGAAAGTAGAGCTATGAGAAGAATATAAATGCTAATTTATACAGCGTTCCAGAGAGCATTTCAGAAGTGTTCATGATAGTGTTCGTGACTGTCATCTTTATAATATACAGTATTCATTTGTATTGGTGAGTTTCCATTTCTGCAAAATAGCTGAGTTTGTTCAGAGGCTACACTATACATTACAGTAGAAAGATAACTTCTGGAATGCTAATGATCTTAAGTTGCTCTTTCAACTCCTAAAATTGATATAAGTATCTATTTTCTTTTCAGCTATTTTATTATTTTTATTTTATATGTATGAATGTATTGTGTGCCTGTGTTAAGTGCACCCCTGTCATGCAATGTCCACAGAAGTTAGAAGAGGGTGTTAGATTCCCCTGGAACTGGAG
>NW_008329141.1:2264350-2266850 GCF_000622305.1 Nannospalax galili | reverse complement strand
TAATGCAGAGAGACACAGTAAGCACATGAAACAATCCAAGAAGTCTATGCATCAAAGGAACGCAAAGCTTTGCTGCAAATGCTTAACAGCACACAATAACTGGCTGTCATTTGATTTGATTTCCTGCCATATATTGTTCAGTTTGGGGAACATGATCTCCAATATAGTAAGTGGAGTATTATATACTGTTTATTTTCTCATTGGCAGCAAACAATTTTTACACTCAATGTTAATATGCTTTTTATTATCATTTTTGGGATATTTGTACTGCATACGCTTAGAATTTATGCAATCCTTTAAAGCAACTTTAATAAGATTTCAGCTTCAGAGAACTGAAAGCCAGAAGGTAATAAAGACTTATAACTACATGTAGAACTTCCTCTTAAGCTGGGGTATGAATTTCAAATACCTTCAAGAAGATGTTTGTGGTGACCCAGTGTTTGTCTCCAGGGGATATTAGAGGGTTAAAAGTTTGGCTTCAGAAGTTGTATATTTGAGCATGCTTTTACCAAAATGTTGATTCTTTCAGTACAATAGCCCTCATTTTGCATTTGTTTATTTCCTGTGAAGGTATATACAAACCAAAAAATCTCTATGTAGCAAAACACAAATTGTAATGACTTTTATTTTAACCACAAATATGCATTCAAACAGAAAAATTATCTTCAATTACAATAGGTCATAAAATGATACTTATAAATACTTCAAAGAGTCAGTGTCCATCTTAATTTATTTACAGTAGATACATTACTTCCTTGACAGTATCTGTAGCAAAATCTTTAAATTAAGTGGATATATCGTGTCTGAATTGTTTAAAAGCTTTAAATGTTCAAAGCACTCTTTAGCTGCCTTATTTTATACAGTGAAATCTTATGAAGTTGATCTGTTCAAATTATTCAACAGAATAAACCAGCAAGAGTATCCAAGAGTGATGTGTCTTTTGTGCAAAAATAGCCAATTATTTTGTGAGGAGATGATTTAGAGGGTAAAGTGTTTGCTGCATGAATCTGGGGCCATGAGTTTGAATCCCCATCACTCATGGGAAAGCTACGTATTGGTAACCCCCAACCCCCAAAATGAGGAAGTGGAGCTAGAAAGATCCCTGTGGCTTGCTGGCCAGGTAGCCTAGCTGAATCAGTGAGCTCCAGGTTCAAGTGGAAGGTGATAGAAGAAGACATCTGATGTTGACCTCTGGCCTTCACATACATAGCCACACACACACACACACACACACACACACACACACACATGCCCACAAAAAACTACACCACACACACAAAATAATAAATAAAATATATAAAACAGCTGATAAGTCTAGAACATATTACACAGTCTTCATGTACTCATAAAAGATTGTAAAACAGTACCATTTGAAAATGTTGGTAATGCTAACTGATTCTTATATACAGAAAGAAGATTATTTAAACATTTTAGTTGATGATTGAGTGATGCAAATGAACTGTTTTTCAGTAACATACCTCATTTAATTCCCTTAAAATGTTGTTCAGTAAACAGTAATATATTGATCATTAGAAATTTCAACAATTGGAGCTAGAGAGATGGTTCAGCAGTTAAGAGCACTGGGCTACTTTGGCAGAAAACCAGGTTCAGTTCTCAGCACCCACATGGTGGCTAACAACCATCTTAACTCCAGTTTTAGGGGATCCAATGCTCTCTTCTGACCTCCAAGGGCATTGCATAAAATGGGTATATTTACATACATGCAGACAATACACTCATGCACATAAAATAAAATAAAATATTTTAAAAGAACTTTCAGTGATTGCTAAAAGTCTTAAATCAATATTCATTGGGAAATATATATATATATGTTATGCACTAAGCCCCATTCTAAGCCATACTAAGTTTTTACATGTGTAGTAAGTCTTAGTCCTAAACTCTGTGAGGCAGGAACAATTACTATTCCCACTTTCTAGGTGAGAAAACTGAGACTGAAAGATTTAATGACTTCACAAGATTGTACTGAGTAACAGAGCCAAGTATTTAACCCGAGCAACCTGTGTCCAGAAGCAGTCATCTTCAACACTGCACTAACCAGTAACACATCATCTTAAACTCGGGGAAAACTGTGAAGTTGGGAATATATAAATTCTTCACTTAATAAGCATGAAGGGGAAAGATTATTTTCTTATGTCCGTGGCACTAACTGTGACTGGGAACTGAGTCACTCCACAAAAGAATATAAGGCATTACTATTCACCATGATTTAGATCAATTTTGTTTTTTATCTAAAATAATAGAATACACTTTGGTCCTTAAACAAAAAATACTTTAAAAGCTTTTTGTGTTTTGCTATTGTAATGATAGTTGAGCATGAACCTCTAATCCTCCCTCAATTTCTAACACGTGTTCATACATAAAACATACACCTCTCTCTCTCTCTCTCTCTCTCTCTCTCTCTCTCTCTCTCTCACTCTGTCTGATCTTTCTTCACCGGACATACACTGAGACGTGGCATGACACAGCTCGCATCATCCAA
>NW_008329141.1:2257217-2264001 GCF_000622305.1 Nannospalax galili | reverse complement strand
AAGATATAAGGAAGTCTTCATATTCTTGGAAATCTCTGCTCCACAGATAGGATTGGGTGTGCTTCAATGGGACTGAAAGCAATTTATGTATCAACATTCCAGTACTTCATTATTCTGAATCATCTATCTATCTATCTCTCTCTCTCTCTCTCTCTCTCTCTCTCTCTCTCTCTCTCTCCTCTAAGTAGCCTGATGTTTCTTAGACGAGCAGGCAGATAGGAGTGGCATCCCACACCTTGTATGTTCCCCATCCCTTTTCCTCAAGAAGACCACAGCAAGAATTGTAATCATTAGTAACAAGTACTGTGGTTTTATGAGACTTTTGCAGGCAAGAAAACCAGGGTGAGAAACTACCTCTTCCACTTACCAACTGGATTGTCTTAAGAAATTTACATAATGCCTCTGAACTTTAGGGCCCTTCTCTAAATGATGAGAATGACAATTCCAACCTTATAAAGTTGTTGTATATAGGCCCTCCCAGGACAAGAACACAAATAGAGGCCCATATACCATATGTCTAAATATTTAAAGTTATAAATCAAGCCAACAAACTGTTAAAAAAATATGTTCTGTCCTTCTACCTTGACAAGTATACATTCATAATGACAAAATAAAAAATTGTGTAAAGCTATGATTTTTATATGACTGAAGTTGGCAAATGTTGGAGACCAGTCCTTATGTTGATTGGCCAGAGGCTCTGGGATGAGTAATAAAAAGTTATCAAATTAAAATATTTATGTATATTTCATAAGCAAAAAAGTTGTCTTGTTTCTGTTTTTTTTATTTTTTAACAGTGCAATGTAACTACATTTATTAATTCTCATGCGACCACCCAGACATTTTGCTCTCTATACAGTAATGGTTGTAACAATATTTATCTTTTTTTTAACTTTTAAAAAAACTGTATTGGCTGGGCACGGTGGCACACGTCTTTAATCCCAGCACTCAGGAGGCAGAGGCAGGCAGATCTATGTGAGTTCAAGGCCAGCCTGGTCCACATAGTGAGTTCCAGGACAGCTGGGGCTACAGGGAGACCCTGTCTCAAAAAGACAAAAAAAAAAAAAAAAAAAAAAAAAAAAAACTTTGCGAATTTCATGCATGAGTCCTGCATTTAAATCATTTTCACCTCTCTCTTTCCCCCCTACTCTTACCATGTGCACTCCAATTCCCCCTGAATTTGTGACCTCCTCTTGATTATTACTGCTGCATATACATACATATATCATTCTATAGAGAGATAGATATATGATCTACTGAGTTCATTTAACTATGGTTGTATGATACGTGTTTAGGGCTGACCAATTGGGAATGAATCATTGCAATCAATAAAAAGTAAATTATAAGGGATGTAGTTCAGTAGGACAGCAGTTGCCACTTTGTGTGAGGACTTACATTCAATCCCTAGTACTGAAAAAAGAAAATTGTGTAAAAATCTTCAGTGTGTATTCTTAGCACCTCTATTAAAAATTATTTGGGGCAAGGGAGTCTGGAGTGGTTAAGAGCACTGGCTGCTCTTGCAGAGGCCCCAGGTTTGAATCCCAGCACCCACATGGCAGCTAACAACCGTCTGTAACTCAGTTCCAAGGGATCTGACACCTTCTTCTGACTTCCACAAGCATTGCAGGACATGGGTACACTTACATACATGCAAGCATAACACTCAAACATGTAAAATAAAATTTAAAACAATAATAAATTTGCTATAGATGAATTAGTTCTAAGTTCCCCATTGTCTTCTGTAATAGAAATAAACATGTTTCTTTTCAAATATGAAATATTATTTTAATAAATCTATGCATAAATTCTAATGCTCAGTATATCTAATTGCCAGTAAAAGGAATTGATGCCACATTTTATAATGTTATATCTAAATATTAAGTGTAATGTATACACACTGACTAGAAGGAATCTTTTCACAAAATATTCCCAGATACAAATGGTGCAGCTCATGCTGAGTGATGAACACTGTTGGGACCTCTGGTCAGAACACACAAGAGAAAATGAGGCTCTATACTTTTATAACTATCACTCATTACACAAGAGTCTCTGCATTCCTGTTATCTGCGAGGAAGAGTTCTACTAATTAATCAATGTGTCTTTACTCTTCAAATCTTCCCAGTACTCCAAATCCATACAATCAACACATCTTCACAATATTTGAAAGCACCCTCTTCCATCTCAGAGATGCAGGACAAAAGATGTGAAAAGCTTTGCTTTGGAGTCATGAGAACAGATCCTTAAGGGTAAAGGACCACGATGATGGGTGCTCACTAATTTCTTGACCTTTATCTCCTAAAGATGGCTCTAATATCAAAGGTGCCAAGGAATCGATCAAATGTACTGTGTTTTACTGTTTGCTTGCAACACATAGAGATCTCTCAAACCCAGGACTCAAGATCTGATCTCCTTCTAAGTCTCAGGAAAGTCTCAGTCATGTATATTAAATATGGAGACAATGCAGTATATCAGTCAAGTATTAAGGCTTGTCTGGATACCAGTCAGTGACAATGAGTTTTCTGCTTGGAAGGTTGAATAAAACTGGATTCTGTATATGTAAATGGGCAATATCTTCTAGAACTTAGCTCATCTCCAACTACATTTCAAATATTTACTGTAGAAGTAAGACTTTCTTCTGTTTCTCCAGTGATGATGATTAAATTGGAAATTGCTAGTAAATAAGGCACCAGATTAAGGATTCTAGCAATTAAAGACTAGCTTCTAATCTAAAGAAGTTCATGGCTTAAAGGAGATGGGTTATGATTCCAGAAGGACATTTGGCAATACCTGGAGAAAGTTTTGGCTACCCCAACTGTAGACCAACTGGGGTGTGTGGTTGAAATCTAGCAGGTAGAGGCTAAGAATGCTGCTAAACATCCTTCAATACACAAAACAACCTCCACAACAAAGAATTATCTGGTCCACAATGTCAACAGTACCAGGAATGGTGCACACTGCTCTCTTGGGAGAACCAACTATGTGACAAGATATAATAGATTTATATACAATATGTATTAATTTAAGGGCAAATATGGTTATGGGTTTATCATGAAGACCTATTTAATCTTTGAGTCATCAGGTCTTTCTGAACCTGTCTCTACATACCAGGTATCTGAAGCATAAGAATGTTCAGGGTATCATTAAATCCATTGAATGTATAGCATCTATGGGCATGGTGGTCAGAATCCTGGTCATCCAAAGATGTCCATGTCCTATGCTCCAGAGCCTGCAAATATGCTGCCATGGCACAGAGGAATTAAGATTTCTAGTCAATAGACTTTATATTTTAAGAATTTATTTTTAACTTGTGTGTTTGTATATGTAGGTAAGTGAATGTAAGTGCAGGTACCTGTGGAGGCCAGAAGGATACTGGATTCCTCTGGAGCTGGAGTTATAAGAGGTTGTCAGCCACCAGATGTTGGGGTTGGGAACTGAACCTCACACACACACACACACACACACACACACACATACACAATTTAAAATAAATATTTAGGAAAGGTAGATCCTGGGTTACTTTATCCTGGATCACTTGAGTGTCCCAATATAAACACAAAGGTCCTTGCATTTCAAACAGGCAGCAGAAAAGTCAGTGTCAAATGGAGCTACATAAAAAATACTAGATTGGCCACTGACTGCTTTGAAGACAGAGGGGGACATAAGGTAAAGAATACAGGAAGTCACAAGCAAGTAGAAGAGGCAAGAAGAAAGAGTTTCTCCTAAAGGTAACACACAAAAAATATAGCCTTATCATCATCTAGGTTGTTAGCCTAGTAAGATAGGAGAAAAAGAATGTACTCTTAAGTGTTCTCTGAAGTCACTGTGATAGTTACAGTAGCAAAAGGAAAGTAATATTTTAAGGCTTCTAAAATAGAACAGGATTTGTGTGGACAGAACACTGACATCAATACTATCAATGGGATGTCATTCATTCCTTCATTCCTTCATTCATTCATTCTGTCAGAAACTGTGAGTCATTCTCCTAGCTTCCAGCCACCTAGGTAGTGTCAGAACTCTATTCATTGATACATTTCGACAGCAGTGTAGCTAACGGCAAATCCTAGCTTTTGTGAGTCCACAAAAATGAGACATACACCTATGATTTTTTTCTATCTCCTTGACCTCAAGAGACCTATGTCAGTGTTATTTATGTTATTAACTATCTGAATCATCTTCAATGAGTCCCATCACCTACCTGGAAATTGTTTTTCTCAGATGGCATTTAGGAAGTGGGACTGGACAGTGGGTTTCTCACAGAAAAGATCCACATTGTGTTATTGAAGTGCCAGTCAAATTAGCACAACACAAAGTCACAAAAGTCACAGTATTCGTTGAGCAAGTGACCCATCTCTGTTTCCATAGTCTTCATGCCATGTCCTCTGGACCACACCCCAGTGGAGATGATGAATTGACGTTCTGTGAGTGCTCATCTCAGACACTTTTCTTCCACACCACCATTCATCCACGGATCCCCACTATTTCAGCATCCTTCATGAGGTGCCCAAAAAATTCACAAGATTTTAGGAAAGAAAATGGACTTTGGTCATCCATTTTAGTGACTTGTCAGAAATTGTGGAGTTTGACTGAGAAACAGAGGTGATCAGGATCCAAACAGTGGTATATTCTTTCAACAAAGACAGGGCTTTACCAATGAAGAAAAAGTGGAGGAAAGTATAAAATAGCCAAATAGAAACACTAAAGGTGAAAGCATTGTTCTTCTGCCTAACTCTTAATCCTAATTTAAAATGGTGAAATTTTAAAATCCCTTCATCAAGCTATAATTCTAACTGAATAATTAATATTTGACATTAGAACATAAGTCTTGATTACTAAACATCTTAGTCCATTAGTTATATTGTTTTCAAGTTTCTTTAAATAATTGCAATAAAAATTTATAAGCTTCTTATTTAATTCTAAGTTTTCTGAAAATGTCTTACAAAAATTTCCTAGCATTAAGGATATGAAAAACACCTTTGATTTAAAGTGAGCATTAATTAAACAATACTCAAAGAAGCCTCTCAGATTTTATCAAATATATTTGGAGATTTCATTCCAATTCATGTGAAACAGTAATAAACACTAACTATACAGAAAAAAATAAAGTGACTTTAAATCCATTAGTCACATTAAAGCAACCAAAACAAGCACCAGTACAAACTAGACAGAAATACAAAAGAAGAAACAAACAATGGAAATTTTTCTAGTCCATCTCAAGAGCAAATGCCAGGTAAAACTTATCTGTCTGCAGGTGAATGTGTCTGTTTTGAGGGTCATTTTATAGATCCCACTTCCCTTGAGCTATATGAATACCATCAATATAAGAGCTGACTGATAATCCCTTAAACAATATAGATAGGATGTTCAGACAGCAGTGCCTTATGTTGGGCATTAAACAGTTGAAACGTACTCTAAGAGATTCTGGAGGCTGGAAAATAAGTATAACAACATGCATACTGACATGGATTTGATTTTTAAACCACTTTTGTTTACTGTCTCTAGTCATCTTTTTCTTACAATACAGGCCCCCTTGAGCATAAGTTAGGAATTCTACTTGACCCCAGAATGGATGGTAAGTCTTCATATGGATAATCCAAACAGTATCTGACTGCAGAGTCATTAGCACTCCTGGTCTCTGGGTAATGTGGACTCAATTTTCAAGAAGCAAAGGATGATGATCTTAATTGATCTCATTTCATCTGGTGGTAGCCAGGAGGAAATAAAATGTATTTAAAATTTTCACAATCTTTATTTCTTGAAGATGTTGTACTTAATACTATATTTTAGGCTTTGACTTCTATATATTGCTCCTCACCTTTAGTTATTATCCAAAATAAAGAGAATGGGTTTTATAGCCTCTCCATTTCACCAGTAATGACAGCATGCCTTTCCCTTCATTTACAGTCATTCCGAAACATCTTCAGAGTACATTTTGTACTCTGCTTGATTCACTACAGATTTAGTTTTTACAACTCACTTAGAAAAATTTTTAAGTGGTACAGTTTTGCAAAATTCTGCCAAGTTCATAAAATAACTAAATTAAACACAACATTTCAATGCAATCAAACCCTATAAAAGATAAGTGAACCATGAGAATTTGAAATGGTTGCTATTATTTTATTTTTGTCTGGTTTAAACATTGTTAACATACCTGTAATTTGCTATTTTCTAAACATAAAAATAGAATAATAATTTGTTGCATTTTGTCTTTAGTATAACTAACTAAAAGCACTAAAACAAGTTTCTACATATCCTATATCCTGGGAAAATAGTCAACCTTTTCTTTCCTATGTGCTTGAAATGCCTTGGTCCCAAGAGACTTGGCCTTCTAAAGTAGAGACCCTCTAACCAGAGATTTGAGATGTCTGAGGGAGTAAAAGATAAAAGAGAGAAGAGTTGAAGGAGGACAAGCAGATGCCTGATTCCAGAGAGAAGAAATATGATACACAGGGATGGAATATATATAATGGAATCATGTCCATTTGAAGTTGATACTGCATTCGATATGCCTACTTTCTCTAACACCACAACACAGCACCATAGCACATGATGGAGTATCACTTCTTCACTCATAATTGAGTGGTACTTGGTAACTGAAGCTCACTGTTTCTGTTCAGCATCACTATTAGAGGACCAGACAGAATAGTCCTACCCCTGGAAAAAGAAATCTAATTGAAATGAAATCAATGTAGGCTGGGGATATCCTAATTAAAAATCAAATGAAAAGCTGGGCATGGTGCACACCTTTAATCCCAGTACTTGGGAGGCAGAGGCAGGTAGATCTCTGTGA
>NW_008329141.1:2253999-2256760 GCF_000622305.1 Nannospalax galili | reverse complement strand
TATAAAGACAGTACATTAAATTTGATGGTGGGCAGTGGGGGAAGGCAGGGGATCTAACTACCATCAAACTATAGTGTATGAAAGTTGCAAAATTTAATAAAAAATAAAATTAAAAATTCTTTTGTGCTGTACTCTTTTCTCCTAACACCCTCTTATTTCCAAATAATAACTAATAACTGTCCTTGCCTATTTTGAAATGGATTAATTTAGTAAGAATGTTGATTGAATCAGTGTTCACAAATAAATTTTTCTCTTCATTAATTCAAGAGAGAAGTCCAAATTCCTTTTTTCTTTACAATTTTTTCAAATTTCCTTTATTCTTGAGAATTTCATTTCTGCATACAAGTAAATATGATTATTCTCTCCAACAGGACCCCACCCAACTTCATGTCTTCTTTTTGTTAAATAAGGCATTTAGTGCTGCGCATGTGAGCACAGATATTGGGCCATCCACTGGAGCTTGGGAAGCCTGTCAGGGTCCATATCCTCACAAAAGAATGATTCTCCCCCCAAAATTACCAGCTGCCACTAGCCCTTCACTCAAGGGGTGTGGCTTTATCTGAAGAAAAGAAGGCATCAGCGCTCTTCCCCAGCACTGGACCCCAGATACTATACCACCATCCTGCTAGGCAGTTATGCCCACTGATGCAATAATGGCATGACTGTGTGGGCAACTAGAGCTTCTGTGAGTTTATCAGATCAATAGCCATATCATGTCCAGAAGACAGCATTTCAGTGCATTCCTCCCCATACTAGGGCTCTTCATACTTTTGGCCTCCTTTTCCTAGATGCACTCTGAGCCTGAGGAGGGGAGGTTTACACAGATGGGCTATTTAGGGCCGATCACTCAGACTCTTATCCTCAACACTATGACCAACTATGTGTCTCTCTATTGACTGTTGCCTTTTACAAAAAGAAGCATTGCTGACCGTGGTTGAGAATAGACCAGGATCATGGGTATAAGCATAGATCTTTAGAAGGCACTTTGGCACAATGTCCATTTAGCAAAACAACAATATCAGGTTCTACCCTAGGACTTATGACCTCCTCAGCCATGAGCTTTTAACCAAAATCATAGTACCAGACATAAAATTCCCTCATTATGGAACAGTCCTTAAATCCAATCAGAAAGTGTTACCCCATAACAGTCATGCCATTATTGCTTAAGTGGGCATATCCTGGCTAGCAGGATGGTTTTGTAGCATGTGGGGTCCAGTGCTGGGGAAGAGCACTGCTGTCTTTTCTCCATCGGGGAGAAAGTTTCCAGATCAATTTGAGATTAATTTCTCTATGTCCTGAAGTCAAAGCATATGATATCTTCAGCAATAAGGTCTTACTATTAGTTATGGTGAGTAACCAGGAGCAACAGCAATAGCTTGTGTCGTTTTGGAGACCTCTGGGAGCCTTCTCATGGGAAGGTACCCCATTCCTTTTACTGTGATTTTCATTTAATAACCCACATCTTCTGAAAGTGACATGGTCCATACATGGAAAGTAATTCTGTTCAAATTCTCTTTCATTAACATCATATTTTGAAATTCTCTTAAGAACTAGTGGGTTTCTGTTAGGTTTTTTAAATGCCTCTTTAGTTTTGGTTAACTAGCTAACTATCACTTACTCTCGCCCATTCATCTACCTTTATCCCTATTTAATCTTTAAACACACCCCCCTGGCCCCAAGATTTTTCTTTCTTTCATTTCATGTGTGATCTATTGCTCCATTTTTTAATTTTTTTTTCTATTATCTAAAATGTATCAGTAAATGCTGACCTTAGACATAGGTAAATACAAATAAACAGTCAGAATACTGTATTTAACAAAGATTCTTTAAAAGTTAAAGACCATATCAACAAAACCAAATATGATGCTATTGTCCTTCCCAAATGGATCTAACTCATAAATACCCATAACTTTTCTCAGGGCTTTCAAACTTTTTAGACAAAATATGTACCATAACTTCTCAATAAAGTGAAAGATAACACATGATGATATATTGCATGACCTGGGGCTACAGTTAGTGTGTGTTATATGTTACATGGCTTTCTTAGCTTGAATAAAATATTTAAATTGAGTATAGTATCTGAGCTACTCAGAAAACCTTACCAACCTACCACACATTACATAAATACATTTTTGAATGGAACCCTATCTTATTTTTTAATGTAGGAATTTAAAGCTTAGAATGCCAAGAGACAAAGTTAAGTACTCATCCAAACCATGTTTTCCCCACATTTCCACCCAACACCCAAAGCACAATCAGAGAATCAATTTTGACACTCGCACCATTCTAGTGTTTAGAGGGTTTCAAGAATTCCAAGAAAGTATGTCTCTAACCTTACTGGTGTAAAGTTTTAAATTTTTACCTTATGTATTTATTCTGTATGTTAAATTTTCACAAAAGTGAAGCATGATGTGATGTAGAACCTAGAATTGACAAGTTCCTTGTTGATGAATGTGAAATCTTAAACAATATTGAGTAAACAAAAGATTTTGTGCACTTGATTAAATTGACTGCCAAGAGATTTTTGTGCTATTAGATTGTCATTATATCTTTTTTACTTAAAAGCAGTAAGCTCCAATATTTTGAGGCCTACTTCACCCTTTTGAAAAAGTGAAAGTTATAAAGAAATATAACGCACCTCTAGGTGAAGAACTACAAGCAATTAATGGCTACTGAGAGAGGAAGAATCAGTTTTCTCCAGGGATAAGCTCCCTGATATCCTATCCTAAGTGGTCAGTCCTAAACACTTGTACATGCAAGC
>NW_008329141.1:2245774-2253970 GCF_000622305.1 Nannospalax galili | reverse complement strand
ATATTTAGAAAACACATAGACATTTTAAAATGTATAAATCTTGTACCAAGGCTGCTTACTTGAGGCCTTTCTGCACTGAAAAGCAAAAAGCACATGTTTAAACAGTATTAGTTCATATGTACCTGTCCTAGTTTGTCTCTTCACCGCTGTAACAAAACACTCTGACCAAAACCGACTTGGAGAGGAGAGGGTTTGTTCAGCTTACATCTCCTGGGTCACAGTTCATCAGGGAAGCCAAGGTAGGAACTCTGGAAAGAACCTGGAGGCAAGAGCTGGAGCACAGGCCATGGAGGAATGCTGCTTACTGGCTTGCGCCCTGGCCCTGCTCAGCCTGCATTCTTATGCAACACAGGCCCACCTGCCCAGGGGTGGCACCACCCACAGTGGTCTGGGCCCTCCCACATCACTCAACAATCAAGAAGGTGCCCCATGGACATGGCCACAGGCCAGTCCAATAGAGGCAATTCCCCAATTGAGGCTCCCTCAACCCAGGTGTGTCAAGTTGACACTAAAGCTCTCCAGTACAGTACCTAACAGTGCATGTCTTTATCACTCTCCCACCAGGTAGAGCTGTCATCAGGAGAAAACACTTGTTGCTGAAAAGGAGAAATTGGCTTTCAATAATATTTATCCTCTGAAAAGAAAAATATGAATTGGAAAATATGCCCTGCATACAGTGTCTATCCAGGCAACTCTGCAAAATGTTGATTTTTGAGGAGGATTTCTCCCTTCCTTCAAAGAACGGGTGAGGCAATTACTTACCATGTGAACTGTCAAATCAGAGAAAGAAGAGAAACTTAAACTATTCCTATCTACTCTTGGAAATAATCCTAAGAAATAATTTTAAATACATTTCAATTTAATAGACAAATCATTACAATGCAACAAAAAGATAAAGGTGGGGAAAATATCTAGTATTTAAATCAACTCAGTATTAAAACTAGCAAGATTTCCAAGTCACCCAACTTTATTTATAGGGCCTGAAATACAGAAACATGTTAAAATACAAAGATAATTCTGATATTTGGTTCTAAATCATGAATTTCATATGGAGGCTTTCAGATGGGCCTTTTAAATGAAGCTTTTAAAAGGAGGGTTTGATAGAAATTATATTCAAGAAGAGAACTATTCTTAAACTTTTCTGACCTTACATCCCATTATTCTGAACATGCAATAATAAAAATGAAACCATTTCCATAAACATATTCTGTGGTACTATCACAGCACTCTTCTTTGCAGTGATTTATACTAGGCTATCAAAATTCTCTCATTGTATTTCCATTTATAATACTAGAACTGTATAGGGACTGGAGAGATGGCTCAGCAGTTAAGGGCACTGGCTGCTTTTTCAGAGGACCTGGGTTTGATTCCCAGCACCCACATGGCAGCTAACAACAGTCCATAACTTTAGTTCCAGGGGTATCTGTAGCCCTTTTCTGACCTCCACGGGCACTGCATGAAACGGGTGCATTTAACATGTATGTAGGGAATATACTCACACACATAAAATAAAAGTAAAAAATAAAACATTTTTTTAAAAAATACTAAATCTGTGTGGCGTGGAAAGCTGATCATTGGGTATCTGAGCTTGAAGATCCAGGGGATAGTTAGACAATGTATGAAGTTCAACAGGAGAAACAGAAAAGTGAGTAAAAGATCAGAGAGTCAGAGTTTTAAAATATGTATTATAATACAATAACACGATTAAAGAGTAATATTTAAAGTCACCAAAAGTGAAGGTTGGTGGCATTCATAAATCTAGCATACTTAGAGGATACAAGATCCATGCAATTGATCTGAATTCCAAGGGAAGTTCTAACGACACAGGGCCATTACCCATGTCTCTTTCTATACTGTAGCTACATTTCAACTTTCTTAGTGATGTTTGCATTCCAGTCAGCAAGGAGGGAAAAACAAGAACATAGGATGCTAGGCGCACTCTGTCAAAACACAACATGTTACTTTCTTCTACCTTCTATTGGAGAGAATTCAGTCACAAGACCAGATCTAACTACAAGGGAACCTGAGAAAGGTTGCCTCATTTTGTGTGTGTGTGTGTGTGTGTGTGTGTGTGTGTGTTTGTGTGTTGCTTTAAATGAAGACAATATAATTGTGTTAAACAGAACAACTTCCACAAATCTATATTAAAAAGATGATCCTACTTCTCCCCTACTGATTACCGAACAATGTATATGTTCTTACTTTTAGATATAATCAATAAATGCTCTCTAAAAATAAAGCATTTATCTTAAAAACAACAATACTAGAATAGCAGAAAAGCACGTAGAGATAAATCTTCCACGTGAGCTGTTAATGAGAAAAGACAAGAAAACACCAACTCACCCAGAAGAGAAATACCCTAAATGGAGCCAAGGTCTTCTTTGTCAATAGACAGAACTCCGGGGAGGAAGCACTTAGTCTGCTTCTCCCTCCCTATACATTCTAAAGTTAAACTTTATCTTTTTGAAAATCATTGTATTGAGTTCTTTGGAATTTTATGCAATATATTTTGATCATACTTAGATCCCTTGCCTTATCTGTGCCCCTCTTATAGCTCTCCTCCCCACTGGATTTCATGCATTCTGTCATATATGTCAAGGCCTGCTGAGCCAAGTCTATGTCCCCAAATGTTCTTGTATGTGTGTCCATCCACTGGAACCTGGCCAACCTATCAAGTGTTGCTCTCTTAAAGAAACCAGCTATTCCTGTCCCAGTAGTCATCAGCTGCCAATAGTTCCTCAGCTAAGGTTGGGGCTTCTTACACATGTACCCAGTTCTATGCTGGGTTTTTGTCTGGTTTGAGCTTGCATGGGTCTTGTGCATTCTATTACCATTGCTAACATTAAACTTTTTTATTGTAGTATTCTGTTCACTTGTACAACTTCATGAAGTTCTAACATATATACATATAAAAATACAGGTAGAACCCCCTTATTTTGAGCCCTCCAAATAGCTTGGGACTTTCACCTCCATGTAAGTCTACATGGAAATTTAAATTTTTAAATGAAAGTGTTTGAGACTCCATTTTTAATTTTTGTTTTGTTTTATTTTAGACAGGGTCTCCTGTGGTCCCAGCTGGCCCAAAACTCACCATGTAGACCAGGTTGGCCTCAATCTCACAAAGATCTGCCTGCCTCTGTCTGCCAAATGCTGGGATTAAAGACATGTGCCACCATACCTGGTGTTAAGACTCCCTTTTAAAGTATTTTATTGTATTTTATTATTGATTTATGAGTATGAGTGTACTGCCTGCATGTATGTAAGTGCACTCATGTCATGCAGTGCCTGTGGAGAACAGAAGAGGGTGTTGAGTCCCCTGGAACTGGAGTTACCAACAGTTGTTAGCTGCCATGTGAGTATTGGGAATTAAACCAGGCTCTTCTGCAAGAACAGCCATTGCTCTTAATCACTGAACCATCTCTCCAGCCCCAAGACTCCATTTTTAAATCTCTTTGCATCTGTGAGCTACCCCAGGTAAACAGCAATGACACATTGTCCTATTCTAGACTTTGAAATGGGACCTTGCAATGCTAGGACTAAAGAGAATGGTGAGCGCAGGAGGAAGTTTCCTGGCAACATGGTAATGCTGATAAAAGCAGCATCCAGCATCCTTCAGCAGAACTGTTCTAAGCACACCAGTTCTGCTGATTTATTAGACTTTTTCTGAGCATCGTGTTTCTGAGACTAATTTGCCTACTCCTAGGGGACTACCTAGGAATAGAGACTACCATCTTAGCATGTATGACCCATATCCATTTCCATTTTGTAGCAAAGAACATAAATATTGAAGTCAAGGACAGTCACAAGTACAAATGTTGAGATATTATTTTAAGTGATGTGGAGACAATATGTTGTTGGTAAGTAGAAATCAATGAAAATCCTGGCTCTAAAAGGTTTGGACAGGCCCATTTGTCCAGCTCCTCCATCCATAGCACACACAACTTGTCCCGTACTCAGTCCAGTTTCACTTCATACTTGCTACTGTCCTTAGTGGATATCCCACAACCCTGGAATCACCAGTGTCCACAAATCTCTACTACACTAAATTGACCTATATCTTGAGTCTTTGTGGGTGTTCCGGGTATTAGGATGGACCTAGAGCATGAGGCTGATCTGGCAGTAGGGTGGACTGGGTGCCATGGACCACTGGGATGGGCTCTGAGCCTAAGTACATGGGGGCTAGTCTCATACCTGTGTCTGTGGAATTGGTCTTAGAGCCTTGGTCCATAAGGTCTGATCTAGAACTGATCTACTGGGGTAGGACTGGTCCCTAGGTCTTCTGAAACAGATTTGGATCCTGTGGCACCTGGAGCCATAACGATTGGCCCAGAAGAGCCTAGGGTTAGCCTAATGCTTGACACCAAGCTTGGATCTATTGTAACTGATCTGGTACCTGAAGCCACTGCAGCTGAACTGGAACTTGTGTCTACTAATTTTGGCTTAGACACTGAGCATATAAGTGCTGGCCAAGAGGCCAATCTATAAAGGCTAGCTTGTAACTTGGATATACAGAGAGAGTCCTAGATCCTGAGTCTCTACTTCCTGGTCTAGTGCTGGAAGCTAGAGAAACACACTTGTATGTCAAAGCATAGGGAATGTTGAGTTACAGGAGTCAGGCTATTGAATGGGACTATGGGAATCACCCTAGCATTGGACCAGGGCTAGACCTTATGTCTGTGATACCTTCATAGGGTTTGAAGTAAGAAGTGCCAGCTTATATTGAAGAGAGCCTGAAGTTCTGGGGTACAGGGACTTCCTTAGTAATATATGGGCCTAGACTCTGTACCCATGGGGTCAGCCTGGCCTAATGACCATGGGTATGAAGCTTAGCCTAGTTCCAGGGGAGCCTGAGACCTAGGTCTATAGAGCCAGTCTATTATTGGGATTATTCCAGAGTCATGGATGCCTGGGTCAGCTAGGTCCAAAGGCAGGCCAAGAGCTACGAATCACACATACCACTAAGGTGAGTCTCAAGTCCAAGGCCACCAATGCTTATGTGGCATTAGATACAGTCTAGAACCTGAGGCCACTGAAGTCAGCTTGCCAATTAGATGTTTTGGAGACTGAACCCACCTTTCTAGCATCAATATTGGGGCTGTGAGAGCAAGGATCGTTCCAAGAGAGACGTGGACACTCAGTTTATAGCTATCAGTCTAGACCCTGAGTACAGAGGCTACCCTAGCACTGATTGAACCAGGATCCCAAATCCACAGGAGCCAGCCTAGAAACTATGTCCAAGAGCACTAACCTGACAACCAGGGCTTTAGGAGTCAATGTGGCAGTCCTTGGAGCAGTCTGGAACTTGAGTGTACCAGGGCTGACCCAGTGCTCAAGGTAGCTTAGAGTTCAAGTCTGCCACTGGATGTTGACTTAGGCTGGATGCCGTAGTCCACAAAATAGCCTTCAAGCTGGGGCTGTGGGTATCCCCCAGGTATTAGGTTTCACAGGGGCCATGACTAGTACTGGAGGTTAATGTGATGCGATACTCCTGTACTCACACAGAGGGCATTACTCTCCATTGTCTGGGGCTGCATGTCATGTGAAGCTATGCTTCCTACTACTCTAGGTATCTTGTTTCTGTGTTATTCCCAGGGACTGTACTATGTCTTTCTCAGCTTTTGTGAAGTTACTTTGAGTGTGACGACTGTTCATATTCATGGATTTCTGGAAATAGAAGGACTGCTGACATTATTTTCTATATAATTCCTTTAAAACAACAAAAACGCATTGTAATTGAATTCTGTAACTGAAAGTGTTTTATAGATGGTATGGGTACTCCAGTGAGAAACTGGGTAGACACTGACTCTCTCCCCTTCTCTCATTACATTTCTTTCTTTCTTTCTTTCTTTCTTTCTTTCTTTCTTCCTTCCTTTCTTTCTTTCAAGGGGTGGGGCCTGGGGAGTGTATGCTATGGTATGTGAAGGGCGGAGGACAACTTGAGAGAATCCTTCTGTTCTCTCTTTCCACCATATTTGTCCTGGAATGAAACTAAGGTCTTTAGACTTGTCATCGGTTAGGGTACTTTTACCACCGAGCCATCTTGATAGCCTTCATAGTGTTGTTACTTTTCTTAAATCGCATTTATTGTGCTGTGTGTGTGTGTGTGTGTGTGTGTGTGTGTGTGTGTGTTGGGACAGGGGGTGGGCTGTCTCTTATGTTGGAATATTGGATTCCAGCTCATGAGGACACGTTTGTGTACTCTAAAAACAGGATCTTCCATCATCACTCCCTGAACTATTCCCTATTTAAAATTCCAATAGCATAACCCAAAGAGCTCACCAGTGACTGAAGTGATTATAAACTCTCTCTGTGGATTGAAAGTAAAAGCATAGCAGCATATTATAGAGATTTTAATTATTCTAACCATTCAGTTTCCACAAAGAGCGGTATATTGTCTCGAGTTTCTTTTACCCCTTCCATGTAGGTTGCTCCTGGGGAAACAACATTTCTCTCCTAGGATGACTTAGCAATTGCTTTACATCTTAGTCACCAACGTGCTATTCAGTCCAGCTACAACCAGTTCAGCATAGGCAATGAGTGCTAAGACAGTTCCTAGATGGAAACAATCCTAAAACAGGCAGAAAATGGGGCAGTGGAAGAAATATTTCATATTAATCCCCCTTTAAATCTCTGCCATGGAATGAATTAGAGAAAGAGGTGAAGAATGAGCTTCCCAAGTACATAAGTGCCTTTTAGACAATAAAAGGCTTTCCTGCCACTAGTTCCACACACTGACATCTCTTTCCTATAACTAGCTACAAGTTAGTAGTTAACACAGGCATTGGATCCCACATCTATTTCTAGAAACCTACTTTCTTTGGCTATTTTTTAAATATAGAAATGACAGTTTGTGGCTTGCAGAGCTTGGGCCTGCAGGCTTAGCCTCCATCATCCACACTCTTGTCTATAAGCAGAAGTTCTCTTTGCTCACTTAGGAAGATAACACCTAAATCGTTGGTGCAAGAAATCATATGCCATGGCATTCATGCCCTCACCATTTCCTTGACTCACAGACTAAGGATGCAGACTTTTTAGTAACTCCAATATTTCACACAGTTCTCTTTTAGAGGTAAGAGTAAGTTGTACCCAACAAATCAAGAACCAATTCCTGTCAACATTTCATCATAGATGACCCCATACCTTCCTGAAAAGATTTTGGCAGTTAATGGCTTCTGGCAGATGGGGATCATTTTCTTCAGTAGTCTTTCCAATGGTATGTTGCTTTTTTCTTAGTACCATTTGCATGGAATATTTTTTTCTATCCTTTCACCTTAAGGTAGTGCCTGTCCTTGAAAGTGAGATGAGTTTCTTGCAGACAACAAAAAGATGGGTTTTGTTTCTTAATTCATTCAACTAGTCTGTGTCTTTTGACTGGGGAGTTCAGTCCATTGATATTTAAAATTATTAATGAAAAATGTGTATTGATTCTTGTCATTTTGATTTCTGTCCCCATTTCTGGTGTAACTGTGCATTTCCACAGTTACACCTTCATTAAGTTTCTTTCTGTCACCCATAGGGTATAGTTGCTCCTTTCTTCAGCTCTTTGTATTGCTTCAAGAACTCTCTGAAGAGCTAGTTTCATGAACGTGAATTCTTTCAGCCTATTTATGTCTTGGAAGATTTTTCTTTCCCCTTCGACTAGAATAGACATTTTGGCTGGGTAAAGTAATCTGAGTTGGCATCTGTGGTCATTTAGAACTGGGAATACTTTGGTCCAGGCTCTTCTAGCTTTCATAGTTTGCACTGAAAAGTCACCTGTAATTCTGATGGGTTTTCCTTTATATGTGACTTGTTTTTCTTTTGCAGTTTTCAGTATTTTCTCTTTGTTCTATATGTTTAATGTTTTTACTGTGGTGTGCTGTGGAGAGTTTCTTTTCGGGTCCTGTCTATTTGGTGTTCTATATGCTTCTTGTATTTGTATGGGCATGCCTTTCTTTAATTTTGGAAAACTTTCTTCTACAATCCTGTTGAAGATCTGGTCCAGACCATTATCCTGAGATTCTTCTCCTTCCTGTATGCCTATGATTCATAAGTTTGGTCTTTTTTGCGTATTCCATTCTTGTGTTTTCTTAAATTTCTCAGAATGTTTGCTTGAGTGGTCTAGTTTGTCCGCTTTATCTTCCAGTCTTGACATTCTGTTTTCCATTTCATTCATCCTATTGGTGAGGCTTTCTCTTGTCATTTCTAATTGGCTCA
>NW_008329141.1:2238582-2245630 GCF_000622305.1 Nannospalax galili | reverse complement strand
TCGTGTTTATAATTGTTCTTTTGAGTTCCATGTCCTGTGTTATCTCTAGGGCTTTCTCATTGTGCTCCTCTAGAATACTGCTGGTACTTGGTGGGGATATATTATTTTGGTTTTTCACGTTATTATTATTTTCTCTGTGACTTTGACATGTGGATTTCTTTTGTAGTTTCTGATTCTTATGTGACTCAAGCTTGCCTTTGTTGAGTTTAAGTCTGCTTCTTTTTGTAAACTTTATGTGCCTCTGTGGCTTACTTGCCTTTGTTGAGTTTAGGTCTGCTTCTTTTTGTAAACTTTATGTGCCTTTGTGGCTTACTTGTTGGGCGTGAAGAGGTGGTTGCTCTAGGCGTAGGATCTCTCTTCTGATTTTTATAAAATGTTTGATTTATTTATTCTTTATTTTATGTGTATATGTGTATTGCCTGCATGTGGGTAAGTCCACCCATGTCCTGTAATACCCAGGGAGGTCAGAAGAAGCTGATGGACCCCTGGGACTCGAGTTACGGACAGTTGTTAGCTGCCATGTGGGTGCTGGGATTTGAACCCAGGTCTTCTGCAAGAACAACCAGAGCCATCTCTCCATTTTTTCATATTGGAGGGGCCAGATGGCTTTCATCCTGCTGCTCAGGAGTTCCCACAGTGACCCAAGTTGGATCAGGATCAGATGCTTTCAGGCTTTCTCCTAAGGTCTGGATCCCTCTAATCAGCAAGCACAATGCAATTTGGGAGGGTTTCTAGGTAAAGTTAGGATTCAGGACTCTCAGGCATTCAGGGAAGGGGGCTGGTTGAAGAAATCCAGGTTGGGGTGGGACACCCAGGGACGAAGGCTAGTCTCAGGTATACAAAGGTGAAGTAGGGGAAGGAAAAGGCTTTGAGGGCTCCAGGGGATTAGACATAGGAACTGGATTGGTCTGGGTACAAAGGATCAGGAAGCAGTAGGAAGTCTGGGCCAAAAAGGTAGTCCCAAGGTGGTCTGGGGTGCGAAGAGAAGAAATGGACCAGTGGGGGAGCTAGGAGGGCGAATGAGGTTGTGGGAGTCAAGGCACAGTGGGCAACATCAAACTTACCCAGGAAAGATGCTGGCCTCAGGAAGTTAGGGATTGGGCTGGCCAGGGATGAAGGCTGGTCCAGGCATGCAAAGGCGAGTTAGGGGAGAGAACAGGCCTTGAGAGCTTCAGGGGACCAGACTGAGGAGCTGAGTTGGTCTGGGTGCAAAGGGTCAGGAAGCAATGGGAAGTCTGGGCCAAGAGGGCAGTACAGAGGTCTGGGGCGCCCAGAGAAGAAATGGGCCAATCATGTATGACATTTTCAAAGGATAAGAAAAATTAAAAGAAGGAAACAAAAATATTAAGTGAATTTTATGCCTTTAAATTTGGAAACATGTTTTGTCACTGAGAAAGAATCATTTTTTGACTGCAAAGGGACATAAAGCTTCCAAATCAACAATTGCTCTATAAGTAGATACATCTCAAGTTTCCTATAATAAGCCAGCTGTGTGAGGGATATGGGGTTATGGGGAAAGAGAGAGTCCAGTAGAAATCTAGGACATATTTATGTTTCCTCTGATCCCACAGGTAAAATCCTTGTAAATAATACCAGCCTCCAAGGCTGGTGAGGTGGCTCAGCAGGTAAGTGTTATTTCTGCTAAGCCTGACAACCTGAGTTTGGTCCCTGAGACCCAGATGGAAGAAAGACAGAACCAACTCCCACAAAATTAGTCTCTGACATCTGTGTGTACCCAACCATTCAACCCTTCCTCCTACCACATAATAAATAAGTAAATAAATAGAAGTAATTAAAAAAAATACAAGCCCCCTCCCCCAAATCATGATTTTTTTCATTTTTTAAATTCAAGGGGCAAATAAGATTAGAGCTTGGAATGGGACTTGAATACTAGACTATTAACTTTCGTTCCTGCCTTAGGCAATTTACTTAGCATCTAACACTTATGTGCCTTATCTGCCTCATGAAGGTAATTTCTTTGGGGATGAAAAGGAACCATATAGACAGCCTCAACACAGTGCCTGACACAAACTGTGGGTTTCTCTGCTCTGTTTGCTCTTCCTTCACTCACATGCTCCTCTCCTATTCTTCCCATCATTGCTACATGGCTGTGGTTCTTCCTGCTTATGGCTGCTTTCTCAAGGTCTTTCTTACATATTGCAAACTGGTGGCAACTAGTCTAAGCTGTTGCTATTAATATGCTACTAAACTCTGAATAGAAAACCAATATAAGATTTAGCTTTAGGAGAACGTGAAGTCTCAGAAAACTCATGTTGCATTTAGTCCAGTTGGGTGAGTGTTTACATTTCTAACCAAATTGAAATTACTCATTTTCTTCATCCAGAGGTAGACATTCCACCCTTGAAGACATGACAATACTCTTGCCCAACCATCGATACTCAACACCAAATCCCACAAGCACTGAATCTAAGAAAGATGCATCCTTTGATTCTGTATCTTCCAATACTCATTTTCCTTTAATGGCTACATAATGCTTTTCCTTACAGTATTAAAAAAGTCCCATAACCCAACAACTTACATATATAATGCAAAATCTCTGCTGCCTAAATCTTCCCAAGTCTTTCTGTCTATGGGGAATTCAATATTTTCATAATTAAATGAAAAGAATTAAGTCTCCATCCCACACACTAAGGAAGTCCAGAATTCTGGTCAAACATTCTATGAGTTCTTATGAGAAACTGAATGCTCCTTATCACCTTGCAGTCCAAACTGAAGGGCGTTCTCACCGTTCTGCAGCTTGAATATTCCTTTTCCACAGCTCAGGTCCAACTCATCTGTCCTCAAAATATAATATAATTTGTACATTTTATTAAAATTTTAAGTGAATTAGGAAGTATTACAGAAAAGGGTAGGTATTTGAGAATTGCTTCTTAAAATTCCATGGCCTCGTGCCATAGTTAATATCTTGATGGCCCCTTCTCCCCAACCCCTCAAAATTTGGTTGCCTGTAGGTCTGTTGTTCTGAATGGCATCTACACCACATTTTCAAACCCACAAAACTCTGCCTTCCTCATCCATCAGCTAAAAGCTTTTAAAATTCCTTTGTATTATATACAAGCAATTTAACCTCACCATCTCATTCAAGAGAGTATGTCTCATTCCTTCGTTAATATAAATCTGATACAGGTACTGAAAAAATGTTCAATGTTTAATTTTCTTATACTGAATTTCATTCCTTAGATCAAATAGTCAACCTAAAGAGGAAATGAAGACACGTTAAAATACGTTTTATTGGATCTTCAAAAATTCAAATTTCCAAAGTTAAAATAATGATGTAAAACACCTGGTTCATTTTATAATCTCATGATACTGCAATCCAGGAATTGTGAGCCTTCCATGTTTATTTTACATGCAATCTATGTTTGACAGTAAGGACTGGGCACCTCAAAGTTTTCATAGTTTGAAATGTTAGCATACAAATTTCAGTCATTCTAACACTGTCAGTTCCATAGCCATTATTCTATGCTCATTTTCTGAACCACAAAATATGATCAATGGGTCCATAAAAGTAGAAATATTCTGTAGGATGACATGAGACCATGGCCTGCTCCTTAGAGCTAAGTTTTTCCATATGATACAGCATCACTATTTACAGATGTACTAACATGCAGTTGGCTTATAGGAAGGTACAATAGAAAGACAAGACCTCTATGCCTTGACTTTTGGCATAGTAGTCTAACTCAGTAGACCTAATAGATTCAGTGAATCCCAGCAACCTGCCAGTGGTATCCAGCTCTGTCCTGGTTCTTCCATGTCCTTCCCAGGTTTGGGAGTCCTGTTTTGCAGACGTGCTTCTGCACAATCTTTCCCTTTGTTGTGTTTTTTGAGTGCTGTAATCCCTTTTCCTTTTTCTTTTATTTCTTTTTCTGTACCCTTAGGATAGATGAGGGCTGGCATCACAGGCTCTAAAATAAAATTCAAACCACTTTCCAGATATCATCCCTAAAAGTATCAAGCTAATGCAAAAAGATAGTCAATGCCTGATCCAGACTAGGTTTGACTAGATATTTTCCAAAAAGTCCACGTGTTGCTAATCAATAAATATATTGCTTCATGCCTAGGACTTTTTTAAGAGTATGGCAAATGCATGCTGAGCTCTTTACATTGTTAAGTTTGCATACATTAATGTGTAATAGTTCTTATATTTACCTGATTGCCATATTTTGTACATTTTAAGAGAAGAAAAATAACCTCAAGGCACACTATGACACTGTATGATCTGACAGGTCAGTTCTTAGGAAGCTGTGACTATGTGGTTAGACACCCTTCCTATGGAAACAGGATAGTGGCTAAGCCACTTGACTGTCTAGGGAGGCTAATTCAAATTCCAGATCCACCACCTGTGCCTTTCAGAGGCTTCAATTTTCTCACGTTATAAGTTTGTGAAAATCCCCCTTAGATGGGTAGAATAAAAGTTAAAAATGCTAATAGATGGAAAGAACATAGGAGAGTGCTTTCAATATAGTAAGTCATCTCCAAAAGCTTACCACTGTTGACTCTTTTAATTAGTCCGAAATGACTTCCAGGACAGGTCTGTCCTTTTGACCGAAGGCATTTGCATCAAACAGCATAAAGCTCTGACATCCAGAAAACAAAACACTCTTTTGCTTTTCTCAGCCTTTGTTCCTTCATTTCAAAAATATATATTGAGCTTCCAAATATCATGTGTTAAAATAAATGCCAGGGATACGGTACCAAACAAGAGAGACGGGTTCACGTGAAGCTTTAGTTCTAGAAAATGGAAAAAATAAACATAATGAATAAGCAAACTATGGAAAGGGTGTAGGATAATAATAGCACTCTGCAGAAAATAAAATGAGTGATTTAACAGGAGGGTAGAGACACAGAGGGAGTATATTCTACAAATAAAACTAAGACCTGAAGAGGAAGGTTGCTTAAAGACTGGGCTGGGCCCCCTCCGGGAGAGAGAAGAGCTGGTGCTCACGCTGCAGAAAGGAAGCAGTGGTACCGAGGTGACTAGAACCAGAGCATCACCGAGCTCAGAGATACAGTCAAGAGCCAGGCAATATGTAGCTTTGTGTCTTACATGCTGGTCAGATTTGGACTTTATCCTGAATGAGGTTAGAGTAAATGTGGATATCATCTGATTTATAATTCTTAACCATTACCCAAGAGGCCAGGCTGAGAATCAGCTCTAGGAGAGACCACTGCAGGCAGGTGAGAGATGCTTCTGACAGAACTTGGATTTGGTGCTTGTAGGGAAGGAGGGTCCAGGATGAGAGAGCAAGAAGAAGGCAGGCATTTCTCTTGTTTTAGCCTGAGGAGCCAAATGAATGGAGTCAGGGATCATGGGGAGTGTAAGTCAAATTCACTGCTGGGAGGCTCACTATGGCATCCAATCCCCTCCTCCCAGTCTTTGTGAAAACCTCAGGAAAAAATTCTCCAAACCCCGGTTTGAAGAATTTTCACGAGTTTATTGGACTTGCTAAATGAGCTTGGGGTGCGGGTTTACTTACAGACAAGTGGGCAGCACCCCCATTCACGGCTGTGTTTGAAAGTCCACGCCCAGACATAAATCCCCTGTTTCCAGACAGCCTTACAAAACGGCAAGGGACCAGCCTCATGGTTTTCCCAGCTTTTATACCCTTAGCCCCTCCCCTGCAAGTGGCTATGGTTAACCGATTGGCTGAAGGAGGGAAGGGGAGTGGCTTCTTTGCAGAGCGTGGGAAGGAGGCAGGTCCATGGCTTGTCATCATAGGGTCAGAGGAACATCCTCCAGGTCACAGGGAGATAGAAGTTTGGAGGAGAACGTCAGATGTTTTATGGATCTTTTATTTTGGCCACTTGCATTGACTAAGGGATATATTTTCTAAGTTGGAAAGAAATGAAGAAACCTCATTTTTCAGACTTCTGAATTTTTAAGCATAGGTGAGGGCAATCCTAATTGACTAATGAAAACATTGTCCTTCCCCATATTACTTCGTTTTCGTGTCATATCTGCATATGTATTCATACTCGTAGTGTTTCTGGCTAAATTTTATCTAAATTTCATTAAGACTATAAATCTTTTGATTAAAGTTCAAAGAACCACAGACAGGTTATGCTGTTTGGGAATAACTGCTATATGATAAATATATGATAAAATAGTATCAACAGCAAAGGCAGAGTTTACAAAAATTCAGGATAGTGTTTATGTCTGAGAAGAACAAAAAAGATTCAAATACATTAGTAAATTCTCTTACATAAGTGATCTAAGGGTCAAATAAAAATTTATTTTTCTAAAAGTTGCATATAGATGAAAATTGCATATATGATAGATATCAGAGTAAAAAAGGAAATTAATGAAGTTCATTCTTCTTCTGTTACTTAGAGTAGCACTGGTGATTTCTAACTACATTACTTCCTCCACTAAATCATTACTCTACAAGGGCAGGAGTCTCTTTTGACTACAATAGGGGACTCTGGTTCCTTCCCACATTTGTTCTTTGTCATACAATGGACCAACACCCAGACCTCTCATCTTCCATACCAACAATAAGTAACATGTCCCAGAGCTGGGTTTGTGCAGGTGGAACAAAAGACACAACACCTATAACTTAAATAATATCTCACATCCACTTTCTCCTGTGTCTTTCCATGGGAAACATGAACTTATGAGAAACCAAGAATCATACCTTCCTAACTTACTTTGTTCCAAACCCACAGCATTTTAAAGCATCATAGAATAAAAGGGTTTAATGTATTGACAATGATGACAACTAAAGTATGTTCTAAGTAGGAACTGAACTGTCTGGAATAGGTTGTACATGATAGTTTCACCATTTCTTAAACATTAAGTAGTTCTCAATCTGTGTTAGCCAGGGTTCTTCAAAGAAACAGAACTGGTCAAATGAATATATATTTATAGAGATTTATCAGCTTAGCTCACAGGATAGAGTCCAAGTAGTCCAACAAAGGATGCACCACACTGAAGAGGCTGAGAATACATAGTCGCTCAGTCCACTAGGCTGGATGTCTCAGTAGTCCAAATCTGGTGCTGAAGTTGTGACCAATTCCAAATGATCCG
>NW_008329141.1:2236636-2237703 GCF_000622305.1 Nannospalax galili | reverse complement strand
AGAAGCCCAAAGTGTCCAGGGGGAAGTCTTAGCTTCCAGTTCAATGGAATGTTTGTTGTCTCTCCTGGCAGAAGCACTCGCTCCTCTGGAACCAAAACATCTAAGCCAGTAGAGTGCAAAGTCGAGGGTACAGGAAGCAAAAATTTTCCTAGTGGGTCACCAGGGGTGATAGTGAGTGGAATCATTCCCACTCTCACCTCTTGATTCCTGGACCCGTGAATCCTGGCTATAGGAGACACTGTAAGGCGATGGATGCTGGTTCAAAGTATACACTGCCTTCTAGAGGACACTGCCCCAGCCATCCAGGCTATTGCCACCAAATTGGCACTGTATGTCTTTAAGAGACCATCCCATCGTTCTATCAAGCCAGCTGCTTCAGGATGATGGGGAACATGGTAAGACCAGCGGATTTCATGACCATGGGCCCACTGTCACATTTCTTTGGCTGTGAAGTGAGTTCCCTGGTCAGAATACCATGATGGTGGATAAGGCATTCTGTAAGTCCCTGGATAGTAGTTCTGGCAGAAGCATTATGTGCAGGAAAGGTAAATCCATAACCAGAATAAGTGTCTATTCCTGCAAGGACAAACACTGTCCCCTCCAAGATGGAAGTGATCCAATGTAGTCAACCTGCCACCAGGTTGCAGGCTGGTCACCATGGGGAACAGTGCCATATTGGGGACTCAGTGTTGGTCTCTGCTGTTGGCAGATCTGGTACTCAGCAGCAGTTGTAGCCAGGTCAGCTTTCATGAGTGGGAGTCCATGCTGTCGAGCCCATGCATAACATCCATTCTGCCACCATGGCCACTTTGTCCATGGGCCCATTGAGCAATGACAGGAATAGCTGAATAAAGAGGCTGACAATCCACAGAGCGGGTCATCCGATCTACTTGATTATTGAACTCATCTTCTGCTGAAGCCACTTTTTGATGAGCATTTACATGAGACAGAAGTATGTTCACATCCTTTGTCCATTTGGAGAGATCTCTCCACATACTTCTTCCCCAAATGTCTTTCTCACCAACTTTCCAATCATGCTCCTTCCAAGTCCCTAACGATCCAGCCAA
>NW_008329141.1:2233758-2235911 GCF_000622305.1 Nannospalax galili | reverse complement strand
TGGCCTCCACTGTGATTCCCCTATGGGGGCCTGCCAGAGACTCCAAACAGCATCTTTATCTACCACTGATACCTCAAGCACCATCGGGTCTGCTGGATCATATGGCCCAAGGGGCAGAGCAGCTTGCACAGCAGCCTGGACCTGTTGAAGGGCTTTTTCCTGTTCCAGGCCCAACTCAAAGGTAGCTGCCTTCTGATTCACTTGATATATGGGTCGTAGTAAAACACCCAGATGAGAAATGTGCTGCCTTCAGAATCCAAACAGGCCCACCAAGTGTTGTGCTTCTTTCTCGGTGGAGGGAGGGGCCAAATGCAACAACTTATTCTTCACCTTAGAAAGAATGTCTCTGCCACACCACTGAACTCCTAGAAATTTCACTGAGGTAGAAGGCCCTTGAATTTTGGTTGGATTTATTTCCCATCCTTTCATGCGCATATGCTTAAACAACAAGTCTAGACTGTCTGCTACCTCCTGCTCACTGGATCCAACCAGCATAACATCATCAATATAGTGGACCAGTGTGATATTTTGTGGAAGAGTCAGGCAATCAAGATCCTTTCGAAACAAGTTATGGCACAATGCTGGAGAGTTAATATACCCCTGAGGCAGGACAGTAAAGGTATACTGTTGGCCTTGCCAGCTGAAAGAAAATTATTTCTGGTGGTCCTTATGAACCAGTATTGAGAAGAAAGAATTTGCCAAATCAATAGCGGCATACCAGGTGATGTATTAATCTACTCAAGTAAGCAAACCACATCTGGAACAGCAGCTGCAATTGGAGTCACTACTTAAGTTTTTAATAGTCAGCTGTCATTCTCCATGACCCATCTGTCTTTTGCACAGGCCAAATAGGAGAGTTACAGGGAGATGTGGTGGGAATCACCACCCCTGCATCTTTCAAATCCTTGATGGTAGCACTAATTTCTGCAATCTCTCCGGGGATGCGATACTGTTTTTGGTTCACAGTTTCCCTGGCAGAGGCAATTCCAGTGGTTTCAATTTGGCCTTTCCAACCATAATAGCCCTCACTCCACAGGTCAGGGAACCAATGTGGGGATTCTGCCAATTCCTAAGTATATCTATCCCAATTATACATTCTGTACTGGGGAAATAACCACAGGATGAGTTCAGGGATCCATTGGACCCACTGTCAGTCAGACTTCAGCCAAAACTCCATTTATCACCTGACCTCCATAAGCCCCTACTTTAACTGGAGGGCCACAATGCTTTTTAGGATCTCCTGGAATCAGTGTCAACTCAGAACCAGTCAGAAAGTCTGATTATTTCCTTTCCCCCAATGTACAGTTACTCTAGTAAAAGGCCGCAGGTCCCTCTGGGGAAGGATGGTGAGAGGCAAACAGCATAACTCTTTGGTACTGTGACAAAGTCCTTCCTCAAGGGCACCTGGCCTTCCTTTCATTCAAGGGGTTCTGGGTCTCTAAACTGTCTCAAGTCTGGAAATTGTTTGAGTGAGATTCTCTATTGCTGCGATCCAATACTGACTTCCTGTCATTTGTCCTAGAGCTTTTCTGCTCATACAGTCAAATAAAAACTTAGTAGGCTTTTTTTATTTTATTTTTATTTTTTTTTAATTAAAAGAAGCATTTCATTACAACAGCATTAACCTATTCAATAACATTTTTCTGAGCTAGGGTACATCTCTTTCAAAATTGGGTGTACATTTTTAGGTTTACAGAGGAATTATTACGCTTGTACAATCTTTTACTGATTATAAACTCTACAAGACATAAAATTAAATGAGGTTTTAATGTTTAGAAAAGATCTCCACTTCGTTGTTAAAATACAGTTTCATACAGAAAAATTCATTTTAAGGCAACTGACATTGAGACGTTTTCACATGCATTTCTAATCTCTATATATATGACTATTACTGGTCACAGTCACTTACTTTCTGAGTTCCGTGGCATCTGAGTATGAATATAAACTCGTCAGATAAACAGCCTTCTTCTCCCTCTAGAGCCTCCATACTCTGTCATCCCTGCCAATGTCCACTGTGTTGTCAGGACCCCCATCTATTGCCCCCATCTGTCCTTCTGATAAATCTAGTCAGCCAGAGGTCCCTGTTCCAGGAGGATCAGCTGTTCCTCATCTACAGCAATCCATTGTCAGTATTCCTTTGGATAGAATTGGGG
>NW_008329141.1:2225791-2227654 GCF_000622305.1 Nannospalax galili | reverse complement strand
AGGCACCAAGCCGGTGGGGGTGAACAGGGTCAGGAATCAGCAGTGGGTCCCCAGGTATCTGGGGCCCCAAGACTAGGAATGGCACAGGGCCCAAGCTAGGAGTAGAGAACAGCGGGGGAGATGGAAGGGTGAGCGTGGCTGGTGGAGTTAAGGCGTGGAGGGCTACATGGTAGACTTACCCCCAGAGAGGCCCGAGGGCGGGAGAGTGTGCCAGGAGAGTTAGCCAGTGGTGCAGGTCCAGGAAGCAGGGAGAGGTGAGGGCGGGGCCAGGTCCCAAGGAAGCAGTGCTCCTGGGGCCCAAGGAAGGCACCAAGCTGGCCTAGTTGAAAACGATCAGGAAGCAGCACCAGTTCCCCAGGTGTCTGGGGACCCAAGACCAGTAATGGCGCAGGGCCCAAACCAGGAGCAGAGAACAGCGCAGAGATGAAAGGGCGAATGAGGCCGGGGGAGGCTCTGCACTGGACCCACCCCGAGAGGCCTCCTTAGTAGGCTTCTTATCGTACCACAGGTCCATTCATTATAAGTATGGGGTCATGTCATTATAAGTATTGTTTTCCCTTCACTTTCCGTTATGATATGTACACTCATGTTGTGTTTGGTAAGTCAATAATGCCACCTGACCCTACTCCAAGGTCCTGTTACACCTATTATATTTGCATTTAATTTACGGAATTTAGCAGCAGCATCTCCAACTGTAAGATTTGGCATAAGGAAAAGAGCAAAAACAAAGCTCTTCAAAAGTTCTGGTGTCTCTCTCAGTATTTTCTATCTTATAAAATTAGTAAAAGGCATGTCCTCTGTGCCCTCCCATTGTGGAGGATTTGGTGTTGCACTGGGAATCTACTTGAGCATAACAATTTTCCTGAGCCTTACAAATCCCTTCATGAACACTAAGTCAAGGGATATCAGGTATCTCCAGCTCTCAGTCAGAAGCCATCTTTTGATAAATACCTCAGCCAAACAATCAAATAAACTTTTAACACCTTTTTTTTAACTGCACGAGCTTCCATATTAAACCTAGAATCTCCAGTAAGGGGGCCCATGTCAATAAACTTAGCCTGATCCATTTTTATGTTCCTCCCACCATTATCCCATACCCTTAAAATCCATTCCCAGACATATTCATTAGACTTCTGCTTGAAAGATTAGAAAATTCACTAAGTTCTTTAGTGGTGTAGCGCACCTCCTCATGGGGCCTGCTTAGCTTTGAGTCTGGTTCTATGTCTAGAGGCAACAACAACTGGGCCCTGAGGGACATCATCTTTGTCTTGCTGAATGGGATTAGCTTCCTCAGTGGGATTAGTTTCCTCAGGCAAGGGTGGGTCTGCTGAGAGTGGGGAGATCAATTCATCAGGTGAATCAAATTCCTCAGAGTCTGAGGATTCAAGATCCTCAGCCTCCTCAGGGTTCTCCCACACATCTGCATCCCACCTCCTACCAATGCCCTCACCTTTACTGCTGACACCCTTCAAGGCTGGGAATTAAATTTGTGTTGTAGGTCATCCAAACATATAATAAGGACTCCAGCTTGATTTTCTGCAGGTTTAGCTCTCTGGCTGCTGGAAAGAGGATTCTCTTTCAGGGCACACTTGGAAACTTTTAAACTGTTGATTCGAATCTGGAGCTTGTCAATTTTATCATTAAGCTCATTGTTTATCTTCATCACTTTATCCAGAGATGCCAGAAATAACCAGTCAGCATCATTTTTTTTCTTATTTTTCCACGTTTTATGTATAGAGTCACTAAATTTCTTGCTCTTCACAAGAGGTGAGCAAGGAGATTCAAATTGGTCTATCTCCATAATTGTTTCAAATAGTCTACAACATGGATTTTCAGTGCTGTCCATGCTATCTGAAGACTGAG
>NW_008329141.1:2222406-2225287 GCF_000622305.1 Nannospalax galili | reverse complement strand
TCCAAAAGATCAGCTAGTCTTCAGTCTACAGCAGCAAGACGAACTCACCAGCAAGAGAGAAGGCAAGCAGCAAGAAGCCTGGCATTCTTCTCTGCCTTGGCCTTTTTATATGGCCTGCCATCAGAAGGTAACACCCACATTTAGGGTGTGTCTTCCAGCTTCAGATGATCCCATCAAGAAGATCTCTTTCATTTCAGTTAATCCCGGATCCAGTCAGGTTGACACTCAGGATTAGCCATCACACATTCCAAATGAATATTTGTTCTTGTTTCAGGTCTTTGGCAAAGGGTATAAGAAGTCATACATTAGCTCTTGTTTTGGAAATGTGAATATGTTGGTGTGCAATGTACAGTAGAGAGAGCAACTTGAGGACAAGCCAAATTTCCTATTTATTTATGCACTGTCTTCTCCATGAGATAAAAGTGGCCATTGCAACATGTTGTGCCCCAGTAATCTGAGCCCCATGAGAATACACAAGGCACCAATGCGTTCCTCACACATCTGCCAGCTGCCTCAATTCTCCAGTCTGGAGAGCCACAGCTTCCACATCTGGTAGTAGAATATTTTGTCCAATTTCAGATAATCCACAAGCCATCACTCCACAAGAACTCTTAAGCTTTTGTCCTTCCAAGATCCACTTCCATGAGCAAACTTTATGTGTGTTTTACATTGTGTCAAGTTTACTACAGTATTTACTTATTTCCTAATCATGCAGTATGTGTGTAACAATGGTGTTTAAACTTTTCATGTGTCACTGATAGAGTGCTCTTGAGTGTGTGGTCCTAATGCAGAAGCCTACACTGCCTATGTCACATTATAGAAGAATAGACTGTGTATATTTGAAATGCAAATTCATAGTCCTTCTGGTTTAAGTTTCTACACAAAGCAAATACCTAGGATCATCATAGCAATTAAGAAAAGTCTACCTAAAGTTTTTCTAAATCATGAAGTGTCTATAATTGCAATGCTTAAAACAAGAAGGATTTTGCAAAGTTGGAAAATTTTAAACATTGTGAATTGTCAGGTCATTTCATTTACAAATTTGGTCATTTCCAACTTACTTAGATGCTTTTTAACCTTAATTTTGTTATACATTTTAATACATCATAGGTATACAAAACAACAAAAGAGTTTTCATTTATAATGAAAATAATCAATGTTGTGGGGTGTGTATGTGTGAATTTGGAGTAGAGTTACAAGGACAACCTAAACTCATCCTGAAAGAAAAGTGGTAGTGATGCCTAAAAGTTGGATGCTTACAGTGAAAACTGGACGGAAAGAAAAGGAAAAGGACAGGAAAGAACTTTACTCTGTTCCTTCTCAAAATGTGAAAAAAACACAAAAAACAAACCAAAAAAACACTAAGAAAAATTAACAGTGTAGAAAAGTCTTAATATTCATTACAATATTCTGAACTTTTATGAGCCACACTTACATTTGAATCATATTTTTTGGAAAAATAAAGGAGAAAGAAATATTAATATCAAAACTCTTGAAGAGTGTGGCATGGTGAAGCCCTTGAGACATAATCAAGCACAACCACCCCCCCCAGGCTGCACATCCTCATCCTCAGCTCAGGGTGGGTGTGTACCAGAGACTCCGGTCTACAGGGCTAGCTTTTCCCCAATAAACTGCTTTAAACTATAGCACTTAAATTACTGGCATGCAGATCAAATGCTATTTCTATTCATTTCCTGAAATATAATTCTGATCATAAAAGAAATCATTTTAAAATAAGCATCTCAGTTTAGCAATTCAAACTGAACTGACTCAGAGATGTTCAGTATATCCTCAAAAATCGACTGAGGGAAGTTTATATGGTGATGGCAAAAGTTTAGTCATAGAAACATTCGCTCTTTTCCCCTTCTCTTTCCGGCTTTGTGAGGGCTAGAAGTTTTCCTTATCATGCACTAATCATAGTTAATTAACATCAGCTCAAGTAATCATGGAGCGCTTATTGCTATACAAACAGATGCAATACAAGATTATGACTGTTTTTTAAAAATTACAGGGAATTCAACCATTTATCAAACATATTAAATTGAGATAATATGTTGGGGGGATGACAAATTCCTTTCTCTTGTCCAGTTTTCCATAGCAAGGTGGTGTAAGTGTCCTCACAGAAAGGCTGAATTTTTAAAGTAAAATTTCTGTATTGAACTGCTGTGGATCTCACTCTGGCCACACAAAGACAAGCCAGGCTGCCTTGCTCAATCTGGTTCCTCTCACTAGAAGAAGGGACAGGAATAGAAGCAAGGGTCTCTCAATGGATGGCCTTCCCCTTGGTAGTACGGAATGATGCAAAGCGGGCAGCAGTCAGCAGCAATGACTTTGGAGAGGGCGATGGTCTGAATGTTGGCTCTTTTGTGTGGTTCTCAGTGTGCTTCTAGCCACACCAAGTCTCAGTTTCCTCACGGTGACTCAATCGTGTTTAATCTCTACGGGACAGGATTGCCTGAAATAGTGTGTATGGAAATCTTAGCACAATGCCGGGCATCACTATGTACTTACAAATGGCATGTGCTTTTACAGCAGAGCTCTGAGAACATGCAGTGATAGGTGCGCTGATGGGTGCTGGCTGGCAGCGTCTCCTTCCCCAAAGAGACCTTGGGCATTGCACTTTGCTAGAGGGTTACCAAGGTGGACGTGTCTTCAAACATTAAGAAGCATAAAGGCTTCACAACAGAGCTGAGTTTGAAGCTCTACAGATCATAAAACTCTCAGGAGCAACAAGGAGGTAGACAAGTTCTGCCCAAGGAAGTTCTCACAAGAGAGCATTGTAAAACATCCTCATTCCTCTGAATTTCATTTGAAAAATGTTTCCACTAAAGCCCAATGGGAGTTTTATGGGCGTAAAGGATAGAATTAGGTCTTGTGTATT
>NW_008329141.1:2206997-2221396 GCF_000622305.1 Nannospalax galili | reverse complement strand
TATATTATGGGGGGGTGCATGTTCATGAGTGTAAGTGCCCATGGAGGCCAGAGGTGTTGGATCCCCTGAGGTTATAGGCAGTTGTGAACTGTCAGATGTGGTTTCTGGGACTTGAACTCGGGTCCTCTGGAAAACAACAAGTACTCTTAACTGCTGAACCATTTCCCCAGCCCTCATCTGTTGATTACTTCCTTTGCTGTGCAGGAACTTTTTATCTTGAAGTAACCTCATTTGTCAATTTTCTCTTCTGTTGCCATTGATTTTTGGGTCATATAAAAATGTATTTGATCTGGAAAATGCCCTCAATAATTCCCTGACATTTTCTTTTAGTGGCAAAATAGTTTGGGTCCGCACATTACAGCCATTTTGACATGACATTTGCGTGTGATGAAAGACAAGAGTCTAATTCCTTTCTGCGGCATATGCATGTGCAGTTTTTTCAGAACAATTTATTGAAAATAAAGTTCTTTCTACAATATACTTTCTTAGTACCTTTGTTCAAAATCCAGTTGTGCATTTATTTTGGGGGTCTCTTCTGGCCCATTCATCTGTGTGTCCTGCTTTGTGCAGGAACCATGCTGTTTTGGTGACCACCACTTTGCAGTATATTTTGATACCAGGCTTTGTTCTTGTTGCTCAAGATTTTTTTCAGCTATTCAAGGACTTTTGTAATTCCATGAAAAAATTTTGAAGTTTTGTTTTCTGTTTCTATGAAGATTCTCATTAGTATTTTGAGTAGTTTCATAAAATCTGTAGAATATTTTATACAGTATAGACATTTTAACAACATTAATTTTTCCAGTCCATGAATAGTTGCCTTTCCATTTTATTATATCATCTTCAGTTTCTCTCATTGATGTTTTATGCTTTATTCTGAAGAAATAATTCAGCTTTTTGGTTAACTTATTCATAGACTTTGTACTAATATTTATTGTTAATGATATTGCATCTTGAATTTATTTCCCAGCCATTTTTTTACTATTTATTTTTAAAGCTTCTAAATTTTTTATCTTGATTTTTCATCCTGCAGCTTTACTGAATTCATCTCGCACCTCTGACAGTTGTGGGTGGAATCTTGGGTTTTTCTGTAGATAATATCACATCCTCTGGAAATGAGAATAATATGACTTTTCTTTCATTCTTGAATGATCCTTGTTTCTTTATCATTTCCATGGCTAAGGCATCCTAAGTCAAAGCATACATACTTGTCTTGCTCATGATCTCAGAGAAAATACTTTCACCTTTTCTCCATTTAGTTTGAAATAGGTGTGAATCTTTAACGTATAGTCTTTACTGTGTTGAAATTCATTTTTATATATCTAATTTTTTTGTGTTATTTGTAAAAAAGAAATGTTGAATTTTATCAAATAATTGCTCTGTACTTATTGAGACGATCAGATTACTTTTGTCTTCCACTATGCTGATATATGTTACATTTATTGATTTGCATATTTTGAACCACTCTTGCATACCTCAGGTAAATCCCACTTACTTGTGGTGTTTTACACGTGATGCTGAGAATTTTTATATCTATGCTCACCAGGCATATTGTTCGATAGTTTCCTTTTCTTTTTTTCTTTGTTTTTATATAATTTTTCTGGTTCAGGCATGAGGCTAATACTGGTATCATAGTACCAATATGAATGATTCTCTTTTTTAATATTTTATTATTTTAGATGTATGAGTATAAGAACTGGAGTTAAAGATGGTTGTTAGCCGCTATGTGGGTGCTGGGACCTGAACCCAGGTCCTCTGCAGGAGCAGAAAGTGCTCTTAACTGCTGAGCCATCTCTTCAGCTCCAGGGCTGTCTTTTAAAAAATACTTTGAGATAGTTTGAAAAGAACTGGCATTAGTTCATGAAAACTTAGTAACTCTGCAGTGAAGCCAACAGTCCTGGGCTTTTATTTGAAATTTTTCTTTTTATTAACTCAATGGCATTATTTCTTATTAGATTTTTCAAAATTTCTGTGTTCTAATATCTGATTTTAGTCGGTATATGTATCCAGGAATTTATTCATTTCATCTAGGTTTTCTGACTTTTTCCATACTGATATTTATAATAGTCTCTAATGTCCTTTGAATTTCTATGGTATTAGTTTTTACTGTCTCCTTTTTCATCTTTGATTTGATTTATTTGTGCTTTCTCTCTTCGTTAGTCTAACTAAAAGTTTGACAATTAGGTTTTTCTTTCCAAAAAGTCAACTTTTTTAAAATAAATATTTTACATTTATTTCAGTCTCTATTTTATCTTCTCTCTTACTGTTGTCTTTTCTTTCCTTCTACTAATTTGAGTTCGCTTCTTTTTTAGTGTCTTAGGTTGCTTAGTTAGATTGTCTCATTTTGATTTCTTCATTGATCTAATAGTCATTCAAAGGACTGCTATTCAATTTCCATGTATTTGTATGATTCTAAAGTTGCTCATATTGTTGAGTTCTATTCTTATTCCATTGTAGTCACAAATATATGCCATGAGTTCAATTTTTTATAAACTGAAATATGTTTTGTGGCCTAACATATAGTCTGTCTTGGAGAATATATCATGTGCTTATAACAATAAAATATTGAGTAAAATATTCTATAAATATATAAATCTCATTGGCATATAGTGTAGTATAATTTCAATGTTCTTTATCAATTTTTTTGGTTTGTCCAACATTTCTTTGTTAGTTTAATGATGAGTGTATCAATAAAAGCGGGGTGTAGAAACTCCTAGCTATTACTTGGTTACAATGTATCTTTATGTTTAGACTGAGTTTTAGTGCTGGGATATGGCTCAATAGTAGAGTACTTAGCTAGCATACAAGAGACCCTGGGTTGGATCTCTAGCACTACAACAAACAAACAAACAAACAAACAAGCAAAACGGCATTATCAACCATAGACTGGTAATGTTTGGTTTCTATAATTGGGTGCTCTAGTGTTAAGTGCACCTATTTACTGTTACTTTGTCATCTTCTAAATTTGTCCCTTTTTATTATGTAATGACATTCTTTGACTCTTTTTTCAGTTGTTCATTTAAAGTAGCCTTATCAGCTCTATGCGGTGCTACTACTGTTTGCTGAAGGTCCCTATCTGCCTAAGACAATCCTTTTCAATCCTTCTCTTTCAGCCTGTGTGAACCTTTAAAGCTGAAGTGAGTTTCTCAGAGACACATGTCATTGGATCTAGTTTTTGGTTGTTGCTTTGGAAATTTTTTTTTGTTATTTGCTTTTTTGTTTTGATTTTTAATCCATTCGTCCAGCCTGTCTTTTAACTGAGTAGTTCAATCAGTTTTGCTGATCTTTTGTATAGTCTTTGTTCCTCCTTTGCTGGCTTGCTTTTGTGATGTCTTGTCTTTTGTTTTCTCTTTTGTATGCCAGGTCTCCCGTTGAGTACGGTACCTTCGTGTGTGTCCATGTAGCCCTCATCCTTTCACCTCTAGTGTAAGGCACCCTTGAGCATGTCTTATAGGATTGATGTGATGGTGACTGGTTTTGGCTTTTCTTGAAAAGCATTTCTTCTTCACATCCTAATCATAGTTCTGTACGGTATTCTTATTTGGCTTTTTTTTTTTCCAGACTGGAATATTGTCCCATTCTCTCTTAATCCATAAAAGTTTTTGCTGATTTTATTGTTAATCTAACAGGGATCCTTATACAAGTGATATGACACTTGTCAGTTGCTTTTTTCAAAATCCTTTGTCTTATACTTGCAACAGTTTGACTATAATGTGCCCTGGAAAGAGTCTTTTTGGTCAAAGCTATCCTTTGAGTGCCCTGGGCCTGAATATCCCTCCATTTTCCAAGATTCAGAAATTTTGGGGTAATTATTTCATTGAATAGGTTTCTCTATACTTTTTCTCTTCCACAATGTTTCTGGAAAGCCCAAGCTGTGAATATTGGGACACTTAATGCTGTCCCCCAAGTAATAAGGGGAGGTCTGGCCTTCAGCAGGGCAGATCTGCAGGCAGTTCTGGTCATGGTATATGTGGATGCACCTATGGAGCACAAATTGGTTGGTTTCTGAGGCTCATGGAAGGCCGTGGATACTTGGGTGAGGCCATGTGGCTGTGGTACAGCATGCCTAACAGTGAAATGGGCATCTTGGGCCATGTGGTAACTAGGCTAAATGGTGGGCTAAGAGTGGACATCTAACAGTATCTGAAGGCTGGACTTTGGGTTTTGTGGAGCCTCTGAAGGCAGTCTGCTCAGAGAGGTCTCCTTACCTTCTTCATGGTCAGGAATGGATGGAAGGGTAGAGGGTATCACACAGAGTTCCAGTGAATGAAATTTTTAAATTGGGTTGCTCAGTTTCTTTGGGGGGGTTCACAGAAGGAAGAGAGGATCACCCCACTGATTCCTCAGAGTTTCAATGGGCCACTTTCCCGAGCTGCTTGCCAGAGTTTTGGGTCAGAGAGCAGGGCTACTTGTCTGTTACTGTGTGTCTCTGTGGGACAAACTATTCAAGATGAGCTGCCTAGCTATGTTCCAGGCTTGGGGACCCCATGATTTCTTCTGGGGTGCCTCATCAGGCCAAAGCATTCAGCTCTGGTTGCAGCTTCCTGGGGCTGAGGGTCTAAACAAATACATTCTTAAAGATTTAAGTATACCATGCAAATAAATCAAAAGAAGTATAGCACTAGTTTTGTGACTTCTGGTGTTAACTGGTTCTAACAACTCAGTGAACATATTTAATTCTGCAACTCTGCATCATTTTCTAACTGGTGTATTTTCCAGAAGGCAAGATCTTGTCTTTTTTTAAATTTAAATTGTTTGTAATACAGCACATAAATTGCCACTAAACATGGCAATGCAATGAGAACCTCTAGATGGAACAGGTGGGATCGCTTCCCATTTTTTCTTATGACTTTGAGAATAAATCTCCCCCAAATGACACCTTTCTCCTTCAAACACTTCAGTTGTATATTTTATAACTTTTACATATGTCATTTTAACATGACAGTCACAGCTCCCACCTGGAGTTTTGCAACACTGTCCGCATGTTACTTTTTTTTTTAGAATATGCATGTTTTATTTTGAATAATTTTGCATAATAAAAATGAAAGTACAAAATAATTAAGACATAAAATATTTTAACAAGATGAAATAAATTATGAGAGAAAAAGGCATAAATGTAATCCATTGCTGTTTTTCTTATAAAACACCCATTTTCATTAATGGAAAAACTTGAAGATCAAAATTTGAATTGTAATATCAAGAGTCTAAAATTAGTACTATTATTCTGCTATATGGACACAGTATTAAACTGAATCCTAATAACTTGCTATATCCCTGGATTAGTGCATCTCTCAACTCACACCAAAGAAGCATCTTCTTCCAGTAGATGGCAATTAAAACAGAGACCCACACCAGTCAATATGCAGAGAAAAAAGAGCCTGCAGAGTAACAGTCCCCTAAATGGGACACCTATGTCGCATCACCCTCCTCCCAAGGCTTAATGATCACTGTGGAAGAGCAGGGAGAAAAAATTCTAAGAGCCAGAGGTGGTAGATTAGTACAAATAACAATACTCTCTAAACAGGTTAGTTGCATATATGAACCCACAGAGCTTGTGACAGCATGTGCAAGACCCGTTCAAGCCCAAACCAGACAAAAATCCAGCATGGATGGGGGAGATGGGCAAGAAGCCCCAGTTGTAGCTGAAGAATTAGAGTCATTTGACAGCTGCTAGGAGAGGGAGAATCAGTTCTTTTTAAGGCTGTGAAGTCAGATTGGCTGACCATGCTCTAGAGAAAGGACTCTCACCCAAGAGAATTTGGGGAACACAAATTAGACACAAAGAGCCTTTAAAAATGATGGAGGACATGAAACGAGGTGGGTAGGGAGGCAGGGGTTGATCTGAAAGATGAGGGAATGAGTCTGAATATGGTCAAAATACATGGTATATAATTTTTAAAAAAGAAATCAATTTTAAAAAAGAAATCCATGATTCCTATTAGACATTTCAAAATATAATTGATGTTTTTATTGCTTATGCTCATTTCCTCCTTTTTGATATTTTTAAGTTTTATTGGAAAATATAAAAACTTATAACAAAATAAAAAATAATTACCAAGAACACTAATGATATCATCTCATTCAGCATATCCAGCAAATCAGGGTCTCTTCACCACTGCAGTATTGGTCTATGGACTCAAAAAAAGGAAGCTCAACCATCACAATCATTGTCCCAAAAGTACAAAACTTACTGGATTCTAATGGAATACAGAAATATTTCCTGTTTCAACATGCAGAAAGTTTACTACATACATCCACCATGAAAGAAAAAACAAAAACTATGCTCTTTTACCTTGCAAATTACCCCTTTTTTAGAATTATCACTTCTAAATATAATGATATACTCACACACATTTGTTTGCATATGTACACATTGTAGGCTGGGAATAGCATATGAGGCAAATGTGGTTGGTTGGTTGGTTGGTTGGTTGGTTGGTTTAGTTTCTAGGATTGGGTGACCTCATTTAATATTATGTGGTCTAAGTTCATGTATTTTATTATAATTTTTATTTCATTTTTCCTTAGAGCTGAATAATATTCTATTTTACATATATATATACAAGATTTTCATTATCTAGTCATCTGTTAATAAGAAACAAGATTCCATGGTTTCATTTCCTCATTAATAAATTTGTCAATTTAATCATCAAGCAATTTTTGAACATCAGTTATGGATCAAAATGTTCTATGAACTTTAACATAAAGCAAATTGACTTATAAAAACCTGATCTTTTCAGTGTGAGATAGACTGTCTGATAGTTACATTTACTTAAGTAAAAACATAAAGTAGAATAAGGAGTATAAAATTAAGAGGAGAGAACTGATTTTCTTCCTTTTTTATTAAAATTTTTGTGTATTTCATACAGAACATCTCAAACAATCTTAATCATCTTTATACCCCCATCCCCACTGGCATCTTCCCATAGCCACCCCCCCCCACTGGAGTCCATATACTCTGTCATCCCTGTTAAGGCCTCCTGAGTTGTCAATGTTCCCAGCCGTTCTGCAGTGCAAGTCTGTCCACTTAGTCTAGTCAGCCTATCTGGAGTCCTTGATTTTTTTATTTAAGTGCAAACCAGCTTGAAAACACCTTGATGGAAAGGTGGATATTTCCATCCACAAAGGAATGAAAATTGAAAAGATGGATTTGTCAGTGTCTACCGAGGTCAAAAGTTAAAAGGATAGATGTGATTAACAGGAGACTGTCAGGAGGGCACTGAAAGTAGCACTGAAGGCATTATGGGGGTTTCCTAACCAAGCCAAGCTGTTCCCAAACAGCCACACCTAGGACCGTTGGTTCTTTATCTTCCTTCCCTTCCTTTACCTTTTTTTGGGGGGTGGGGCTGGGGGTTCAGGGAAGTTGATGCATGACAAGTGAGAAAAGGAATAAATGAGGTTAACAACCTGTACATTCCAGTTATAGTAATTTTATTTAAAGATAAGCTTACATAGGAAATACGTGTTATTATTATGACCCTGATGATGTTGAGTACTACAGTATGATTAAGAGTCCCTGCTCTAAAAAGAGAGACTTAGGCAAACTCTTTAGATAGTAAATTAGTTACATATTCTTTCCTACTGAGAGTCAGCAATGGTTGACATAGTTTTTCTGACCAAGAACTTCTGAAGAATAAAGACTCTGGCAGAAACATCTATCGGTATCTATATCAAACAATGTATTTGTCCTCTCCATGTACTAGCATTCTGCAACACGGGCCAAACTAACAACTGTCAAGACCATAAAGCTTCATTGTAAGAACTCAAAAGGTCTTTTATCTACATAGTATACCAGGATTTCATTAAACACCACAACCAATGTACAGGTTCTCTGAAAAAGAAAAGAATATCATTCAATAGATTTTCATAAAGTCACAATGCATGGGACTGTGTGGCCTGTGTGAGAGACAGAAGACTTAAATGAAGTCCTGAGGTCAATGTAGCAGTAAAGAATTAGAGCAGAGCTGGGGAGATAGCTCAGTCAGTAAAGTGCTCACCCTGGAAGCACAAGGAACTGAGTTTGATCCCTAGAACCATGTAAGAAGCTGGATGCACACAAGATCTCAACAATTTGGTTGCCTAAACAGGATCTATACAATGACAACACCACCTGGCATTTCAGTGTGGGTGGAGGAAATTTCACAAGGTCGCACCTCTAAATGAAGAGCTATAGGAAATTAATGGCCCCTGAGAGGGAAAGAATCCAGTTTTCTCTAGAGATGAGCTCCCTGATAAGTTATCCAATACCAATGGTCAGCCCTAAACATGTGTACACACTAGTACCACTAAATAAACTCAGTATGCTACTATATACATATATACAACACACATACACAACACACACACACACACACATATATATATATATGTAACAATAATTTAGAGGTCAAGAAATTGAGAGGGAGTTAATTAGGGGAATGTGGGAAGAGTTGGGGAAGAGGAGGGGGTAGCAATGATGTACATAATACTCATGTATGAAATTCTCAAATAAATAAAAATTTAAATAGAAAAAAAAAAAAAGAGGCTGAAATGCAGTGGCACTCACACACTTGTAATCCCAGCAGTGGGAAAGTAAAGGCAGCTGGATTCCTGAGGTTTCCTGGCTCTCCCTAGCTTACTGAGCAAGATTTGGGCCAGTGAGGAACTCTATTGCAAAAGAAAGGAGACTAGAGCCTGAGCATCAACACCGAGGTTGTCCTCTGGCTTTCACACCCACAGGCATATAGGTATGCACGAACTCTCCCCAACACACTCACATGTATATTTTCACACATCCAAGTACATAAATACAGAGAAGTTATGACTCCTGCCAATGAGGAAGTCCAAGCCTAATGTATAGAAAAAATAATGTATGTATACAGTGTCAGACAAAGTATTAAGGGATTCATTAGCAAAACCACAAGTGATTTGGGAAGCCAAAGCAAAGATGTCTAGTGTTTTAATGCAATGAGTCTTGCATTGAATTTGTAGGATCACATGTTCTTTTAAAGCCACTTACCAAAACAGTTTCCCAAAACACTCACCCACAAGGCCTCCCTCTTCTATGTTCAGGGTAGTCCTTCTCAAACTTAATATAAACAGATTTACAAAAAATTGCGTCCAGCTTAAAGACAAAAGGATACGCCGATCGAAAGGCAAAAAACTGTAACAAAAATAAGACTCAGAAAGGTAGAACTATACTGAAAGTTACAATATTTTGTTAATATCAATCATATTTTTTACTGAGGGTTGGCCATCTGCAACTTTTCAAACTAACCATTATACATGGGTATTGTTTTCGTGATGAGAAAGCAAAATGTTTGGTAAAATAAGGACATCCCAAAGGGCAAGTGCAATGGACACTTACTTGCTGAGCCTAACGATGAATGTGAAAACAGGTGAGTGAGAATATGGGAAAGATGTTGACGTGACTCTACTCAGCCACTGATGCATAAAAGACTATGTGTGTCACTTACTGTAGTTAAATATAATTCTCACTAAGAGCTAATGCTGTTGATCAACAGGTTTTCTGTAAACAGTCATCAGTTTAACTGCTAGATGCATAAACATGAACATTAAATTCATCTCGAACAGGCACAAATTCGAATAAGCATGTCTACTGCAAGTATCACATCGTGATTCAACAATCTTTAAGAATATTTCAATCATAATGACAAAGAATGTAAAAAAAAGAACAAAGGTATCAAGGAAAGAGATTTCTATGGTTAAAAAAAGACCAAATTTTGCTTAATGACAAACTTTATCACTTTCAATGTGATAAAGACAAAGTCTGTGTTAATAGAAGCGGAAAAAGATTGTGGTAAGTGCTAAAAGGGCAATCGACTAAGCATTTTACAAGAATACACTTTGCTTTATAGGTCTTTTATATGGTGCCATTACCATACAAGCAGTGACAATGGATCATTATTGGCCTAAATTTGAGTTTTGGGTCTTTTACATCAATAGCAAAACAAGACCAATAAAACAGGTCATTAAAAAAACTTTCCAATTGTATTACAAGACCTATTCAATTATAGAAATGTCTAAGAGTGGAAAATGATTTTAGAAAAAAAAAAGACCTAGCCTACTTTGCACCCAAATTACAGAACCATGAACAAAGAATTATCAACAGTTCGAGTAATGAACAGAAAGCATTCGTACGCCAGGAGAGCTTTGGAGGACTGACAGGATCCTGTGGCATTAGTGAGATAGAACCAGCTGAGCTGTTCAACTCAGACCAGAGGTGGGAAAGTCTACTAGATCATGAACAATCCACACTCCTCTTCTAGAACAGCATGCTGTAAAGGGGCACAGGAAAGCAAAGAACAAGTCAGTCTCAAGAAGCTCAGCATGCAGGTCCAGCATGCTTCAGGTGAGATAAAAGGAATGGCTGGGGACACTGAAAACCCAGTGGGCCTTAATAGGGATGACAGAGTATATGAGCTCCAGTGGCAGGGGTCAGCTATGGGAGGCTACCAGTGGAGACAGGGGCATAAAGATGATTAAGATTGTTTGAACTATTCTGTATGAAATACAAAAAAAGATCAATAAAAAAGTAAACAAAATTACAAATTAGAAAATAGAATTTTAAAAAGCACAGGTGCTTACAATAAATCAGCCATAACCACTTGAGTTTACAAGCTCAGCATGTGTATCTGCCCAAAATATCAGTATTCCTGGGAGAATTCCAGCCTTTCTACATCCTATTTGATATAACAACATAAATCTGAACTCCTCTGGTGCCTGAGTCTCCTCCTGGTCAGGAGGTAGAAATCAGTGATAGCCATGTATTTTCCACTGTAAACGATATTTGTATGACATTTTTTTCCTTAAAAGGTTTTGAAGAAAACTGAGTCTATTGTATTTCACTCATGCTTTTGAAGAAAAGGAAATAATGTTCTTTTTTATTTTTATTTTTAATGAATGTCAATGAATTGTACTTCTTAGGAAACCACTTATTTGGAACTAAAATTAATGCTAAAGAATATTTTGAACTGAGTGTGCCATGAGGTTTCTATGTTCTTTTCATGTGCTTTCCTCAAGACATAATGGGAAAATAACAATGTCTTTCCTCACGGTTCTCAATAGTCTTAGTCTCTCTCTCTCTCTCTCTCTCTCTCTCTGTGTGTGTGTGTGTGTGTGTATAAAACAAAGTTCCATTTACTTAGATAGTGTTATTGTTGTGGAATAATTTTGGTATTTCTGAAGTAGAATTGTAGGGTAAAGCGGTTGAGGAGGCAATAAAAGGAGGTATGTAGGTCTCATTGGTCAAAGCACTGAGCTGAATCCATGAACTAAGGCATCGTTTTGAAAAAATTACCTCATTCACTAAATTTCAAGTATTGTTCAATTTCTTTATCTTTATTTAAGGAAGCAATTTATTTCTTTCCTTTTCCTTTCTTTGTTTGTTTCTTTCTTTTCTGTCTTTTAATTTTATTTTTCTAGTGCTGAGAACCCTGGAACCCAGGACCTCACACATGCTAGGCAAGCTGAGCTACATTCCTGGCCCCAAGGAAGTGACCTCAACTGTTCTGCATGCATGACTTTGCAGAAAAGCATTATGGATAACTTGAAAGTTCAACATCCTGTCCTTTACAGGTGGAGACAGGTGTAGAGGTTAGCAAAGGGTAACTGCCCCCCCAGATCTCTGTTCCCTTCTTCCTCAGTATCTGAAAACTTAGCTATGCAATGAATGCCACAAAGAAAGACTGCATTTCCTAGTCTCCTTTGCAGTGCAGGGGCTTGCAAGGTAGCAAACAGATGTTCCCTTTGATGATTTCTTGTGAGCTTTGCCTAAAATGCAAATGCAGAGCACACATGTCTTTTCTTTTTCTTTTTTTCACGTCTTTTCTAAACTGTCTTCTAACCTTGGGCTCTAAAATGTGGAAAGGGCCATCTTAGACCCTAAGAAAGACTAACAGCCATTTTCTAAGATGGGAGACTCTAGCGCCTAAGGATTTTGTAAAGCAGAACCACCTGGTGAAATGTTCAGACTCTTCAAACTATGCTCCTTACTGCTGCCTGGGACGTATCTTCAGCAGCTCCATGCTTCTGATCATCCCTACTTGCCCTTCCATCTAAGGGACTCTCCAGATAGCCTTGTGCTTTGCTCCTTTATTCATGCATGTGTCCTTAGTCAAATGCTGATGGATTCCCTGCTCACTACATTTGAATCATAAGGCTACATCATTACCTCCTCTTTTGATTTTTTTCATTTAGAACCTACTACTTAATACACTGCATGGTTTCCTATGTAACTATTTGCTGTTTTCTCTTCTAAAGTTCAATGAAGGCAAATAAAATAAAATAAAATAAACACTCCATTTTGTTTGTTCATGTACCAAGCATGCAAACCAATGACTCACACATCCTACAAAATGCCAGTCAAGTGAATGAAAGCAAGTTAGAGGTGTAAAGATGAAAAGTGAAGACCTGATCATAATGAAAGGAAGATAATCCTGGTAGCTTTTCTGATTCACATTCCTCTTGTGACTTTTGGGCCCCAAATTTTGCCAAATGCTAATGCATTATGTTCACCTGTAGCATTTCACAAGATCTCCTATAATGCAGGGAAGACCCGGCCACAATAGTTCAATTTTCTACACAGGAAATTTGAGCTATAAAAAATAATCTCAAGCAAGTGAGGCAATGATTTTCAGGATCTGATATTCAGACTTGGTCATTTCTATTTCAGAAAAAGGAATGAAACAGGCACACTAGAAGGGGACAGTTTCATATGTCTGAAAGTAAAAACTGTTATGAAAGTTTAACCTGAGACAGGAGTGGTGGTACCTGCTTTTAATGCCAGCACTCAGGAGACAGAGGCAGGAGAATCTCTGCCAGCCTGGTCTACATAGCAAGTTCTGGGTCAGCTGGGGCTATAGGGAGACCATGTCTCAAAAAAGAAGGGAAAAACAAAAAAAAAACAAAACAAAACAAAAAACAAACAAACAAAAAAAACCCAACAAAACAAAGTTAAAGCCTTGGAAGGGACATCTATTTGCCTCTATACTCAGGTTAAATGGTAAACCGACTGAAGAAAATTCCTAGAAGCAAAATCCTTGCATGACCATGAGGACCTTAAAGAAATAGTAGTCACTACTAAAATACACAAGGATGCTAGTTCATAGCCTGACTAGACACCAAATGCCTTTCGTCCCCACAACTGTACCACTCTGTATCTGTACTAGTTAGCAGTCTGCTAACTGACAGAATGAAAGAGTAAAAGAATGAAAATAATCCAATGGCCAAAGTAAACAAAAACTTTCAAACTGCTTTAATGTCTTCAATTATTTTTTTTAAAAAAATGTGCTGGTTAATCTTGTCAGCTTGATTGGACTGAAAAACACTGGGAGATTAGGGACACAGCTCTGGGTGGGTCCATGTGGATGCTCTAGATAGGATTAGATCATGGGAGCCCCGGCTTGATTAATGGTTTACTCCACTTATGGATTCTGAATTTCCATATACTACTGGAAGTTGGTGGAACTGCAAAAGTGAGGCCTGGCTGGAGCAAGTGGGTGGCTTAGTGTATTAGTTTGTGTTGATGTAAACAAATGTCTCAATGACAACTTAAAGAAGGAAAGATTTATCTGGACTGAAATTCTAGAGTTTCAATCTATAGTTGTTTATCCCCATGAAACTGGGCAGAGCAAGATGGAGATGGGATCATGTGGCAGAAGAGGTTCTTCACCTCCTACATACAGGAGCAGAGCAGGAAAGAAGGAACCAGATAAGATTTTCAACAGCATGCCCTAGGGATCTACTTCCTCCAGCTAGGTCCTAGTTCCTGAAATCTCTGACACCTCCCAAAATAATGCCATGAGCCAGGGACCAAGCCTTTAACACAAAAGCCTTTAGGAGACATTTCATATTCAAAACCAAGAGTGAGACCATGCCTTTAAAGAGTCTATCTACGCCCTGTGACCTTCTCATCATGTTTCCAGACACCATTGGGTGAGCAGCACTGCTCCACAATACCATTTTTCCCCATGATTCTCTGACTCATTGTAAGTCCACACAAAGGACTGTCACCTCTGAAATTTCAAGCCAAAATAAATCTCTACTCCTTTGTATTATTTCTTGCAGGTATTTTTCACAGCTATAAAAAAATCAGACTAACAGAAGGATTAAATCCATATATTTATTTTTAACTAAGATTTCATAAGCCAGGACGCTATAAAAATAAGTATTCATTTTTTCTCTTTATATGTGCTCCTTACAGGCACATGTAAGTAGACAGACAAGCATATAAAGAATAAAGTGCCTGTAGGTTTAAATTCTATCCAGTAAGAATACTTATATTAATGCTATTTCAAAAGCCTTCTTTGTTTCTTTGGGTCAGATCAGAATATGTGAAAATAGACTATATAATCAAGTAAAAGTGCAATCAATTATATGACCCCTGTTCTACTAGTGATATATAC
>NW_008329141.1:2183835-2206885 GCF_000622305.1 Nannospalax galili | reverse complement strand
ATAGTGGCCCACAAATCACCATTATAATAGTTCTAAAAGCTAAATCTTTAGACCTTACCTGTTTCTCCTTCCCTCCAAAGTATAATTATATTTCTTTTCCTCACTCCAAATCCTTAAGAAGATAGAAAGAAAACAATATGTAAATACTCCTTATTTAGATAATAGGTTTTTAGAACTCATTCTTCCTTCTTCTTTATTCAAGTCCAGCCTCCAAAACTATTAGCCTTTTTCTTCCTGATCATATAATCTAACCCCAAAATTGTAATTTGTATCAAAACTTTTATAGCAAAATATTTGATTAAAAAATGTGTAGAATCTGAAATCTTTCAAAGAACCTGACTCCAGAAGATGTGACTGTCTCTTCCATAAACATTTATTCCCTTTCCTACTGAATAATGCTCCAGATGTTTTGGGGCAACATTCCTCCAGTGCAACTGGTATCTGCAGCAGCATACCTGCAATGTTCCAACACTTCAGTCACTCTAAGAGATGTGCTGAAGAAAATTGCACACAAGATGTTCATCTGGGCTATCAGTAATTAGCTGATTAGAATGAAATGATTACTGGTCAAATTGGGGAAAAAATGGCCACATAAGCATGTGTTTGCAGTGCATTAAAGAATGGCACTTTGTATGAATAAGAAACGTGTTTCCAAGCACCATTTGTTTAAAGTACCACCATAACAAAGAAATGCACTCCAAGGTATTTGTTGGATTACATGTTTGTAATTTGGTCTCTTGATAATATAATCATACTAGACTTTGCCTTACTTCAAATATTCCCTCAACTAATGAGTTCAAGACCACATGGCCCAAGTGTTTGTGTCAAAGAACTAAAATACTAAGGTGAAAAATGAAAATATCAGGGGCTGGAGAGATGGCTCAGTGGTTAAGAGCACTGACTGCTCTTGCAGAGGGCCCAGGTTCAAGTCCCAGCATCCACATGGTGGCTATGAACCATCCTTAACTCCAGTTCCAGGGGAATCTGACGCCCTCTTCTGACCTCCATGGCATTGCATGACATGGGTGCACTCACATACATGTAGGCAATATACTCATACACATAAAATAAAATTTAAAAAAAGAGATATCTTAATTAGTCTAAACATAAATGCTGTACCAATGAACATACCGCATAGTTTCTATGAAATACTGACATGGGAGGTACTATCTAACTGATATCTTCTCCACTTAAAATACACAAAGTTCTTCCCTTTCTTTACTGAAACACAATGGCCCATTCTGTTACCCATGGTTGGAGTATGGGTTCAGTGCTTCCAGGTTTTTGACATCTTATTCAAAGATTTAAATAAAGACTCACAGATTGCAACACAGCAAGGAAATTCTATTCAAAGCAAAGGGATGGTATAGATTACAAAGGAATGCACTGTCAAAATTGACAGTGGGCCACGTGACTGAAGGTACTGAAAGGCCCTGGAGAATGTTTTTGGTTTCCTATTATGGGATTTAAGAGAAGGAGGAGTTTGCTTATTCAGGGGCATAGTTTGGGCTGGTCCTCTATTTGATTGACATATTAAGTTATATAACCATTTCCCATAATTCACCTTGTTTTAATTATATGCATGCCCAATTATGCATAGACGTAACGATGATAAATAGGAAATTCTTCCTAAAAGTTCACTTAGAGGACATAGTTTGCCTTATTGTAAATGTACAACAAAACTAGCTCAGACCAGATTGGCCTTCCTACTCTTGTATGTGGAGATAACTAGATACAGTTGAACAGAATCTAAGTTTGATCATTGTTAAAGAAAAGAGAAATTTATTCCATTGTTTGGATGGGAGGTTGTGTTGGTTAGTTTTTATCAACTTCGTACAACCTAGAGTCACTTGAGAAGAGGGAACCTCAACCAAAGAGTTTCCCAGGTCAGGCTGGCCCATGGCCATGTCTGTGAGGCATTTACTTAAGTGCTAGCTTATATGGGAGGGCCCAGCCCACTGCTGGTGATGCCATCCTAAGCAGTAAGCCTTGGCTGTATAAAAAAGGCAGCTGAGCAAGTCAGGGGGAACAACAGTCCTCTGTGGTCTATGTTTCAGTTCCTGCCTCCAGGTTCCTGCCTTGAGTTCAGGCCATGGATTCCTTCAGTGTTCAGTGGTAGGCTGTAAACTATAAGCCAAATAAATCCTCCCTGCTCCCAAGTCTGTTTTGGTCAGTGTTTTATCACAGCCAAAGAAAAGTTACCAGAACAGAAGTTGGTACAAGAGAGTGGGATCTAGGTCTGATGGAACAGACCATGAGGCTTTCATGCCCTGGGATGTTTGGTGGGAGGAAAGTGGAAGATTTTGGAGCTTTGGTCTGGAGAAGTCATTAAGTGCTCAGAGCTTAAGGAGCTGTTAAGAACTCAGGAAATAATGCTGAGAAAAATGCAGATGGTGGAGGCCTGGCTCAGAGCTTTGTAGAGCTTCAGAGGGGACTTTATGAGTCCCTCAAAGACTCTGTCAGGGACATTCATGTGATAGTTTGAATTAAGAATCTGTAATTTCTGTTCAGCTTGGTTAAAGAATGAGTTGTGAGGCCAGGTATGGTGGCACATGCCTGGAATTCCAGCACTTGGGAGGCAGAGGCAGGTGGTTCTCTGTGAGTTCAAGGCCAGCCTGGTCTAGATAGTGAGTTCCAGGCCAGCTAGGGCTGCAGGAGACCCCATCTCAAAAAGACCAAAAAAAAAAAAAAAAAAAAAAAAAAAAAAAAAAAAAAAAGAATGAGTTGTGCCTGATGAGAGTTACAACAAAAGTGAAACCATTGCATTTCTGGGCCAAACGATGCTAATTAGCTGGAGCTGAAAAATCAGCTGTAATTAGAAGAACAGCATCATTGAGGTGAAGTTTTTGGGAAGTATTTCCTCAAGTTCAACACACAAAATCTGTGGTAGCTGAACTTGACAATATATAAGAGTCTCCCCACATGGCACTGGTTTAGGTAGCATGAAAGTTGCATGATTGAAGGGGTCATGGAGAGGCTTGGCACTATGGGAGGCCATGAGAAGCCATTGGTAAATATTCAGCCCCAGTTGTAGTTGAGACGCCAGGATTAAATGAGTCATTGAGAGAATCTGAGGCTTAACACCATGAAAGGCCAGAAGAGGCCATTGGTGAAGATGCAGCCTCTGTTGTAGAGGAGACCCCAGGATATTGGAGATACCGGGACCATATTAATAATGGTCACCAACGACAGTAGCAGGTGTGGAGTGGATCTGACCTGAGCCTAGGAGATAAACTGTGTGTGCCGTGGAAAGTAGAACCAGAGAAGTGGAGCTGTCTAAGTCTTTTGGAGTTCTAATAGCCTCAGTGAATCCCAGATGTTAGATACTGAACTACACTGGTTTGTTAAATATTCCTGGTTCTTTCAGTTTAAAATAAGAAAGTATATAGCTTATTTTTTATTTTATAGGACCCCACAGTTAAGAGACTTTGTATATGTTAAATTTTATTCACTCATTCATTTATGTATCTATAATTTAGGTGTATGAGTGTTTTGCCTGCATGTTTGTAAGTGCACCCATGCATGCAATACTTACAGAGGCCAGAAGAGGGCATTAGATTCCAGGAACTGAGTTAACAGGAGGTTGTTAGTTACCATGTAGGTGGCTGGGAACTAAATCCAGGTCTTCTGGAAGAGCAACCAGTTCTCTTAACCACTGAGCTAATTCTCCAGTCCCCAGATTTTGGATATTTTAAAGATCCTTTGAACTTTTAAAGTATTTGACTATTTTAAAGACTGTGGTACTTCTAAAAGTTGAACAGTGTTTTATATTGTGATGTTAATGAGATCTTGGGGACAAGAAAAGGTGAAAAGTGTATGGCTTGCAATGATGTGTTTGTGTGTCAAATTGACAAGAGGTCAGTTGTTAGTTTTTGTGAACTCAATACAAACTAGAAACACCTGGTAAGAGGAAACCTCAACTAGAAAGCTTCCCAGATCAGACTGGCTATGTCTGTGTGGCATTTTATTAATTGCTAGTTCATGTGGGAGGGTCCAGCCTACTGTGGGCAATGCCACCCCAGGCAGGTGGGGCTTGGCTATATAAGAAAGGTAACATGTGCAAACATCTAAGTGTTAGTAGTATTAAAAACGTAGGAAACATCATATTTTAAAATGAAATGGAGATCTTCTTTAAAGGGTAAAAACTCACTCAATTTTATGTCTTACAGGGTTTATACTGAGTTCATCATTGTATAATTATATTAATTCAACTGTGAACCTAAAAATTTATAGCCACTTTTGAAAGAGATGTATCCTTGCTCTGGAAATTGCTACTGAATATGTTAAAGCTGTAATGAAATTCTTCTTCTAATCATGTGGTTATTAAATTAAAAAAAATTTAATTAAAAATCAAAGAAAGGTAACTAAGCAAGCCAGCAAGCAGCATTCTTCTGGGATCTATGTTTCAGCTCCTGCCCTCAGATTCCTGCCTTGAATTCATGCCTTGGTTTCCCTTGATGGTAGAATATAAACTATAAGATAAATAAACTCTTTTTTTTCTCCAATTTGGTTTTGGTCAGTGTTTTTTCACAGCAACAGGAAAGTAACTAGAACAATTGTACATGCAACTCAATACAAGTCGGGGTCCTAGGTTTCTAAGAGATTGTTAGGTGCATTATTCAGAGATGTGGGTGTGTACCTAGAGCACACAGATAATGATCTCAGGTTGCCTAGTGCATTGTTAGAAATCCGGGGTGTGTAGAGCCCAAGCCAAGTGGAGTCCTAGGTTGCTAAACTATTCCCTATGCTCTCCTGTCTCAACTCCATCCCCTACATTATTAACTTTATCATTGTTCTTAAGTACTCTTGCTAGCATTTCAATTGGTCAAGATTCTATTAGCTTATCAAAAACAAAACCTTTCCCAAAACTTAGGATCCCACACACTCTGGTCTTCTTTTCTCATCTAAAATTTTGACAGTTTGAACTGTCTTCAAACATATTGATAAAGTGATATTAGCACTAGTTCAAGATTCCTTCCCAGTTGTATTGTATATGTATGCAAGGATTTTGAAGGAAAAGCCTGGACTCAATGTCCCCATGTCTTCTTAACTCTATAGATAAGTTGCATTCAAGGTTACTGAGAACCTTTCGTTGCCATTTCTTCCACTTGTCCTTTTATTTCTCATTCTTGTTTATTGACTTATCTTAGAAAATTTCTTCTTTTCCATAACAATTCACTATCCTTCTTTACACACTAACGCCCTAGTTTTCAAGTGTTTCAACTGTTATGCCTGTTCTTTAAAGCTAAGTCATTAGTCCTTTATAATCCTTCTTGAGAAATCATCTATTGCCATCGTAATACTCATGATTCCTACCCATCACTGTCAATCACCTCACCCCCTCTGCTCTTCTTGGGTTCTTTATTTCAGATAACAGCATGAACACTCATTATGTTACTCTGGGCTGCTCTGGTTCCTTCCCCTCCATCATACCTCTATGTCTAATAACTGGCAGGTTCTATTATTAACACCTCCAAAATATCTCTTGAACTCATTTACTAATTATACCTCTGTCTAGAACATGACCCTCTCCTTTCTGAATAACTGTGACAGCCAAACTCATCTTTCTATGTCTGCTTTAGCTGATATGAATTCCTTTTCAATTTTTAATTTTGAAATGAGAATCTAAAACAATCTCTCTGAAGTCAAGTTATCACAGTGGTGAAAATATTTCAACAGAGTCCTCTTTCCCTCATAATAAAATAAAAGGTACTTAGTATTTTACTCTATACTTTGGCAATATAACCCAGGTTTAGCTCTCTGGAGTCTTCTCCATCTTTAACTCCAAATTCTATTGGGTTGCACTGGCCTAATTAAAATCTCTCCAATACAAGAGTCCCCATTACCCTTCAAGAAAGCATGTGCTATTCCTCTGACTGCAAAAATTCTTCTGTATTCATCTCCCCAGCATCTAGTCTTCTTTCTTGACTGAGAAAGAAGATTAACCTGCTCCCTTCTCTTGTCACTTTATTTCACAACAAAGTTAGATAGATGTTCTTAGTGTGTACTTAACTATCTCTAGACTTAATATGCTAACATTCACCTCACTACATTCTAATTTCCCATTTTCTACCTCCTCCACACCTCCATGGCATGAGGAACTGTTTTAGGCTGAGACAGTGTGGAGTTCTTTCTTAAATCCAAGCACATTATACAATGCTGATGTAAAGGAGATGCTTGATAATATTGGGTATATAAATTCTTAGAACACAGAAATGCTCAATTAGAAACTCAAGCATATTCTATTTTCCTACCACTACTCTCCATCAACTTTCCTTCCAACCTAAATTAGCATCTTAGTATGCATGACTTTCTCTGCCTTTTAACTATTTCAGTACTTTTAGTCCAATTCAACTTCTGTCTCCTACTGAGTTCTAAAATAATCTGTCAGAGATAAAATAGATCCAATGCTTAGGACCCTTGTACCACTTCTTTTAACCAAGTTTTATTGATTATGTCAAAAATTTATACTGACATATATCTTATCCCAAGACAAGTTCAGGTTTGGTATTATTTAACTATACTGCACCTAACACTGTAGCAAACACATGCGACACAATCAATATTTATGAATTGTTGCATTTTTTATTTGGATGCTGAGCTGGGTTATTTTCAGATTGCCTTTTTAAAATGTAAATATTTAAAGCTGTTAATTTATTATAAAGCATTTCTGATGTCTGACATGTAGACATTTCATTTTTATAAAATCCAAGTTCTTTACTAAGTTCTCATTTTGATTTTTACACATAGATTATAAAGAAATATTGTCCTAAATTTGAAAGTATATTCAGAGAATGTTGTGTGACTCTCTTTCTGGGGAGATATGACCAGACATCTATCTATCCCAGATAGGGAACCGAGGACACACCAAGGTAAGGATACTATCGAAATCCAACTTGGCGAACCACTGTTTTATTGGGATTGCAGGAATATGGGTGAGGGGCTACGTAAAGAAACAGAAGTGACACAAATTCAGTTTCACCACCAAAATCCCACCCCAGCATGAGTGACAGCTCAGAAAAGCTAGAAACATGGACTACATAAACAGCTTTCAGGCATCTTATCAGCTTGGCTGGTCTGAGCCTCTCCTAGGCACCTCGGCTTGTCTGAGACAGTCTCTTAGCAGTCTTAACTGATTATTTACCCTTGGAGAAGGAGAGGCCTAGTGTATCTTCTCAGTTTCAGGGACTTCCTGAAGTCTTTGAGCTGCTTACTTTCCCTAGCTTAAGGAGTTTCCAAGCAAGACAGACTGTTTGAATCTCCCTTCAGAACACCTCAGCTTCCCCGAGGGATAGAGTGTTTCACCTCCCTTTAGACTACCCTGTGTCTTAACAAGGCCCTCCAAGATAGAAGGATTTATCTCAGAGGAAAGTGCTGCACAACAAATGTGCAATTGATTTTTACTTTATTGAATTATGGTCAATGAAGGTAATATAGAGGTATCCACTTTCTGCAATATTTTGATATTTGCTTTGTGGTCTAATATTTAGTTGATTTTATTTTTAAAAAATTCCATATGCCTGAAAATAATGTGCACTATTCCAATGTTTTGAGCAATTTAATAAATATGGCAACTAAATTAAGTGTGTTATAACAATCTTTATTGATATAATCTAACAACTGTGAGTCAGGTATCAAAATCTCATTAAATTATGCATTTATCATTTAAACCTAGTTCTCCCAACTTTTCTTTACATGTGTTAATGCAATAATATTAATTTCATAAAATCTTACTTTAACTTAAATTTTATTCAATATTTATGTGACCCCTTTAACAATGTTTCCATACAAAATAAATTGTTGGGTGTTACCATAATTGTACCATGTTACTTTGAACTAGTTTCTACCCACTGTGGTTTTTCTCCATCTCTGTGCATTCTATGATTCTTCACTGCTTTCCTTTTGATATGCTTCTTATAAACAGAATATGGTATGTTTTGTTTTCTGTCCGATAAACTTTGTTAACTAGAGCATTTGGTGTATGTACTGGATAGCTTCAGTTGTCAACTTGACACACCTGGGTAAAGGAAGCCTCAACTGATTACCTCCATTGAACTGGCCTGTGGCTATGTCTGTGGGGTATTTTCTAGAGTTTGAGTGATATGGGAGGGCCCAGCCTACTGTGGGCAGTGCCAACCTTGGGCAGGTTGTTCTGTATTATAAAAGAAAGCAGGCTGAGCAGGGGCCAGGGGAGCAAGCCAGTAAGCAGCGTTCCTCCATGGCCTGTGCTGCAGCTCCTGCTTCCAGGTTACTGTCCTGAGTCTCACCTTGGGCTCCCTGATGAACTGTGACCCAGGAGATGTGAGCCAAATAAACCCTTTCCTCCCCAAATTGCTATTGGTCAGAGTGTTTTATCACAGCAATGGAAAAACAAGTTAGAACAGTATATTTATATTAATTGAAAGTGTTGTACTGCTAATTTTTCCTAATTTATTGTATGTACCTTATGTAGTCAATTTGTTCTAGATTTTTTTCCCTTCTCTGTCCCCTTTAGTTTCTTTTAGATTAAAATTATTTCATCTGGAGACTGGAGAGATGACTCAGCAGTTAAGAGCACTTGCTGCTCTTGCAGAGGACCCAGGTTCAGTTCCCAGCACCCACGTGACCACTGACAACAGTTTGTAACTCCAGTTCCAGGGGATCAAACACCCTCTTCTGTTCTTAGTGGGCACCAGGCATGTATGTGGTATATTTTCATACACGCCGGCAAAACATTCACATACATGAAATAAAACTAAGTGAATCTTTAAAACCATGTTTGATTCATTAAAAGGTTTTCTTTCATTTTTTTTTCTTTATCAGTTATAGCTTGGATGTTGTACGATCTGCTTCTGTTTCTCCAAAGGCTACTCTATGTATGTTAACAACTGCATTTCACACTTAGATAATGAACTCTGAAATTAATCATCTCATCTTTGTAGTAAATAATACAAAAATTTTAGACACTAACCTTTAACACCTCCTCTTTACATGTATTTTTATTATTTTCTTGAATTTTAATTCAACATAGTAGATATTGTTACTATTTCATAACATCAATTATTTTATTACATATGTACCATTTTGTTGACATCATTTCTTGCATTTGATATTCTTTGAGATTATTTTTTACCTTCTAAAAAATTTAGTTTGAAATTTTCTAGCTGAGGTCTATTTATAATAATTACACTTGATCTTACATTTTAAATTAAAATTATGTCCTGTTATCATCCCCATTATTTTTGTCTCACTACATATAGAACTCTAGCTTCGCATTCATTTCATTCAGTATTAGAAGGTCTTACTCCATTTATTTCTTAAACATTTTTATGAGTGTGAATGTTTTGCCTGCTTCTGTGTACCACACACATTCATTGCCTACACTGGCCAAAAGAGGGAGTCGGATTCCCCGGAACTGGTGTTATAGGTGGTTGTTAGCTGCCATGTTGGATGCTGGGAATTGAATCTGGTCCTCTGCAAAAACAACAGAGTTCTTAACCACTGAGCCATCCTTCCAGCTCCACTCCACTTATTTTCAGCATCCATTACTGCTGCTGAATCAGTTGTCATCATCATACTCACTAATGTGTCCTTTTCCACTTTCCCAGCTCTGCTCTTTATAGCCTATATTACACAAACTTATTCAAAAAAAGAAAATAAAAACGTGATGTGGATTTCCTTTCACTTGCATAGTTTAGAATTAATTTGGCTTCCTGAAACTAATAATTTTTAATAAAATTCTGGAAAGTTTTCAGGCATCGTTTCTTTGAATATTGACAACCAATATTCTCTTTGAGAATGATATTGTCTTACAGATACAATGATCTCTTCATTCCATCAAGTAAATTGAGCTACAGCACGCATTCCTTCATGTCTAGCTCCTTTGTACCATTGATATTTGTACATATTATTGTGGGTTGATATTATTTTTTCATTTTCATTTTGGACTCACTGGTGTCTTGGTTGCAAAGATCCATTTCATTTCCCTGGATTTCTGTCTTCCAGTTTGGACTCAGTAATCTTCAGCATTTTCAAACAGAAGTATTTAAAAATTGTCTAGTTTTTATACTTTTCTTGTATATCTGTGTCTGTACATATATGCATGTTCATGTTAAGGGCAGGTAAGGGAGTTACAAGTTGACACCAGAGGACAAACTTGGGTGTTGTGCCTTCAGTGGATCCATCAGTTTCTTGAGACAGGGTCTCTCACTAGTCTTGAACTCATTGATCAGACTAGGCTGGCTAACCAGAAAACCCCAGGGATTGGCTTGTTCCTATCTCCCCAGTGTTGGCATTAGAATTATAATCCCATCAATGAATTTATAAAATTCATTTCCGAGGGACAAACTCAGATTTGTATGTTTACTAGGCAACCACGTTAGTGACTAAGCTAGCTCTCCATTTGTCATTGTTGTGTTTTTTAGTCTAAAATGATTTTAAATGTCCTAGGTGTGTGAGGTGTATGAGAAGTCTCAAAGTTCTCTCTTCTGTTGCATCACACATTCTTTTATAAATTCAAGTCTTCTTTAATTTCTAGAAGTTCATTTTGTAGAATTCAATTCTTGCTGTTCAGTCTTTACATTTTCTTGATTCTTTGGTATGCTTTCACTTATTTTTTATTGTTTTAATAAGTTTATATAGTTATTTGATGCTCCATTCATTGCTGGTTCTACTGACTCTCAAGAAAGTTCATTTCTTAGTATTTTACTTATGTGTGTGTATTTAAGAAAAAAAAAGCTACCTGCTAAGCAACTGACTACTAGTTACCTATGTGATGTAGGACAAATTGTTAAAATTCTGTGTCAGTGTTTGGAAATGAGGTTAATCATAACACCTTACTATAGTTTGTAAAAGAATTAAGTAATTTTGTAGATGATATTCATATTTTTAGAACTTTATAGAAAACATTTGAATCTTATGCTTAAAGTGTAGTGCATTCCTGTTGGATGTGGTGGGATATGCCTGAAATCCTAGAACTTGTGAAACTGAGTCAGAAAAATCAATGATCTGAGTGTGCTACGTAACAAGCTCCAGACCTGCCTGGACTATGTAGAAAAGCCTTGTCTCAAAACAAACAGAAAAGCAGAAGAATGTAATGTGTTCTTCAGTCTCCATGTTTGCTTCTGCCATGTACCTAAGCATATTACTAATATGAGACTTTTTTGTTTTTTGGTCTTTTTGAGACAGGGTCTCCCTGTAGTCCCAGCTGTCCTGGAACTCACTATGTAGACCAGGCTGGCCTTGAACTCACAGAGATCCGCCTGCCTCTGCCTCCCGAGTGCTGGTATTAAAGGTGTGCACCACCACGCCCAGCTAATATGAGACGTTTTAAACTTAAAGTTTACATTCACATTTTGCTTTATTTTCAATCACACAAGAATCAAATTTCTAACTCTAACTTGTATCAGTACAGGTTCATAGTTGAGAATTTTCAGATTTTGTTTTTTGTTTTGTTTTGCTTTGCTTTGTTTTGTTTTTGTTTGTTAGTTTGCTTGCTTGCTTGGCCTATTTCTTACAGCTGTGCCATTTCTGTTTTCAAAGTTTTTTCAACCTTGTTCACTCCCTGAGAATGCCACTCTTAGATGTTCCCACAGTTTTGATAGTGTCTCATATCCACCTTGATCCACAGCTTAGAGCACCTCATACCTTCATATGCTCCATAAACCCAGCATTCGGATGCCAGAGACACCAGACACTTGTTGGTGAAGTGTTGGCTCTGGGACCTGCTAGTTTGATGAATTTGTCTCTATGTATCACTCCTAATATTTCTGAGAGTTTCCTCCTGCCCATCAAGTTGGCTGTTATAATAGCGTCATCAATATCAGCATTTTAGTTGTTCAGGTATCTAGTAGGGTTTTGCTGAGTGTCTAACTCATGATAATGCAGAGCTTAACATAGAACAGTGTATTTTTAGTGGCATGGATTTCTACTGATTAAATGACACTTCTCACCTGTGACCTTTTGCAAGCTGACTGTTCTTTGCAAAAGAAGTATGTGTCTATAGAACAGAGCTGTTTTTTGTAAGAAGTCCATTACTCGTATGTTCTCAGGCCACACATGGAGCCTGATACTACAGAGATCTACAGTGTTTTTTAACCTATTCTATTAACCACCCTGTGCTTTAAACAGCAAATAAAAAATATTCCACATTATTTCAGTAGATTATTAATTAATTTATCACAGTACATATTATCAAGACCACAAAACCAACATTTGTTTATAATTTAAGCACTTAGACGATGTCCCATTGTGAATGATAATTCTTTGTGACTGATTAGAACTTCTTTCAAGCACAATGAATGAAAATGGAGAGACTATGTTGCTAGGGCAGGTGAAACAGAATCACAGAAGGCAGACATCTTGGGGACTATTTTCAGAAGGTGATACTTTCTTGCAGTGACACCAAGGCTGTGGAGGAATATACAACAACTGACTCCTTGGCACAGTGTTTGAAATTTTTAATGCATTCTAATTTTTGCTACAAGCATATTAAGGAGTTGTGACAAATTTTCAGTTACATACTGAACTTTGCATGATGGCTCAGGTCAATAATTACAATTTAAAATTTTTTGCTTTACTTAGTTCAATTTGCTTCTCTGAAAATACTTTTTGTTCTGATAAAAGAACTTAGGACTGAAATAGATATCACCTAAGTTGCATCCAAACAGTAGTATTATGTTAACTGCTGCTCTTTATATCAGTCTTGTTCAATGTACATACTGCTTGATCAAATGAATTTTAAACTCGTCATCAGAATTCTTACTATTCATATTTAGTTGACAACCTTTTTAAAAATCTGTTAAATGCTATGCTTTAACATTTGAATTTCTTTTTCTTCTGCTTTTAGGAATATTATAAAAATAGCGATAACAGAACATAGGCAATATAATAAAAGCAAATTAACAATGACAATCATTCAGATGTGTACAACCTATTTTCACATTCATTTATTTAAATTCATTTTATAATATTGAGAACATGCTATTTACAATGCTTTAGGTCATTATATTCACATTAAATTAACTAGATATTCTTCTATAAGTAAGTTTTTCACATGAAAAATGTGTTTAGGTGATCATTTTTCATTATTGATTTAGTTATTTTCTTAATTTGAATTATATATTATATTGTGGCAAAATTACTAAACAATCTTTGTCTTTATTCTGTATTATTTTCAAAGGCATATTTGTTGAAGTCTAATGACTAGATCAAAATTAGTATTTCCATTAAATACTCTAAAGTACTTTAATTTGTATACATATGTGAGTGCATGTTCTAATATTTTCTACAAATCCCATACTGTTATTAGAAATCATGGGTGAAATATTTATTCCTGTTTAATATTAATAGCTGCCTTAGACTGATCTTACCTTGTGTAGCTTTGCCTTTTGTATATCTACCTCACACACAAATTAAAATACTAGCAGAGCTCTCCCTGTGGAGAAATTGAAATGGAATCTCTTTTATTTACTAGTTTCAAAACCAAAGCACTTTCCATGATCACTTTTCATTGCATTCTGGCAGGAGGCAAGCAGTGAAGGCTATTCCCTAACAACCAGTCAATATTAATAAACAAAAAGCTTAGTTGGCTAGCTCAAACACAATGGTAAGAATACGTGCATTATATATATCTATATATCTATATATATATGGCAAAAATAAGATAGGAACACTTCTGATACGTCTGTCGAAAATGAATGTATATCAGAACTTTTTCCCTTCAACTTCCATATTAATTAAAACCTGGCTATAATTTTCCTAATTGCCCTCTTCAATTACCATCCCCTTAAAGAATTTTTCCAAGAATTGGAGAGGTTCAAATTAATACAAATTTCAGTACAAATTATGAGCAAATAAGTACCCCTCATGTACACAATTCACCTATTTATTCTATGACAATGAATCAGAAAATAAGAGAAGGGAAGAAAGCTACACATAACATCACAACATATTTTCTTCAATCTTATCTAGTGAAATACACATAATTTATACAGAAAAGATTTCAGGCTCTCAGCAAATCACAGATTAGATAAGGTAAAATGAAAAGCAAAACACCAGCATGGGAGGAAACATGACAGAGGCTGTTGAATGCATTTCAGGTGGGCATCCAGACAGAGGAGGCACAGACTGGGAACTGAGTACAATAGAGTTCACACACTGGTCTAGAGCCATCAGGAATTGGTCAGCTAAACTCAATATTCTTCATTCCAAGACATAAATATGTACTATGTTTCAAAAGGAACTTCATTTAAGGTGTTTTAAATAGTCTCCATCTGTTGCACAAAGAAGTTTCTTTGATGAATGGTGAGAGGTACACTTATCTGTGAATATAAGAATAAGCATTTGGGGGCTGGAGAGATGGCTCAGCAGTGAAGAACACTGGTTGTTCTTCTGGAAGACCTGGGTTTGAATCCCAGCACCCACATGGCAGCTAACAACTGTCCGTAACTCCAGTCCCAGGGGACCTGACAGCCTCTTCTGACCTCTGTGGGCATTGCACAACATGGGTGCACTTACCTACATGCAGGCAATACATGCATACACACAAAATAAAAATAAATAAAAAATTTTTAAAAAGAATAAGCATTTAGAATATAGTTAGAAATCATATTCATTTAGGAATGTAGTAACTAGTTTCTCCTGTAGGGTCTGTGACTTCTCCAGTCAAGGTATTTGTCTACAAATATTTACAGTAGCAGTCAAGAATTCCCTCCTATTGAGTGGGCCTTAAGTCCAATTAAATAGCTATTAGAGCCCCCCAAGATAAAAGTGTCAGTATTGTACCAAGGCTATTTTGCAGGGCTGGCCACTGTTGTGGATTTTAGGTTTTACAGGTAGGTAAGACTATTGATATCTTTTCTCATTTGGTAGCTTGCATAGCATCTTCTGATACTGTGAGAGCTAGTCCTCAAAAAGGAGGCTTCCAGACCAGTTCCAGCTCAATTCTTCCAAGTCCTGTGTCTGAAGTGTGTGGTATCTTTGGCAATAGAATCTTGCCTTCAAGTTCTGGGAGGCAACCCAGGGCTATGGTCAACTGGTCAAAATGCAAAGAATAAGTGACAATGGGGAGCCCCCAATTGATGCACCTAAAATGCAACCCTTACACCTAAGGCTCAGGGAACACTATGGAAGAGGGGGTAGAACGACTATAAGACCCAGAGGACCAGGTCACCTGCTGCTAAATAGTGTCTTCTAGATATAACAGAGAAGCTGCACTCATAAAATCTCAACAATATGGTTGCTTAAGAAAGACCTGCATAATGCCAATGCCAATGTGGATGGAGGAAATTTCACAAGGTGCCACCTCTAGATGAAGAGCTACAGGAAATCAGTGGTTGCTGAGGAAGAGATATTCAATTTTCTCCAGGGCTAAGTTTCCTAACAGGTTATCAGCCCTAAACATAGAAACACATAAGCACCACTAAATGGACTCAGCAAATAGTGTGTGTGTGTGTGTGCGTGTGTAACTAATTATCAAAGAAGAGGAAAAGAGTTTTGGAGGGAGTCAATGGGAGGAGGTCTTGGGAAAAGTTGAGAGGGGAGCTGGAGGGGCAGAAAAGATGTAAATACAGTACTTGTGTATAAAATTCTCAAAAAATAAAAATTTCATTTTAGGGTCAATATAAAAATTGTAGCTCTGCCTGATTAAATCAAGCCCTTGCCTGTCTGTCCTCACACTTGATCATCTGTAATTACATAATCGTGACATGAATCTCAATATTGGTAAATGCATTAAAACAATTTGTTAGGGGAGGTTTGGACATCACAAGACCTATATTTATCAGTGTCTATCAAGACAGTTTTTAGGAGAATTCACTTGGTTCCAGGTGCAGTGATCTCAGATGAACGAGTGCTGGCAGCTCTTTGCTGATTGCTTTTTACAGAAAGATGACTGCTAATGAAAATAACTAACAGTTTTCCATAGAGTGAGTATCTCATCACCTGTCAATAAGGTTATTTCATGTTTTTTATATATATATATATATGCAACAATACTAACCAAAGTCAAGGGAAGAGGTCGTGAAATTGGGAAGGAGTGGGGAGAAGGGATGTGAGGGATGTGGAACTAGTTGGTGGAAGGGGATAGAAATGATGAAATGATGCAGCTACAGCACTAATGTATGAAATTCTCAAAGTATAAAACATTAATTTCAAAAGAATTTTAAAGTAATTTTATACATTTAAAGTGTGTATGAGCTTTCTAAATCAATGTAGACTTTTCTAAAATATATATATAGATGTCATATATTTGTGCTCTCAAATATTATCAAGTTTCTTGCAGCTTCTTAGCCAGTTTTATTCATTTTTTGTTGCTTCTCCTGGTTGGATTTCAAAAGAGAAGTCCATTTTCCCTGGGCTCTCGGTGCTCCATCCCACATCCTTGCTTCTCCACTTCCTTCTATTTTTTTCTTGTTTCTAGGATTGTGTCTTGAGATCTTCAGAGATCCAATGGATCTAGCTATTTAGTTTATTTTACCACTTAAAATTTCCTCTAAAAAATCCTATTACTGAAAATTTCAATTCACAAAGCTTCAAAACTTATTATAACCTATTGCCAAATGAAAAGGGGAAACAAAAAAAGAAAACCATTATTATTGATTGACTTTGTTTATGTTCAAATTTTTTACCTGTACTAGTATGTTCATTTTACAGTGCTAGGCAATTAACACAGGGGTTCACACATGGTTACGACCCCAAACCCATTGTCTTTTAAAATCATCAATAAGATGAGTTTTCATTAACATGCAGAAATTCTGACTATTTGCCTAACCTTTAACTGCTTCATAAATATTAGCCACTAGTTCAAATTAGGAGTGCTAAGGTCAAGAACAACCTCAAATTGGAAACCTGGCACTTTAGCACTCTATTTGTACACACTAGTGATCCACATGGTCAATGCCTGAAGACTTCCCTCATCCCCACCACCACCTCTTTCAGGTTTATAAATCACTTGGCCCCCTCTCATTTTCATCACATATTGCTTCAAGAAGGAAGCAGCATGCTTAGCATCCTGTCTCATACAGACAGTACATGTAGCACTTCACTGTCCAAGCAGAACTAGGAGGGTTGCCACAGCAGCAGGTCTGAGAAGCTTGTCAAGTTCTTATACAGTCTAAGCCTCAAAAAGTCTGGCCAGGAAGGCAGACATATTTAATTGTTCACAACAGAGATACACCATGTACAAGCTTGTTAGGCACTAAGAACTGAAACTCTGACCCTCCATTACTCATTGCCAGTTATTTCTCAAAATTATGATTTGTGCCCAGTTAACCAGCCTTCACTTAGCCCCATGTGATCTGTCTTTAATCCACACTTTTCTCTTCCAACAATGTCCTCAAAACTTTCTAAAGAATGCAATGGCCTGTTTTCAGGTCTTTATTTTTGCCTACTCTACAACAAAATGTCAAAAATTCTTTCCTTGAAATTATTTTTTAATATTTTATTTTATTTTTATTTTATGTGCATGAGTGTATTGCCTGCATGTGTATAAATGCATCCATATTGTGCAATGCCCTTGAAGGTCAGAAGAGGGCATTGGATCTCCTGGAACTGGACTTATGGACTGTTGTTAGCCGCCATGTGGGCTCTGGGAATCAAACCTGGTTCCTCTGCAAGAGCAATAAGTGCTTTTAACTGTTGAGCCATCTTTCCAGCCCCCTTCCTTGAAATTCTTTCAACTGTCATTTTTCAATTTCTCTACACTGGCATTACCAAAATGTTTTCTTCAAATCAATAACCCAAAAACATGAAATTCAAAAGAATATTTATGGGTAATTAATTTTGGCAAACACTTGTCCCCTAGAAGACTCATAATCCTCATTAGCACATTAAAGTCTCTGTGAAGTTCAACTTTCAAAGAAACTTACAAAACTGTGGTGAATCCAAAGTTTCCAAAGTAGGAACTCATTTCCTCACAACTATCTTATTTCATCATTTTTAACACATACATATTTATCACATTTTAACAAATTTGGCATTAGGTCACCTCTAATACTTAATGGCACCTGAAAATCACTGCTAGCTCATGACAGTCACAAGCATAAAACAAGTATGGTCATAACTATTCAGATTTTCATCACAGCAATTGAGTACTGTATTTTTATTGGTATTACATATGCCAAATTGAATTTCTACTTAAAATGTGTTCAAAAACATCACACTACTGTAATTCTTCAGTCAACAACAAAATTTACTCGGTTAGTCAAAAAGCATGGAAATAGACTTGGACATAAAATGGCATTAGTAAAGTAAATATTTTCCATTGAAGAAACAGTCATAATTGCTTAATTTTCTTATGCAACAGCAACTAGTTACTTTGCAGAAACACAGGGAAAAATTACCTGCATACGGATCAATTGTTTATTAATGAGGTATAGGTACATGTTGCTTGTAATGTTGAAGACTGGAGAAATTGCTAAATCTCTCAAAACAGATCAAAGAATTTAAGAAATATGAATTTGGCTTCATGAGACAATTGTTGTTTTTAGGATACTGTATCATGGTTCAGTTGCCAGCTTTTTTTTTTTATTTAGAGGCATATAAAGTAGTGGTGCATCTTATTGACAGTATCTTTTCCTAAAATGTTACATGAACACCATGGAACTAATGTTCTTTATTTATGAATGCGGCTCTGATTTTTCTTATACTCAATCACTGCACAGTTCATACTATTCCTACCACTTATCTCAGCCTCAGTGGCCTAGTCCCTGTTCTGATTTAGTCTTTACCTTGCTTCAGATTTTCCCTAAAACACTGACTTACTTTGATTCTTAAGTTGGCTCCCAACTTTCTCCCAGAAAGTTTATCCAAATGAAAACCATCATGATTACTGAGACAAAAGTACCAAAGTCAAATTCACTATTCCCTGAAGAGACCAGCTGAAGTTCATGGGTGGTCTGGTACCTCTGTCTGGGCATCACATCCTCCCACAGAGTAGGTCACTGTCAGAGAAGAGCTGAACATGTCTGAGTGAGTATGCTTATACGTCTCTTCTTCCAGAACCAGAACCAAAACCTTTTACAATAGATCCTTATCACTTAAGGACAACAATATGACTTCTTAGAAACAAAAAAAGTAGAGTATAAAAGAAGTCTTTATGAAGGTGGTATGGCCAAGCCTACCTCTGCCCTTGCTTGTGAACACAACATACCTTGATTCTGACCATCTGATGAAAGGCAACTGAAAGCACTGAAGGAAATGAGAAAAATAACTAATGTCAAACATTCGCACATATTACAATTTATCTATATAGAACATTCCTGATTGATACCTATTAATGTACTTATAGGTAAATAAAAAATAACTTCTGAAAAACTGAAAAATTATAAAAATAAGTAGTTCAACCAATACTCTAAATTTGATACCCTTGAAAGAACCTCATATTTGATTTCCCTTACAACAATCACTCCAAGGGTACATTCAGTCAGTGTTCAAATACCCACCAGTGAAAAAAATACATGAGCATCTTTCCAAGGGAGCCCAGGCCATTTTGAGAAGGTCATAACTGTCATGGGAGCTTGATCTTCAGTAGTTCTATGAATTCAGGGTGAAGTAAGGGAGAAGGTCAGAAGGGGAGTGTGGAATACTGACTGGCACAGCTGTAACCTGTATCTCTGTGTACTCAACTGCAAGAGAAGAGTCATTGATACCAGGTTGGACAGATGAATCAACATGCAACAAATATATAGCACATGATTTCATGTGCATAAAGTTCAAGAAAAAGGCACATTAATCTAAGGTGACAGAAATCAGCAGTGGCAACCTTTGGGTAGAGGACATTGATTGGGAAGGGGCACAAGGGAGATTTCAGTAGAGCAGTATAGTTTCACACATCATGTGCATGTGTATGTGCATGCAAGACCTATTCATAAGCTGTACAGTTAAGATATATCACAGAAATGTTTTTTGAAAAGGTAAAATTTACACCACTGAATTTTTCTTTACATTGACTAAAATCTGTTTCACTGTAACTTTTAATTTTTCTTTTTTTTACATAATTTATTGAGATATTTCATACATGCATATAAGGTGTTTTGATCAAACCCATGCCCACTCCCTCCCCCTCTAACTCCTCCCATATCTCCCCATCCCTTTTTTTCTGATAACTTCATGTACTCCTTCTTTGAATTATTTATTTTTATGGGGCTTTTGGCTACACTAACATTCCCAACTCTGAAGAGGTAGCCCTAAAATCTTTTAAGGATTAGATACAAACTCCCAAATACTTTCAACATTTTTGGCCTTTGGAAGAGAGTATGCTGCTAAGAGGCCCAAGGACATTTTGACTTTTAGCCAAGAAACTGCCTACTTTTCACCAAGAAACTGGCCACTTTTCTTTGGGGTCTTTTTACCCTAACTGCCTAGCCAGTTCCTACCTCCTATTCTTATCATACCATTCTCTGAAGGGGTTACCCAAATTGTCAATAGGGAATAGGGACACAGACTGCTCTGGCTTCTTCCATGCTGAACAGGGATGCAGGGTGAGGCAACTGGAATACCCCTTCAGTGGGTCTATCTAAAAGACTCCCAAATTGCATAACTCTTATATCTAGGGGGATAAGAAAGTCCTTGAATCATGAACAGGAGATGTGAAGGAGAAGTAAAGGCAAGGGTAATTAGCATTACAAGTTCTAGACAGGGAACTAGAAAAAAGTCAGAACAGGGCAATTTTCAAATGTTCATATGAGAGCCCATTGGAATTTCTTGACAAGGGCTTCCAAAAGCATCCCTATATTGGGTTCCTCCACATTTTTCTTTTGTCTTCCAAGGCTGGACTTCGCCTCAGTACAAGCCCCTAGAGTGAACCCAGTTGCAGATTACTTACTTCCTTTTGTCCTCCTGTGTTAAAAAAGAAAGTCATTGAGATCTTAATTTTCTTCTGAATACTACTTTTTAAAGTTACATATATATACCACATGATTAGAAGAAGCATTTCATTACAGCTTTAATATACTCAATAACAATTTCCAGAGCAAGGATACATCTCTTTCAAAAGTGGCTATAAGTTTTTAAGTTCACAGTTGAATTAATACAGTTATACAATATTGAACTCGGGATAAACCCTATAAGACATAAAATCGAATGAGGTTTTAAGCTTTAAAAAAGATCTCCATTTCATTTTGAAATATGCTATTTCCTACAGAAAAAAAAATTTGGGGGGGTGTCTTTTTGAGACAGGGTCTCCCTGTAGCCTGAGCTGTCCTGGAACTCACTATGTAGACCAGGCTGGCCTTGAACTCACGGAAACATGCCTGCCTCAGCCTCCCAAGTGCTGGGACTACAGGTGTGTGCCACCACACCCAGAGGAAAAACTCATTTTTAATGCTACTAACATTTAGATGTTTGTACATGCATCTCTAATCTCTATGTATCTGATTATTACTAGTCACAGTCGGTTACACTCGGATCCTTGGCACCTGAGTATGGATATAAAGTCATCAGGTAGATTTCAGTGGTAATGTTTATCACCTCTGCTAATTAACATGAAGTAAATTTTTATGCTTCCTCCTCAAATATAACTCATTTTTTAATTTGTTGATTTGTGTGTGTGTGTGTGTGTATCATACAGAACATCCCAAATAATCTTATTCATCTATATACCCACTTCCCAAATGGCATCCTCCCATAGACCCCCACACACACTGGACCCCATATACTCTGTCATCCCTGCTACTGTCCACTGTGTTGTCAGCACCCCCAGCTATTCCCCAGTGCTTGTCTGGCTACTGAATCTGGTCAGCCTATCTAGAGATCCTTGTTTTAGGAAGATCAGCTGTTCCTCATCTAGCAGCAATCAGCTGTCAACATTCCTTTAGATAAGATTGGGGCTTGCTGTTCCTTTTCCCAGTTCTATGCTTGGTTACTGTCTGGGAGTCTTTTGGGCTACCCTGGCCAATAACTCAAAGGAAGGTATCTCCTGTCTAGCATTGTTTCTTGTTATATAGCCTTTAACTATACATATAGACTCTTAAAAATTATATTGATCCCTTTAATCTTTGGTTATACTTTCCTTTTGGGTCTACTGTAACTTTTTAAAAAATATTTTATTCATTATTTTTATTTTTGGTGTGTATGAGTGTATTGCCTATATGTATATAAGTGTACCTGTGTTGTGCAATGCCTGTGGAGGTCAAAAGAGGGCATCTGATTACCCTGGAACTGGAGTTACAGATAGTTGCTAGCTACCATGTAGGTACTGGGAGCCAAACCCAGGTCCTCTGCAAGAGCAATCAGTGCTCTTAACCTCTGAGCCATCCCTCCAGCCCCTCCACTGCAACTTTTATCCATTGCTCATGATTCTACTTATTAGGGTCCTAGAAATTATATATACGTGTGTGTGTGTGTGTGTGTGTGTGTGTGTATTCCTTTTTCCATTTTCTTCCCCAAATTATTTCCTCCCCATTGTATTTCAAACAATGATTTTTTTCTTATATTCAAACCCTTTCTCCATCTCCACCTCACCTACCCCTCAACCTCCCACCCTTGTATTCTATTAGCAAATAAAAAACTCCATCCATCTTATATAACCTATATGAGCTGGGTGCCAGATAAATAATATCTCATTGTAGTGTCAGTGATCTATAATTCTTTTTAAAAAAAATTTTATTTATGGCACTACCATCCTCAGGCCTCTTGGGGTAAGTCTATAGCACAGCTCTCCGCACCGGGACTCCCTAAGCCACATTCACCCTTCCACCCCACCCAGCACCCCCCTGCCCCCCCGCCCACCGTTCTATACTCTAGCTTTGACCCTGTGCCATTCCTAGTCTTGGGGCCCCAGACACCTGGGGAACCAACACTGCTTCCTGATCCTTTTCACCTAGACCAACTTAGTGCCTTCCTTGGGCTCCAAGAGCACTGCGTCTGGACCTGGCACCACCCTCACCTCTCTCTGCTTCCCAGAACCTGCACCACCGGCTAACTCTCCTAACCTGCTCTCCTATCCTCAGGCCACTTGGGCCAAGTCTATCGCAGAGCCCTCCGCGCCTTGACTCCCCCAACCTCATTCACCCTTCCATCTCCCCCACTGTTCTCTACTCCTAGTTTGGGCACTGCACCATTCCTAGTTTTG
>NW_008329141.1:2182445-2182609 GCF_000622305.1 Nannospalax galili | reverse complement strand
TTCCGATCTTCAACAGAATTGTGGAAGAAAATTTCCCAAACTTAAAGAAAGACATGCCCATACAAATACAAGAAGCATACAGAACACCAAAATGACATGACCAGAACAGAAACTCTCCACGGCACATCGTAGTAAAAACACTACACGCACAAAACAAAGAGAAA
>NW_008329141.1:2167890-2178180 GCF_000622305.1 Nannospalax galili | reverse complement strand
TTTATTATTTTTATTTTATGTGTATGCGTGTATTGCCTGCATGTAGGTAAGTGCACCCATGTCATGCAATGCCCGCAGAGAACAGAAGAGGCCATAGGATCCCCTGGAACTGGAGTTACGGACAGTTGTTAGCTGCCATGTGGGTGCTGGGATTCGAACCCAGGTCTTCTGCAAGAACCACCAGTGTTCTTAACTGCTGAGCTATCTCTCCAGCCCCAGTGGTCTATAATTCTTATACACAAGTATACAAAAGTAAGGTATGTGATTTGGAGTCAGAATACCTCCAGGTTTCTTGGAATTTGATTTTCACTCTTAATTTCTGTTTCTCTTACACACTGCTTAGTAATGTCAAGTAGGGATTTCTTTTTTTCTCAGCATTCAGAAGCATTTGATTCTCCTCCTCAAAGTTAGTTGTTCACAAACCTTGCATGCAGATTACACTTTGGCTGTTTCTGGACCTCACTCAGCATAATGACCATACTGTGGACCAAGCTGATTTCCAACAGGATGATTCCCACAGGGTTTTACTGTGGGTAAAAGCAGAAGCTAGGTCCACACAGCAGGCAGCAATTAGCTCACAGGCTTCCAGTCCAAGATTCTGAGTGGCAGCTGGGAAGTTTCACAGCTTCACTGGACAACTTTACATCAGTGTTCTCTAGTTTATTTTCTGAAGTCTGTAGACATCTCAGATTTCTAATGCTGTTGAGGACTGAAGCCAGGTCTTGACAGTGCCACTTGATGATGATGGTCAGCCAAACATGGGTGCCACCAGGGCACATGGGCTTCCAGTCCAAGATTCTGAGTGGCAGCTGGGAAGTTTCACAGCTTCACTGGACAACTTTACATCAGTGTTCTCTAGTTTATTTTCTGAAGTCTGTAGACATCTCAGATTTCTAATGCTGTTGAGGACTGAAGCCAGGTCTTGACAGCGCCACTTGATGATGATGGTCAGCCAAACGTGGGTGCCACCAGGGCACATGCGTAGGCAGGCCAGTGGAGCTTCGCCATTTTGGCTCCCCAATTATTTTCTTTCTTACTTGCCATGTCTTGAGTTCAGAATTTTGAGATCAATAGAGAAGCGCCTATGGTCAGGTAAATATTCATCTTGTGTGATAAAGTTTCTCACGTGGTCTATCATTCTCATTCGGTCTCTTGGGAGTTGGCAGGACCCCAGGCCCCAAGGCTGGCTGCCCAGGGCGTACCTTATTCCAGTGCCGTCTTTTCTCTCAACACCATCACTTTGCGCCGTCTTGTCATATTTCTTCTTGTATGTATCAAAACGCGAAGTGAACAATGAATTCCAAGTTGCAAGAGGGTTTATGTTTACATCTGTCTTTCATGCTTTTGTCCGCCAGTTGAAAAAACATACACCCACACATTGTATATTCCTTTTTTAATTAGTAACTATCAGCTGCTCATAAAGATGCTTATCCAGCTCCTTCAGTCATAGTAGCAAATTCCTTCTACTGATTTTTGGTCTTAATTACAGAGAATTATTTGTTGCAAATGGTCTGTTTATGGAAGAATAATGTCCTGACCTTGCCAATCTATAGGCCTGCATTTGCTAGTCATGTCTCTAAAGAAACTTCTGGAGTGACAGTGACATCTGCCTCAAAACATCAGAGCCATATCAATAAAATAGAATTGCTATCGCTGAGTACTACCATTCCATACCATGATGTTGAAAGTCAAAACCCAGACCTGGGAAGAGGTCCTTTTCTCCAAAAGAAACATAATGTTTATAGTATATTACTTTTAGACTATCACATATGTAGTATATTCTCAGAGTTACTAAAATGAATTGTGTCTGAGAAAATAATGCAAGTAATTTGTCACCACCCCTGAAGGAGTGTTGCCTTGTGGGAACAAAGGTAGTTGCAATAGACTTTCCTTAAATAGCAGAGGTAGGCATTTTAAATGGCACTGAACTCATCTGACATGAGTGATGCAGCAGGACCAGATAATCCAAGTTCTCCTCTTTATAGCTATTTAAGAACTATGAATCTGTGGATCATTTAAAGTTCCAGCACCAAATATATCAAGGGCTCACCCTCAAAAACAGAGTGATTCAGCGTAGAAACACATATGTCAATGCAAAGGGAAAGGATAGAGTATTTCACAATTCCTGCCATTTAATTATGAGTTGAAATCCAAGGTTTCCAGATGAGTGCTGCCCTCAGCTTTTGTCAGAGAAGCTTCTTTTTGCAGTGGGAAGTGGTTAATGAAGATATTTAAAACTGGTCAAAGTGCTGGGAATAAGTGACTTTTGACTGATCCTCCCTAAACAGAGCATCGATAGCATTTTCCCCTGACTCTGAGAACACTGAGGAAGACAGCGCTGAAAGAATATGAGGGCTGGAAGATGAGGAGAAACACTGCAAAAGCTTTCTTCTGGAGGTAACATGACCATTGCACTCAGGAACTCACAATAGCTGTGGTCAGCTGCATAAGATCTGCACACCTGCAGAAGACAGGACCTATCAACACTTCACAGATATAAGAGGGCACATGGGGAGCTATTGGCACTTAGGGGAGAGGTTAGGGGAGGGAGGGTCATCCTCTAACTGATGTAGCTAGCCATGGAGGAGCTGCTCATGTTCCAGCAAATAACTCCCAACCCATGCTTACACAGGCAAGCCTAATTAATTACAGTGGGTTTAAAAGAAGACAACAAAACACAACAAACAACAAAACAGCAGCAACAACAAAAAAAGCACAAGACATCAAAGTAGGAGGGAGACTTGCTAGGAAGAGAGGAAAGGGATGAGAGAGGGTAATGTGGGTAAAAAAAACAAAACTATACATATACGAAATTGTCAAAGACTATTAACTTAAACTAAGTTAATTTTAATGTAAGGCCTTTGAGAAATGCCAATAAATTTAATTATATGATTTTACAAGTAAATCGTTGCATTGGAATGATTACCAAATCTACAAATCCATAGAAATACAAATACAAACCCATTCAAATAGATTTAAAATTAGAGCATGAAGTGTCATTTCTGTCAATGTGTTTTGGAAATTATAGTTTAGTATTAGGGAGTGCTGATATGTGATTAATTATATAGCATTAAATTGCTATAGTAAATTTCTCACAAATTTACTAATATTAATGAGAGTACACAATAGAACCAATACGCTCTACAGCCAAAGAGGTCTGCTGTGTATTTCTAGTCTCATCATCAGATTGCAATACAAAGTGATTGCTGCTGTGGGAAGGAAAGCTGCTACCGTAAAGCTTTTAAATAAATCTTTAGTTATAATGGTTTAAGCGTGGGGAATAAGCTATATAAACACTAGGAAAGGAAGAAAGAAAGAGGGAAGACGGAAGAAGGAAGGAGGCAGGGAGGAGGGACAAAGGGAGAGAAGGGACCTGAGCATAGTGACACACCTGTAGCTCCAGTACCTGAGAGGTGACAGAGAATCAGGTGTTCAAGGTTATCCTCGGCTACCAGGCAAGTCTGAGACCAGCATGGGCTATGTGAGACTCAGAGAGGACAGGAAGAGAGGGGCGTGCTGTGGGAGAGGGAGAGGCAGAAGGAGAGGGAGGGAGGAGAGAAGAAATATAAAACTGGCAAAGATCCCTCTGATATTTTCAGCACACAAATGTTGGTCAAGACATAGTGACTTCATTTTGGGTCATCTAATTTGACTCCTCAACATTTCCAGAAAAATAGAGGTGTCTTCTTAACCAATGACCAAAGCGGACCATTCCTCTTGTAATTGAGTGAGGAAGCAACAGATTCTTGAAACACAGCTATGTTGATAACACTACCTCTCCCTTTCAGGTGTGCAAATATATAGTTGAAGAGTTCATGACCAGTTACACAACTAGATATTTTATACCAGGCAGTTTATTTCTACAATATTTCTGAAGGGAAAGTGATTTTGTAAACACCTGAAATTTCTTTTAAATCTGACAATACATTCTTGAAAACACCCCCATTTCTATGAATGGTTTCACAGGAATCTGCTCTTTCTATGGACTAAACTTAGTGCCCCCAAAATTCAGATGTTACAGCTTTAATCTCCAGTGAGACAATTTAACCAGGAGGCTTTAAAAGGATAACTAAGACTCAACAAGGTGATGAAAGTAGAGCTTTTATGATATAACACAATTACAAGAGATATCAGAGAATTCCCTCTCCCTGTCCCTCTCTGCCACTTCAGGAACAGAAAAGGCAGTTCTCTGCAATCCAGGAAGAGGGGCTCCCTAGACCCTGACAATACTGGCACTCTGATGTCAGAATTAGAGATCAGATTCAAGGCCTAAAAGAAAAAGTGTTTAAGCCTCCCATTATATGATATTCTGCTATGGTAGTGGGAGCTGGTTGGGTTACCACTATACTAGAATTTGGCAACTTGCAGAGACTACTTTTCAAACTCTTCTATTTCAGTAAAATTGCATATCATTTATATTAGTTATATAACTGAACTAATTTGGTCTGTGTAAGTAAAATAAAATCTTAGCACATTACACCACTGACATTTGGATGGGCTAGGTCCTGTAGGAGGCTGTCCTGTGCAATGAACTGTGTTCAGCACCATCTTAGCATCTGCCCACTAGATGCTGGCAGCATCCTCTCTTTCACTGTGACACTCAAAAATGTCTTCAGATATTGCCAATTGCTCCACCATCTACACTGAGAACTGTTTGAGGCCGCTCATGGAAATATTTAAACATTGTCATGTACTTTCTACTAAGCTTACTTTAAGGGTGATATTCAAGAAGAAGTGTGACCAGTTATTCTCCTTCGTCTCAACTGATAATTTCTCAATTGACAGCACATTTTGTCATCTCATGTATGAAAGCCCTTAAGCATCAATAGTTTGTTTTTTTAGTGTATTTTTTACTTTATTCATCAGAAATGTTTTTGCCTGCCTATATGTAAGTGCACCGGTGCTGTGCAATGCCCACAAGAAGGTATTGTCTCCCCTGGTACTAGGCAGTTAGCCACCATGAAGGTGCTAGGAATTAAACCTGAGTCCTCTGGAAGAACAGACAATGCTCTTAACTGCTGAGCCATCTCTCCAGCCCCAAAATGGAAAATATTTTAATGTGCTTGAATTCCAATTAGTCACAGAATTTTTGTCAGGTTCTTGACTCAATATAATTACCACTACCTTCCAAAATTCCAAACTGGAAAAACTGAGTCAAGGTATACAGAAGAGGTAGGCAGATCCCTCTAGTGCCTTAAGCTTAGACTGAATTCACAGGGCAGGACCAAAGGAGGAGGGAAGAAAAAGACTAGAAAGAATTGACTTGGACAATGAGGGGGACGTGAAGATGCACCAATGGCAGTATTTTCCCTTTATCCTTGAACTAAAAAGCATATGCTCTCCACTGGAGACTATGTTCAAATGTTTAAACCGGTGCTTACCTCCTAAGCAGAATTGCTGGGGTCCTGCTACTTTCTGTTTTATTTAAGTTTCTGGTTTACATAGGGAGTGAAATGAACACTTCTCACATTGTTTAAATGAACAAAAGAATTCCAAGTACCAGGCAACTTATTCACCAAAGAACTGCTAGAACATAATTTGTTCATAGACTCAGGGCCTCAGCTGAATGGGAAATCACAGGAAGATGGCACTCCTCCTCTCCCCTCCCAACCCCACCCCCAGTCATCACACTTCATTTGCAGGTTCTGTTGCTCAGGGAAACCACAGCAGCACCTGCAAAGTCAACATCATACAGACTTTGACTTTGTGATCCTTTAGGGAAAACAAGAACTCTTCACACCTTTTAGCATCCACATTGCAGGAAACATAATATTGTATACTTAAAACATTTTTTTAATAGAAAATTGGGCTCTAGAGTTTTTTCCAACCTCCATCAGAAACAACTTGGTAGGAAGGGCTTCTGAGATGATCTACTTTGGAAGGAGAGTAAGTAACCTCCTCCCTACCTGCCAAAAGAGAGTATTTATACTTCCTGGATGGAGTCAATCAAATCACAAAGAAACCAGCACATAGTAGGAATCTTAACAATTGTCCTCTTTCCACTCTCCCATCACATCACCTTTGAGACACAGTGAGCATCAGCTTTGTTGGAAATATCAAGAGAGACAGGAACAGACAGACAGAAAGGGGAGTGAGCTCAGAAAGCAGACAGCTGAAAGAAACTACTCAACCACCCAGAAGCAAAGCAGGAGACAGCTGATCCTCCAGCATCCTACCAAATTGCTCTCCAGAAAGAAAGTAAATAATTATTATTGCTATTCTGAGAAACTGTAGGTTTCTATGTCTATGGTAAAGTCAAGTCATATTGATGATTTGTGTATGAGTGTGTGTGTGTGTGTGTGTGTGTGTGTGTGTGCAGATGTACATAAACATGTGTTTAAATGTCTGTGGTAGTCGGAGGTTGATGTTGGATGTCTTTCTCAATGACTTTCCTCCTTGGTTTTTAAGATGGGTCTCTCATTCAACCTGAAGTGCATGGATTCAGCTTGGCTAGCTGACAGCCAGTGAGCCCCAGGAATCCTATCTCTGCCTGTCCAGCACTGGGATTAAAAGACCATGCTTTCAGCTATTTTTTTTTTAATTATTGTTGTTGTTTGTTTTTGTTTCTTGTTTTTTTTTTTTTTTTTTTTTTTTTTTCTTTTTTTTTTTTTTTTTTTTTTTTTTTACATGGTGCTAGGGATTAAACTAGGGTCTTCATGCTTGCATAGAAAGCACTTGCCAACTGAACCATCTCTCTAGCCCTGAGGATAATTTATCTTTTAATATAGACTGGCTTATCAGAAACTGATCACCTTCTACTCTGGGAAGAATCCTCTTTGAAGCTACAGACTACACAGTCAGTCCCCCTATAGGCAAGGTGCTATGCCTTCCATACCCTCCTTTCTCACTTGCCTATCAAGTTTGCATAGCCGTAAAATATTGCACATTTAAAACAAGTAATAAAAATCTCTAATCATATTGTGGAAGACTTATTCAGCAGAGTTCAATCATTATTAATTAGCACACTCTTGATTATCAACTTGTAATAGACGTTATCCAAAAGTTAATCTCCTACGCACAGTTGAAATGTTAACCAAGAATGCTGATAACATAGAGGATTTACCCACTTGTAAATCTTCACCTTGATTCCTGAGCTCATAAAACTGGCAATATAAATGTATTTTCATCTTCCTGTCTCTGACAACAATTATACCCAACATTCTGTCGTTTATATTTCTTCAAAGACTAATGTTAGCTTTAATTATGAACTCTATTAGTAGGCTTATAAAAAGTGTTTTAGAATAGGTTTTTTAAATATAAATGATGTATTTTTTCAAGGACAGTTTAATATCTAGGCATTAAAAATAGCTTGAATTGATATGCTTAATAAGCCATAACCCAGATAATCAGGGGCTATAAAGGATTAATTTTTCTCTTATATTATCACAGAACAGCTGTAAAAGTACAAAATCCACTTTAAAACTTGTGTTTACAGTTCTTATGGCAGATTTATAAAGTAATGTGTTAGCAACGGTTTCCCTATCATGTTTTGTTTTGTTTTTCCTTTTCTTTTGATAGAACTGAAAACCCTCTTTCCTTTTCAAGCCTGATGTTGAAGGCTCCATGGTAACTGCCTTTTTATTGGGTTTCCTTTCTTAGCTGCTGTTGTCTTTTTGCTTTGCTTTTAAGTTGGAAAAATATTTTGTTTAAAAATACACTACAGAGAAATCAACAACCTGGCCTCCAAAGCATGGAAAAATTCCTCAGGCCGTGCATTTTAAGAACAGATAAGCTTTCTTAATGTTTTGCATTAGATCACAATGTTGAAAATAACTAAACTGGAGGTTAGGATTTACTAGGTAAAATACTAGATTGAATAATGCAGTGTTTGGTTTTCTAGACACTATTCTGTATCTTTGATGATCAGGTTTGTAATATACCACTGGTTTGTCAAAATTGGGTGTAATGAAGACACTGTAGTTTGTGATACTTATCAATTTCTCTTAAAGTGTGGTCATAGCCCACTTATGTAAATCCTTTGTATCTAAGTCCCTCTGTCCATAAAATTGATCTGAGAATACTTCCTACTGCATTTCCTTTCAAGAAATGAAGCCATCATGAATGAGCCCAAATCAGTAAAGTACAAAATAGTTGTATAATTAGCCTATAGCTAAACCAAGGAGCTATTTTTCAGTAACATTTTCACTTCCATTCTGTATAGTTCAGTGAATTCTTTCACATCTTTATATTGGAATGTCTGCTAGAGACCTCCAGTATCCTTGGACTTTCTCTAATTTGCCAAATATACAGAGCCACAATGGCTAGATTTTTCCTATCAAAAGATAAACGATTTACAGGTGAGCCTGAATGTACAATGTGACTGCCATATATGAACTTTATAATGACATAATTTTTAAATTTTCATTACATTTTTATTTATTGATTGATTGCATATGGATGCATATAAGTCAAAACTTTGGGGAATTAGTTCTCCTTTTCCACCATGTGGGTTCCAGGGATCAGATTCAGGCCATCCAGCTTGATGGCAGGTCCTTTAACACATGGGTCATCGATCCTACTTGCCTATGGCAGGAATTTTTAACCATTTTCACTGATGATCTATCACAATTCTGTGAAATTAGTCAAAATTATCATATTATTTAGAAGTTAGCAAGTGTCACTTGGTTACTGGTTATGGAAAGAACTACAAGGAAGAAAATCAGCTAAGATATAGAACTAAACAACAACCTACAGGTTCAATTTAGAATACTCCAGCATACCAAACTTTACTTTTGTCTGAACATTCAATAGGATAAACCACATCTTGGGTCATAAATCAAAAGATAACTGGTTAAAATACGTGAATTCATATGGAATATTTCCTCTGAACAAAAAGGATTCAAATTAGAAACCAGAATAAAAAGCAACTTCAAACGCTTACTAATTAAATATTAAACACTTTAATATTCTTCCATTAGCCAAGGAAGAAATGTAAAATTTTTAACTAGAATTGAATGAAAGTGGAATACAACATGCAAATTTTGAGATATCACTAATGTATACTGAGAGGGAAATTTGCAGCACTAGTGGTTAGAGGGAAAGTCTCAAATATAATTTCTAACTGAAGAAATAAGAAAAAGAAGAGCAATGTCGAGTTGAAGAAGGCAAAAAACATGTAATAACATGAATTTATGGAACAGAAAACAATGTTACTGAAACAAAATCTGATTCTTCCAAAAATTTTTTAATTGATAAACCTCTAGCAAGGCTAGCAAATATAAAAACAAGGCATAAGTACTCACAACCAAAACAAACAGAAAATACGGCAGAGGATGCAGTAGAGAAAAAGACAATTTTCACAGACCAGTTTCTATAAAAGCCACAAACTACTGTATCTCAGTGAACAATCTCAGAAATGAATAATCTGGTGAACCCTACAGCTACTAAATAATTAAATGAATAATAATACAGCTCACAAAAGAGATATTTCAGGCATAGATGATCTTGCAGGTGATTAGTACAAAATATTCAAAGAAGGACTACTAGTTTTAAGGAACCTATTCCAGAAGAAGGACGGGAAGAAATGCTTTCATAGTCAGCTTTGATAACGCTATTACACTGATCTTAAAACTGAAAACACAAAAAGACAGATTAATATCTGTAATGGATTGTGATGCAAAAATTCTACATAAAGAATTAGGAAGCTAAACCCAACAACATATAAAAGAAATTATACAGTATAACAAAGTAGAGCTTATTCTGGTGATGTAAGATTGGTCCAATATTGGATAATCAAACATTTCAAACACTACATTAATAAGCTAAACAACCATATAATTAAATAAAATGAAAATAAAAATGTCAAAATTCCATATCCATTCATAATCTAAATTGTCAGTATCTTAGGCATAAATTCCTCAATTTTATAAAAAGGTGTTTAAGAGAACATAAGACTAACATTAATAATGTGAAAGAGTGAATTTTCTCCCTCCGATATCAAGAACAAGGCAATGAAGCACATTCTTCCCATTCTTACTGAATAAATAAAAGTTCTATCCATTGCGATAAAGAAAGAAAATGAAATAACATTTTGCATTGAAAAGAAGAAATAAAACTGTGTGTGTAGATGTCAAGATTGTATACATAAAAGCTCAACTAGAAAAACAAAAACAAAACTAGAACAAACACTCCTAATTCAATTCCATTTCTGTATGTCTTCAACAAAAGGAAACAAAAATTAAAACCCATTTATAATATCTTCATACCTTACTTTAAATATAGATTTTTAAATAAAAAATTTAATAAATGAACCAATTCAACTGGATCTGTAAGATGCATACAATGTCAAAT
>NW_008329141.1:2153696-2167834 GCF_000622305.1 Nannospalax galili | reverse complement strand
AATTTTAAGATATTATAGCTTATTTGCCTATTTTTTTAAGCCTTTATTTCTTCTGAGTATTCTATAATCTTGGCCACAGGAATACTTTAATATTAAACTGTTTCAGAAAAACAATTAAAATTAGAAATTCATTTGGAAATATCATGAAACATTCAATTCCTTTTAAAAGCATGTTTGCAGAGAACTTTCAGATGATATTTTCAATACAGTGTGTTCTGAAATTATGAATGTTGGATTTTCATAAATCTTGTGGATATAATTTTTAAAGAGTTGGTCATTTTTCTGATAGCATATTGTTTTAACCAAAAATGTTTAACCTGAAAAAGAAACTTTTCTGGGGATTTTTTGGCAGGGGGCTGTTTTGGGTTTTTTGAGATAGGACACCCTGCATCCACAGCTGATCTGGAACTCATTATATAGACCAGGCTAGCTTTGATCTCACAGAGATCTGCCTGCCTGTGCCTCCCAAGTGCTGGGATTAAAGGCATGTGTAACCATACCCGACCCAAAAAGGAACCTTTTTAATAACTATTAGTCTTGAAAACTCATTGGGATATTGAGAGTGTTAACAAAGTGCAATTTCTGGATCAGATATTTAATTTTTTTACCACAGGTACCGTAACAAATGAAACCCACTGTGGTGTTTTAAAAGAAGAGAAACATGATCTCATAGTTCTTGAGGCCAAAAGTCTTAAATCAGGACTAGGTTATTGAGGTTGCTAGGAGAGAATCTGGACCAGTTTTCAATGTCTGTTGATACTCCTTGCCTTACTCCTACACTCCCCCTCCCCCATCTGCCTAGGTCTCTGTGTATATAGAACTTCCCTCTGCCTCTGCAATATAAGGATATTGTGAGTAGATTTATATCCCACCTAGGAAATCCACAATAATCTCACCATGGTAAGACCCTTAATCCTAGCCTGTTTACAAAGATCCTTTCCCTTTATAGAACACTTAAAGGCTCCAAGGATCAAGACCTGTGATTTTTGAGCAGTTATTTTTAGCCTACTAGAAAAGTCATGAAGCATGGCCTGGTTTGAGTTCTCTATTGCAACATTTAGTACATAGTTCATGTGGTATATAGTGTTTCTGTAAGTGTCTTTTAAAGTAATTGAGTACTTTTTTTCTTTTACTTCTGTTTCACAGGCCTTTTTCAGATGACCTGTTAATAACAAATGTAGATGCAACAAACAATGGTTAGAAATTAAAGTACTGGAGCTGGAGAGATGCCTCAACAGTTAAGATTATTGACTGCTCTTGCAGCGGAACTGGGTTCAGTTCCCAGCACCTACATGGTAGATAACAACAGTCTATAACTCCAATTTTAAGGGATCCAACGTCATCATCTGACCTCCACAGGCATCCGATGTGTTGTACATACATGCATGCAGACAAACACACATTCATGTAAAAAAAAATTTTTTTTAAGAAATTACATACAGCATTTAATTGCAAATGAGTTCTACACCTAAGGATTACAAATCAATCTATCACATATAAAGATTGAACAAAAAGATTACCAATAATTTCAGAAAACATGCAACTTCATTGCTACATAAGAATATAAAAATAAAATCAATAAGATTCATTTTTTTTCTTTTCATTATTGAATAAGACAACAAATATCAATTGAGCTTTAACACATGCTAACATGTCATATTACCTTAAAGTCTTTGGACAAAAAGACATAACACAAGAGCTAGGGCTGGGTTGTGAGAGCACTTGCCTCACATGCACAGTGCCCTGACTTCTGTCCTGGTATTGCAAGAACAAAACCAAACCTGCATGTGTGACACAGACCTCTCATCAGACACCACCTCACTGATATTATTCATTTCACCTCCTTTCACCAGAGCCAGTATACTATGGTCCTTCACACATTTTACATGCCCTCTCTATACATATGCATATTACATCTCTCTTAATTCACATGCATATATAAGGAAGAAGCATTGTTTGTATGCTTTGAAAGTTTTTCAGATTATTTGTGATTTGTTTTCCAGGTTGGTACATAGAGATCTAGTTCATTTACATGTCAAATGAAGTTGCTTTGTATGATTATGCCTGTTTACTTGCTTGTTTTCTTCCTAATGGAAATGTTTCCAAAGTTTTACTATCATATTAATGCAATAATGCTTATTATATAAAATAATTTAATGGAGTAACATTTTAGGCCACAAAATTAGAAATTTAAATTTTTAATCTTCATTGCTATGAGACTTACTAGTCTTCCTGCGGGGGGGCGGGGGGATGGAAAACTACACTTGATCTTAGGCAAAATCTGCCTCTTGATCAAGGAGAACATTGAGACCCCATCAAATAGACTTGAACCAGTGTCCAGTCTACAAAGAGGAGGGTCAATACAGAGGAAACATTTCCTCCATGCTTCCAAGTGAAGCCAGCCATAGTCGAGCAGGACCTTTGACTTATCTTCACATAGGCAGAACTGGTAAAAGAAAGGAGCCAGGGGCTCCTCCCAAGCCCATGTGACCCCTGAGGAACAGAACCTCAAACAGCCTTAAGAGTAAAAATGAATTGGTTTATCTGGGCCAACTGTATGGTCTTAAACACCCAAAAGGAAAGTATAACCAAAGATTAAAGGGGTCAATGTAATTTTTTAAGAGTCCATTTGTGTAGCTAAAGGCTACCTAACAAGAAACAATGCCAGACAGGACATACCTTCCTTTGAGTTGTTGGCCAGAGTGGGTCAAGCGACTCCCAGACAGTAACCCAGCATAGAACTGGGAAAATGAACAGCAGACCCCAACCTTATCTAAAGGAATATTGACAACTGATTGCTGCTAGATAAGGAACAGCTGATCTTCCTTAAAAAAAGGAACTCTAGATAGGCTGACTAGATTCAGCAGATGGGGAATAGCTGGGGGTGTCGACAACACAGAGGACAGTAACAGGGATGACAGAGTATTTGGGCTCCAGTGGGGGTGGGGGGAAGCTATGGGATGGTGCCATTTGGGAAGTGGGTATATAGATGAATAAAATTGTTTAGGATGTTCTGTATCACACACACACACACACACACACACACACACAAATCAACAGATAAAAAACTGAGTTATACTTGAGGAAGAAGCATAAAAATTTACTTCATATTAGTAGAGGTGGTAAACATTACCATTGAAATCTACCTGATGACTTTATATCCATACTCAGGTGCCAAGGATCCGGTGTAAACGAATGTGACTAGTAATAATCAGGTACATAGAGATTAGAGATTCATGCACAAATATCTAAGTGTTAGTAACATTTAAAAGAGTCTTTCCTCCAGTGAAAGGAAAGACAGCTTGCTCAGAAAATGGTGCTGGCAAAACTGGCTCTCCACCTGTAAAAATGAAACTAAAACCTTATCTTTCATCCTGCACAAAAGTCAATTCCAAATGGCTCAAAGACCTCAATGTAAAGCCTGAAACTCTGAAAGTGTTAGAAGAAAACATTGGTTAAAACCTACAAGAAATTGGTGTAGGAAAGGATTTTCTAAGCCAGACATCATCAATTGCTCAGGAAACAAGGGCAAGAATTAACAAATGGGACCTCATTAAACTAAAAAGCTTCTGTACATCAAAGGAGGCAACCAGGGAAGCAAACAGAAAACCCACAGAATGGGAGAAAATCTTCACCAGAGACACATCTGACAGAGGTTTAATATCCAGAATATATAATGAACTCAAAAAAGAGAGAATCAAAACAAGAAGTAATCCAATCAAAAGATGGGCTAAGGCGCTGAACAGAGAGTTCTCAAAAGTAGTAAAGATGGCTATGAAACATCTTAAAAGATGTTCAACATCACTAATAATTAGGGAAATTCAAATTAAAACCACTTTAAGATTTCATTTTACCCCAGTCAGACTGGCTAAGATCAAGAGAACAAATGATGCCAAGTGTTGGAGAGGATGTGGGGAAAGGGGAACACTCATCCACTGCTGGTGGGGCTGCAAACTTGTTCAACCCCTATGGGAAAGCAGTGTGGAGAACTCTTAAAATACTACAAATGAACCTACCATTTGACCCAGTTATACCACTCCTTGGCATATACCCAAAGAACTCACCATATTGCAGACACACTTGTACGTCCATGTTTGTTCCTGCTCTTTTCACAATAGCTAAGAGATGGAACCAACCTAAGTATCCCTCAATTGACAAGTGGATAATGAAAATGTAGTTCATTTATACAATGGAGTTTTATTAGGCAGTAAAGAAAGATGAAATCATGAAATTTGCAGGTAAATTGATGGAACTAGAAACTGTTATAATAAGTGAAGTAACACAGACTCAGAAAAAAAATCGACATATGTTCTCCCTCATATGTGGATCCTAGCATCAGACTCTGATAAATAAGTATGCAAACAGACATAACTGCAGGAACCAGGATAATGGAAAGGAAACAGGGAGGTAAAGGAAAAGAAAGAACCTGAAAGAGAAGAACAGTAGGAAACAGGCCTTAATAAGGGAGATATGGATAAAAATTGGGTTAGTTTAAGAGAGAGTGGAGGGAAGGGTATACAAGGGACCTAGGGGTAAAGGGAAAGAAGGAGCTCAAGAGAGGAAGGACCGTAGGAGAAGGGTATTATTAAGGGAGAGAGATAAACAATGCCTAGCTAGTTTTGAAAACCAGAGAGAACTATATTACTCCTACAACGTACTGACAAATCATACATAGGAGATCAAGATATATATGTCTAGGTAAGGTTTATCTGGGAACAACTGGTCTTTGCCTTAGATTTACCTACATGACACACAGTAATTAAAAGTACCAGACTGGTGGAACTAACCTTGGATGTTTAACAGCCATACTTTAAGGCCTATACTAATTTGGTCAGAGGGACATAAAGGACAGTTTTTGCTCCTTGCCCTCCCAGGTGGACTAATTCCAGGGGACTATGAGCATCTCTCAAAATGTACTGTAATTGTGGTGGGTCACCTGTCCTCTTGATCAAGGAGGCCGAGGAGACTCCACCAAATGGACTTGAACCAGTGTCTAGTCTACAAAGAGGAGGGTCAACATAGGAATCATTTCCTCCATTTATGTCATGCTAATTAGTAGAGGTGATAAACATTACCATTGAAATTAACCAATGACTTTATAGACATACACAGGCATCAAGGATCGCCGAGTATAATCGACTGTGACTAGTTATAATCAGATACATAGAGATTAAAGACACATGTGCAAACATGTGTTAGTAGAGTCTTTCTGCAAGGAACAATATATTCTAAAATGAAATGGAGATCCTTTTTAAAGGTTACAAAACTCATTCAATTTTATGTCTTACAGGGCTTCTACTGAGTTCTACATTGTATTACTGTATTAATTCAACTGTGAACCTAGAAACTTGCACCCACTTGTGAAAGAGATGTACTCTTGATCTAGAGTATGTTACTGAATATGTTAAAGTTGTAGTGAAATGCTTCTTCTAATCATAGTTATTAAAATTTTTTTTAAATGAGTCTTTCTGTAAGAAACAGTATATTTTTTAATGAAATAGAGATCTTTTCTAAAGGTTAAAACCTCATTCAATTTTATGTCTTATAGGGTTTATACTGAGTTCAATATTGTATAACTGTATTAATTCAACTATGAACCTATAAACCTACTGCCACTTTTGAAAGAGATGTATCTTTGCTCTGGAAATTGTTATTGAATATGTTAAAGCTGTAATGAAATGCTTCTTCTAATCATGTGGTTATTAAATAATTTTATTAAAACTGGAAAATATAAACTAAGAACTTTTGTTACTTGTATACTTATTAACCTTACAATCTCTTTTCTAAAAGATAAACTATATTTAATCCATTTTCAAAGTATCATCTTGAACAAGCATCAGCATCACAAACAAATTCTCAGAGCTCCATCTTACAGCTACTCAGACAAAGCTTTGGGAATGGGATAGACTATTTGTATTTTACCACCAAGTTTAGCAGGCAATTCTAATGCATGTTAAAGTTTTATAAAACGAGATAACAAATCAAAATTTTAAGAATGCTCTGAGTCATTCATATTGATAGGGGTGGAATATACTTTCATTGACAAAGGGATATGTTAATATAAATAATGAAGCAATACAGGAGGAAAATTGCACTGGTGTGTGTGTGTGTGTGTGTGTGTGTGTGCTGAGGAATAAATGTAGGTCCTAAGCATGCTAGACATTGCCTCTTCCCTACCCCTGCATTGATCCTCACACTGTTTTTTTTTTAAACTCCAAATGCCATGATGTTTTGATAAATCAACAGAATCCTAATAGGGATAAGTGAATTCAAAATGTGTTGTCTTATACTTTAATCTCTATAACATTGATAGACATTTTCAAAACATACCCTTTGATACTCATGAATTCATTCTACTCTAACGTCGACTAAGAGCAATATGGGGAATATTAAGTGTGTGGTGTGATATCCAGTGAAATAGACATAAGCTATGTATAGAGAAATTACAAACTTGAAAAAAATGAGCCTTAAATTCTTTGGCAGCTACATTTTTATACAAAGTTGTTAGTATTCTCTTGGGCTATCAGATAGATTGTTATAACCTCAACTTCATTTATGCAATTCAAATGTTATTTATTCTATTATATATAATCCATTTATCTAAAAAAATTAATATTATTTTTCTCATATTCGATGTACATGCTATGATCAAAATTTCATTCCAACACTCCTGAAGTAGAGAACAGGCTTTGTCTGAGCTCTGTAGCACTTTCATTCTATTTTAACTTGTACTTCTCAATATGTTCTATTACTTTCAGAGAATAATAGGGAGTATGCCTGCAGCTAGCTTAATACCCTTAAATTCCTATGGATCACAATGACAGATCACATAGCCCAGCATGTTTCACCTTTCAAAGGCTCTAAGCTGCTAACATTGTACTTTTATTAAAATCCCTATTAATTTTTTGCTGTCAATCTGAATGTAAAAGTACTTAATCATTTTTCTACAGACTAAAGAAGTAAAGAAAATATTGCTTAATTTCCAACCATTAATCTAAGCCAAACATGGCAAAGGAAATTTAGAAAAATCAACTAAATCACAGCCTAAGAATAGCCAATTTAAAAATATTTTAACACTAAAATGACACAGTTACACAATTGTGTAACCATTGGCTCAGTAGTGCTTAGTACTAAGCTTATGCTGAGCCTGGGAGATGGTCAAAGAGGTTACTGAAGGCTGTGCAAATCAGGAATATATCACTCATTATACTGAACTTGTCCTACAAGCAATAGAAAGTTACTGAAGGTCTGAAAAGCTCTCTCTAACTTTTAAGAGAGAAATAACCAATCATAAGGCATAAGGACATTGTATTAGACCAAACAAGCATGTGTCAGGAATTCTGTTGGGCACAAAGGACAGAGCATTGAACAAGACAAGGCCCAGTCGTCAAGAAGCAACCATTCTCACAGGGATAATAGATAGATAAGACAGACTGAGCAGTGATAAAATGTGATATTTTTGCTTTTTTATTTGTAATTTTTATTGAGTATTTATGCATTTCATACAGAACATCTTAATCACCTTTATACCTCCTTCAACACTGGTACCTTTCCATAGCCCCCCTCCACTAGATTTCATGCATTCTGTCATTTGTGTTAAGGCCTATTGAGTCTATATTGGGACAGTAGAGGCACTTTTATCTTGAGGGTAATCAACAGCTACCTAATTGGACTTAAAGCCCACTCAGTGGGAGGAAACTCATATGTGGTACTCTACACATGGCTAGAGAGGTCATAGATCTTAGACAAAACACCAAGGCTGTCACATCCCTAGACAAATGTAATTTTTTACTATGGGCTAAATATGAACCATTAAGTATGCGAGTCTTCATTCACCAAAGAAGCTTCTTTTGCAACAGATTATTACAGAATTCCACAACTGGTCACACACAGAGATTGTCTGTGAATCGCCCAACCCTAAATGACACATCTACAATTGGAATCTGTACACCTAAGGCTCACAGAACATAGTGGAACAGGGGGTAGAAAGAATACTAATGCATCTCTTAATTCTCATCAACAAAGCTCTCTCACGCAACAGATGGCCAGGAACACAAAAGGACACAAATGACCAAAGTGTAGAGAATAAGAGTCTGCATAGTATGGGTCCTTGGACAGGCCTCCTCTATTAAACTCCACCCACTCAGGGCTCAGGGACCATTGCAGAAGGGGGTTGCAGAAGATTGTAAGAGCTGGGGAGGAGGTACATGACCATATGGAAATAGTCTTACAGGCTCCTAGGACCTTGCTCATAAGAATCTACAGCAATGATGATAAAATGTGATTTTAAAAAAGAGCTTCATCCCTCATGCAACAGAGGGCCAGGAATGTAAAAGTTCACAAATGGCCAAAATGCAGAGAATAAGAGTCTGCAGAGTACGGGTCCTTGGATAGGACTCCTATATTAAAATCCACCGACCCAGGGCTCAGGGATCTTTGCAGAAGAGGGGGCAGAAAGATTGTAAGAGCTGGGGAGGAGGTGCATGACCATAAGGAAACAGTCCTACCCGTGCCTGGGACCCTTCTTATAGTAACCTATAGCAATGGTGTCAGTACACACATGCAAACTTAAGCAGACAAAAAAACCCAGCACAGAACTCTGGAAATGAACAGCAAGCAGTTCCCAATCTTAGTCAAAGAAATATTGGCAGCTGACTACTACTGGGTAAGAATGAGCTGATCTTCTTAAAGGGAGAGACTCTAGATAGACTGACTAGATCCTAATGAATGAACTTGTACTGAAGGACATCTGGGAACACTAACTTTATATGATAGGCCTTAACACAAATGATGGAAGGTATGAACTCCAGTGGGGGCAAGGAGATGGGAGGTTGCCAAATAGGAAGGGGGTATAAAAATGATTGAGATATTCTGTATGAACTACACAAATATCAAAAAATTTTAAATGAGCTTCATTACATCTAAAGAAAATATCAAAATTAAACATGAAAGTCAGGAAATGCATTCCAGGAAGAGAGCAAAGACTACAAAAAGATCCTAAGGTAACAAACTGAAGACAGTAAGTGCTCCAGGAAGAAAGGTTAGAGACATGGAGAAAAAAGGAAATGAGCAGACCAGCACAGACACAAGATGAGCTGAGGTAGGGGCAAGGGACCAGGTTACTGCGATCTCTGTGAATCAAGAACATCTCACTCATCACACTGATTTGTCCTTCTAGCAATAGAAAGTTGAAGTCTGAAAGGCTTTCTCTAACTTCCATTAAAGAAATAATCAATGCTAAGGCTATGAAGATTTTGCTGACGATATTAAATATTTTAAAACTGTAAGTGGAAGTATAGACATCAACTGCAAAACTCAAGAGAAACTTTTTCAGTTTATAGAACGATATAGTTATCTTTTGTAAGGATAACAAAAGTGTTATATTACATTAAATTTTCTATGTTTCTTCCCTTCTAGTTACCTTAAAATCCCCATCAAGAATGCCAGAGACTGTGGATTGGGAGTGCATGCAGCTCTGTGATGGAATGCTTGCTTATATGTATAAAGCCATAGGTTTGATATACAACAGCATAAAGGAAAACTCAATGTCGGATTTCTAAATATCCCTAATGAGAGACAAGCACCACGTTCATCGCAGGTCTTGGCTTGCCTAAGTCATAACCTAGTATCATTTGTAACATAGGTCAGCGTTCATTTTCCTAAAAATCAAGAGGATTCATCATCTTTTTCAAAGGCTATGTGTTTGAAAGTAGTATCCAGACAAGCACCCCAAGAAATAGAAGTATCTGATGAAAATCATTGCCCTGAGAGGAGGATATGGGTCCTCAGTGGGGGGGATGCATGTGCTCAGTGGAGGATGTAGGGCCTGGGAAGAGAATATAGGTCCTCAGAAGAGGATATAGACATTCTTTAATGTTTTCTTCCAAAATGCTTTAGTAACCATAAAAAGACATGTCAGGCAGTCTGCTTCATTTGAGAGTCTGCTCACAGCTGAGCTTCTGGGTGGGTGTGCTACTCTTAGTAAGAGACATCACCCAGACATTTAAACCCTTTGCCTCCTGCAGTCCACCTGAAAACTGGAAATTGAAGAGATGTCTCAAAAATATGAAATCTTCCTTTGCCTAGTGGGATACCTTTATCCTTGAGCAATTTCTCCAAATAACATCCTTGAGTCTCTGAAAATGTAAAAATTATCTGTCGAGTCGAAGCAAATGACGGCTAAATCCATTCATTATTTCCCTCCAGATTTACATTCACCTCTAGCCACAGGAAGCATCACAAACTCAGGACTGATGAAAAGTGTATAAACATATTATCCAGATATTCAAGTTGTCATAGGGAGCAATTTTTTTTCTTGTTCTTGATTTCAATATAAGTAAAGCTAGCTGTGGAATGTTCAGGTATAAGTAGATTTCTCTTTCTGCTAGGTATTATTTATTGTTTTTGAATAAAATTATTTTTTTTCTTTTGAATTCCAAGGCAATTTATAAAATCTATTCGGATTTGATCTATTCTTAGAACCTTGTCTGCCTCTTCACTACCTGGTAAGGAGCAAACATAATAGACACATAACTCAGGACCCTAATCTTTGGTTTGTTGTGGATTGCCTTTATATCTCTTGAGAGAGTCAAGACTGTATTTTGGTAGCAAAGTATTCTAAACTGTCAGTGGCATAATACAAACTAACAGAGGCCTACAGTCAGGTACATTAGAAAATAGAGAAGAGATCATGTCAAATGCCACATGGTTACAACAAAGAGAAAGTACACTGAAGGGTCTGGCGAAAACAAACCAATGCTTTGGCTCAGAATTGATTTACCCAACCACTTCATTGATTAGATCTAAATATATGACCAGAAAAGAACATATTAAGACTAGGAAATACAAGCTAAATATAGGACAACCAAAAAAAAAAAAAAAAAAAAAAAAAAGAAAAAAACACACAAAGCATTTCTAAGAAAAAAAAAAAAAAAAAAAAAAAGACCAGGGAATACTAACCTACTGAGTTTCTGGTAAAGAACCGGAAAAAGCTGAGGTATAAGTGACAGAAATCCTTAAGTAAGAGTGTGATAGGTCCTTGTTATTTCCAGCAACACAACACAATCAGCTGTATGAATATGACTTTCTGTAAGTAGTTGGTTGAAAAGTTTGTTTTCTATGCTTTGCTACTCAGTAAACTTTACTTATTTTCCCTACTAAATTTTTGAAAGAAAAAAAATTTAAATGACTCCTGAACAGAATTTCCAAGAAAAAAGTCATACCTTTTAACACCTATGTCAAAGATTCTAAAAAGCTGATCGGCTGATTAGAGTTTCTTGATTACGGAGAGCAGGAATGTTGTAGACCCAGAGTCAAGTTATTTTGGTCATCTTTAGTCTCCCTAATAGCCATTCTTTGCCTACCTTTGTATCTGACCTACTATCCTTGTGACTACCAGAAAAACCTTTTAAAATGTATTACCAGACCATTAGTTTCCACCACCCAAAAAGCTACAGATGTCATCAGTTAGCATCTGAGTCCTATAGGAGAGCTTTCCCTCACTTGGAACTCACCCGTCTGATGTGCCCAAAAGGTATTTGAAAAGTGCATTGATTTATGGTTTTCTTTTTTTTTTTGTTGGTAACTCTAAGAGGTTCCACAACTATTTCTAGTTGGAGCATGCTGCTCGAAGCAACTGGAATCCATGTTCTTGGGCCATATTCATTCATACGTGGCTTAAGAATGAACTATCTCTTAATCTCTTTGAGAAGAGACCTATGACTTTTCATTTTGTTTTTGTTTGTTTATGTTTAAGTCAGAATCTCCCTATAGCCCCAGATGGCTTGGAACTTGCTATGTAGTCCAGGCTGGCCAGAATCTCACAGAAATCCGCTTGCCTCTGCCTCTCAAATGAGTGCTGGGATTAAAGGGGTATGCCATCATGCCCCCTTGAAAACTGTGTTTTGATTAATAGACTTCTGTGGTCTTCATTGTTATTTCTGAGATAGTTTACAAAGACGTATAAAACAAACATAATAAGGAACAGTAAATTAGGAGAAGAATGAGGAGTTACAGACAATTCTAAATTCAAAATTAGCATCTGGTATCTGTGTGACAGAAGATCTAGTACACTCTTGGAAGTGAGTGGCAAATCTGGCTCTGGATATTCCAGGAACCAAGCAAAAAATGAAATAACAGTGGAATGCTAGACAATATCCATAAGCTAAATGTGAATTACGAGAAACAGCACAGTAGCACACAACTCTGAGGTTCTAGTGAATAGGATACATGACACATAAACACACATAAAGGCATGTCCATAATAAGCTCTGGGCCTTATCTTATCATCTCTTCCACTGCTAAAAACATAGTATGTATTATAGAAACTGTATAAGCACAATTTTCACTTGTAAAATATAAGCTGTAACTTTATAGAGTTTTGCTTAATATATCACTAACATTTTGTTAGTATTTTCATGTTAGTGGTCATTAATATGGTGATTTAGCTGTGTTATCATTATTAGACATCTTAAAGATGTCCAGGCTATGAATTGGGTGAAAAAAAATACTGTTTCTTTCCCAAACACACCATTGGTATAAAAGCTGGCTCACGGTGAGCATAGAGACTGCTGGACACAGCCTTCTTCTACTGTTTACCTCACAGTGTTGTTTTTGAACTTGAATTTGAATGCTTTAGGCTCAGAATTCGTTCTCCAGCTTGGTTGCCATTTCTTCCTACTTCTTACCATGTTTTAAATTATGTTCTGTGTATACCCTCTGTAGAAATCTGAGTTTGAGACCTTTGGTATAAGACTCAGTGAAAGAAAATGCTTCATAAATTCAATATGTATTCTTCTCTACCAGCTGCTTTGAGGAAATATAAAGCTAACAATGATTCCACTCATGTTTCTCAGACAGCTAAGTCTGCTGGGGAAGATAATAACAAAATACTTCAGACATATACTACTGACATAACAATAACTGCTCTGTAGGGTTTATGGCGTTTTCTATTTCAGCAAGCTCTTTCCCATTCATCACAGCAGTTGCTTCTTCTAGGAGTCTCATGAAACAAAATAGGAATTATGGTTCTCATTTTTCAGATAAAAAACCTGATTTCCAGAAATGAAAGTTACCTTAGCTTAGGGTATATGGCTAACCACAGACACAGCAACAATTTCATTGGGAGACTCACTCGCTCACGCTTTTACATTCTGCACAGCGCCATACGCAGGAGACAGTTCATAAATATTTTCTCAATTAGTAGTCAAGAGAGCCATTGGACCAACATCCACTTTGACTCATAAAAATGGAAAGTTAGAAGAAACTTATAGATGAGAACAGCTAGAATAAACCATAAGCACACTGTATGACACCCCAGATTTGTAGGCTATAAAAAAAAAGCCACAAACTGTTTATGACCAAACCCTAGATACTTGTAACATATAGGAAAGATTAAAACTGGAGGGTACCTAAAATGTAGGTGTATGTGATAATCCCAAAGTGTTCATGAAGGAATAAATACTCTTCATGCCTAGAGAAATGAATAGGATTATTCATCCCAAAGTGGTCATGAAGGAATAATTACTCTTCGTGCCTAGAGAAATGAATAGGATTACTCAGAATAGTACTCTAAAATTTGGGATTTTAAAACCAAGTCAAGCTAAAACAAAAAAACAAGAAAAAGCAAAGCTTCATTGCATTGCTTCTATAGTAGAAAAATTCTAGAAACTGTCTTTTTGTCCATTGACAAAGCTAACTAAACAGTGGAAGATATGTACATATATGAAGGCAAAAATAAAGATGGTTATATACTAAGATGGGTGATTTTTTAGGCACATTGCAAAGTGAAAAAAGACAGTATCTAAAAGCATATATTTCTGTGTATATAGATATGTGTGCACATGTAAATACATATGATATGCATGACATATATTTCTGTGTGTTTATATGTGTATATGTATACACATATGTACAATGAGTTTCCAATATATACCTGTTATATGTATTCTTTTACATGTAGACATTATTATATACAATATATCATACATGTATATTTATAAACAGATATACATATATTAATTGCATTTTCAAAAAAAGAAAGAAAAATGCTAACAGTATAAGCTAAAAAGTAATGACAGTGGAAAATCATGAGGTACAAAGTGTGGCAGATGGAGTAGAACTGATACCTTGAGTAAAAC
>NW_008329141.1:2144457-2153545 GCF_000622305.1 Nannospalax galili | reverse complement strand
TGTGTGTGTATATGTAACCTAGAATCCCTTTAGTGGTACTAGTATGTACAGACATTTGGGGCTGACCACTTGGAATTGGATAACCTATCAAGGAGCTGTTCCCTGGAGAACACTGATTCTTCCTCTCTCATCATCCATTAGTTGTCTATAGCTCTTCCTCTAGAGGTGAGGCCTTATGAAATTTCCCCTATCCACATTGCCTGTCAATTGGTGATACCATTAGGCAGGTCTTATTTAGGCCATCAAATTGTTGAGAGTTCATTGGTCCAACTTTGCTTCACTGTCATGTCTGGAAGATACAGTCTAGCAGCAGAATCCTTGGTCTCTGGATCTTACAGTCTTTCAGCTTTGTTTTCTGTGATGTTCCCTGGGCCTTAGGTGTAGGGGTTGAATTTTAGATATATCAATAGGGCTGGGCACCTCACAGCCAATTATTCTCTGTGCTTTAACCAATTGTAGCTCTCTATAACCATCTTCATATGATACAAAAAGAAGCTTCTTTGATGAGGGATGAAAGCTATATTTATTTATGGGTTTAAAGTTAAGTATTTAGAAGACAGAAATCGTATTGATTTAGGAAATGGAAGTAGTCGGTTCTCCTTTAGGGTCTATGACTTCTCCAGCCATGGGTAGTTATCAAGGTTTATAGTACCAGACATGAATTTCCTCCCACCGAGCAAGCCTTAATTTCAATTAGATAGCTGTTGGTTATTATTTAGTTATTTTTGCCAAAGTGTCTCCCTGTTGTCTCAGGTGACCTGGAACTTGCTATGTAGCTCAGGTTGGCCTTAATCTCAGAGGTCTGCCTGCCTCTGCCTCCCCAGTGCTGGGATTAAAGATGTGTACCACCACACTCATTTTGAGTAATACGCTTTTTTACAGAGCTTTAATTTTGGAATCATAAAAGTATTTATATGTCTAAAACAAGTAAATTTAGAAGGCAATCTCTAAAAATAAAACTCAATCTGAAATACATGAACTTGATTTTATACCAAATTAAGGAAATTAACAAAAAGAGGAAAGATTCATTTCAAGAGAGCTTAGCTTTGTCCATATAGCCTGCTATGATTAAGAGTAAACAGCATTGAGGCATCGAGACATCAGAGTGACTGATCTCTAACCTGTCTTAAGAACATGCTTTAATGTTGGCAACTGTGATACAAATGAAGAAAGTAGCTATACTTAGCAAATAAGACATTTATTCATTTATGGGGGTTTGAGAGCCACAAGAAAAGTGTGGGGTAAGGACAATTTCAAGAGCAAGTAATTTTTGCCATTTCTACCCACAAGCCTCTTTGGGGATCTCTTATGCGTCCAGCAAGCAGTAAGTTAATTCTCGCTTATTTGATCCATTTAGAATGCAACTTGTCATGATATTATTTCACAAATATCCCTACATCTTTAATGAACCCACTCATCTTTACTGAGTAGGAAGAGGTCCCTTACAGTGGGAGGAGAAGGTAATTAGATAAGAAAAAAGAACATCTGTAAAAAACAAGGAGTAAATACAGAAAGGAAATTATGAAACACCTTTACAAACAACAAACTACTCATGTTCCTGGGCTTGGGCCTAGGTGAAATACAAGATAATGGACTAGCCACAACACTAATGGTGTAATCAGAAGAGCCGTTAGCAGTGACAAGATGGAAAAGCAATCAGAAGCTCAAGTTACTCTACTTTTTTAATGGTAGCATTTTATTAAAAATACATAACGGGGGCTGGAGAGATGGTTCAGCGGTTGACCCTAATTTTCATGATTTTTCTTTTAGAACTAGAAACAAAGGTAGGGGGCATGAATAAGTTGTATTTTCTTATACTTAAATTTTCTGCTGTGCAAAAATCACAGTCAAGAGAATGAGAGGAGTTCCAAACATGAGAAACATGTTTTCAGGAGACCTGATGACAAACACACCAGGAACCCCTGAAACACAACTGGAAGAAAACAACACAGTTCTTAAAAAGAGTCAAAGACTGAGAACTCACTAATGAATATACAAAGATGGCAAATGTACACATGAAAAGATTTCATCATCTCTAATAAATTAAGGCAGCAATGATGTACCACAAACACCTATTAAAATGGACCAGTCCAGAGCCTAGATGACCAAAGGAATGCTGATAATGACCTACCACATGTCTTTCTTCACTCTAAGATGTACACCTCTCTGATTGAGGATAGTGATAATGGGGAGGCTAAAGGACCACAGGGCCCCTATGCACAGCCCCCTTAACTGCCATGACAGCAGCTTAGAGCAGTGCAGACTCAATTCCCACTGCTGGTGGGAATACTGTCATACAGCCAATTTGCAAGACAGTTTGGCAGTTCCTTACAAAGCTAGATGTACTCTTATCACATGGAGTTGAAAACTTGCTCGCAGGTATTCTTTGTAGCCTTGATCATAATTGCCAAACCTCCCAAGTCACCAAATATCCATAAGTCCATGAGTGAATAAATTGTGGTACATTTATACAATGAAATACTAAGCAGCATTAAAAAGAAATTAGTTACCAAACATGAATCAACATGGAGGAAATTTAACTGTGTATTAGTGACTGAAAGCAGCAAAAATCTAAAAAGACAAGCGTCATAATTCCAATTATATGATATTCTGAAATATTTTGAAAAAGCGAGAATTGTGGAGTGAAAGGATGAATGGTTCTAGGGCTTAATGGGGGAGGTGAACAAGAGCACAGAGGGTATTTAGAATGGTAACAACTCTCTAAGATATTACAGTGTTTACATAAATGTTGTTATACATCTGTCCAAAGCAATGGAGTATACAACTCCAAGAGAAAATCCTAATGGGAACGACCATCTTTAGCCTGTGACCATGTGCTGCATGGTCACATAAGCTTACCTTTCATAATCTGTAAGGAACGCTCCTCTCTAGTAAAGTTTAATCACAAAAAGAGGCTGAGTACGGGCCGATGCAGGAATACATCAGCAATCTCTGCACCTCGTATTCATTGTGCTGTGCATGTACAACTGCTCTAAAAATAAAATCTGGTTTTTAAAAAGCAAAATCATGTTAGATTGGGCCTTTCATAATAATTCAAAGGAAACACTAGCAATTAGTTAAACCTGAATGCAATTTAATTGGAAATTTAAATTTTGCCTAACTATATTATTTCACTGTGTTTGGTGATTGTTAAAAGGGGCAGATACATGATATAAGGATGTTTATGGGAGAAGCCAATTTAATATGATCTCCTTTGTGCCCATGCTAGTGGATTTTGTGTGTATGAAAGAGAACTCAAAATTTGGGTAACAAAGCGGACTGATAAAATACAGTTACAAAGAGCATAGGTGGAATCCAAAGAAAATCTTTCATTCCCAAAGATAACTTGGAATTTGAGATTATACACTGATGTCAGAGGCAAATCAAAGAAATAAAAGTCATATGAAGAAACTGAAAGAGTTCCATAGAAGTTTTACCAAGAATTCAATTTAAAGTGTCTTCAATACAGACAAGCTGTTAAGTAGCCAGCAGCAATAGGAATTTTTACACACACATTTAATATCGGCACAATCACTACTAAAGTCTACTTTTATCCTTTATTCTCTGAAAAGAAATCTTGCTTTTCATCTTGTATGCATGTTTAAAACCCCTTTAAATATAAATACTTAGTTTTAAAACAAAATTACCAACAGGCAAGCATCCGGAAGTTGCATTTCAATGCAGATAAATTTCAAAGTGATACAGGGCTTCCAAGGCCACTGTCTAACTTAAAAACATCAAGCTGAAGGTCATATATAAACAAAAGTGCTCATGCCTTTTTCCTTTACATTAAATTTCCCTTATCCTTCTAACAGGGTCAAAACATAGTCTTTTCAACACAGCTGATTTTTTGACACAGTTTCTTTTGCAAACTGTAAGGCTATAAAGATCAATATTAACTCTAGATCTATGGACTATGAGTACACTTTTAGATACAGGTTCTAATCTAAACCTCACTTCAACTGACCTTTAGTAGTATGTTGTGGAATCAGTCTCCTTAAATGTTCTCCTCTTTCACCTGTGTTATCTTTGTCCAAGGAATCCACACAATCCCAAATAACTAAAGAATATTTTCCTGAATGAAAGCCCTCATGCCTATGTCCTTAAATTCCTGCTGTGAGGTTATTATAAAACCAACTTTCAAAAAATATTACACTCAAGTCACAAGAGAGTTTAATAGCTGCTAGAGAAATAAGTCAAAAGGCATATAAAATTCATTTGATAAAATATCACAAAGTTACACAAGGAAAGAGACAAAATAAAATAAATTCCCCTAATGTACTGCAAATATCAACCACCACACACTACCTACAAGCCATATGTTTTTCCATCTGTTCTGTTATCGTCAACTAAATTTATAGTATTTGGGCTATCAGAAGGATTGTCAAACATGAGCTGGGCATGATTTTAAAACCTAGGTGTTACTGTTAGTTATATTTTTTCCTTTTCTTTCTTTTTTAAAGAAGCCACCTACTTCTACACCCTTCCCAACATTGATGACATTTTAGGAGTTCAGATTAAGATTTCTCCAACATCTCTGAGGAATGTTAATCAGTCCTCAGAGGGCTTAGATTGATCTTGGAGTCACTAATTGGTTGATTACCTATTGTTCAATATTTTGAGTAAAAGCTTCTCAATTAAAAAAAAAAAAAAAAACAAATTTCTGAAAGTAGGTGGAATTCTCCCAAGAGCAAAGGACTGGCCTTGTGGCTTTTGACAAGGAGATTATGCTGTTCAGTAGGGAGAACTCTAAGATGAAACTCACTGACCCACTGCTTCCTTCTAGCCAAGTTTTTGGAAAAGGTGGGGACTGTTTATCTTGTATGTTAGGCAAAGGTGATAGACAGCCATCCATGATTCTGTTACATCATCTAAGATCCCCATGGAGCAGACTGAAGTGACAGCATCTTCACGTTGGCTTTGAAGAAGAAAGTGTCTTATGTTGTGAGGGATTTAGGTGTAGTTTGTCTATTATATTAAGGAACTTCAGGGCTCTAGGAACTGAGAGGAGTTAAGTTAGCAGGACAGAATAGTTCTCAGTCGTACAACCACAAGGAACCAAATTCTATGCAAAGGTGCATTTTGAAGAGACCCCCCGACACTCCTGAAAGGATCACGGGAGGAAGAAGAATTTCACTGTGGCCTGTGAGACCTTGAGCAGAAGACCCAGTTAAACTATGCCTGAATTCCTCACCCATGGAAACATCAACATGAAAAATGCTTACTGTGCTAAGTGACTAGATTTGGCAATTTTTACACAGTAGTAGAAAACTAATTATATGCTACATCTGAAAATTTCAACAGCTTCTTAAAGTAAAGCCAGGCTCTATGAGAAGCCAAGACTCTAAGATTATTCCTAATAGAAACACAATCTGTAAGGAGAAGTACAAAATTCTCCAATTGTGATAAGATCTGGAAGTACACTCTACGGTAAACTACTCTGTGGTTTAGTAAACTTCACTTCCTACCCTCTATTAGGCAAATTGTTTTGTCCCATTCCATTGATTCAGTCATATGACCTGATTTAGTAAAGAAAGCAGGCATGGATATTTGTATTATAGTCGTTAAGAGCCGTGGATCTGCAACCTCCTTTCAACCTCCACCTTGAAAATCACTGGCTCCAAGTTTCTTACTTCCAAACCACTCACAGTCCAGTGACACTACTTTACTCAGTAAACCAAATCAAACCAGAGAGCATTTGGCAACACCTTCTTACACTGTGGTGAACTCAAATGTTTGTGGAAAACATTTTAATTAACTTTTCATCTCCGTTACAATCATTGAAAACATAAATTTCAAAGGAAAGATATCAATTGAATGTGCCTCATGACGAAGTTATAGAAATTGGAGAGTACTTACTGTCCTAGTTTGCCCTCGATTGCTGTGACAAAATAATCTGATTAATGCCAATTTGAGGTGTGGGGAGGGTTCATTTTTCTTACACCTCCTGGGTCACAGTTCATCAGGGAGCCCAAGGTAGGAACTCAGGGCAAGAACCCGCAGGCAGGAGCTGGAGCACAGGCCATGGAGGAATGCTGCTTACTGGCTTGCCCCTCTGGCCTTTGTTCAGCCTGCTTTCTTATACAACATAGACCCATTTTCCCAGGGGTGGCAGCACCCACAGTGAGCTGGGCCTTCCCACATCATTCAATAATCAAAAAGATGTTCCACAGACATGGCCACAGGCCAGTCCAATGGAGCCAATTCCCGAGTTGAGGCGCCCTCAACCCAGGTGTGTAAAGTTGACACTAAAGCATCCAGCACAATTGACTCCTTGTCAACTTGACACAGAAACACAACACTATTAAATCAAAACCTTTCAATTTCTTGTCCCCAAGATATGTTAATATCACAACATAAGATAGTACAACCTTAAAAGCCCCACAGTCCTTAGAAAAATCCAAACATCTAAACATTCACAGCCCCTTTTAAATGTCTCTTAACTGGGAGCTCCTGTAAAATCCAAAACAAGTACTGTCTTATTTCAAAAGGAAGAATCGGGCACACCAAAGCAAAACCTAACTCCATCAACATAGCTCAAGGCTGGACATCTGGGATTCACTCATGATCTGGGCTCCAAAGGGTTTTGGCAGCTCCACCTCTCTGACTCTGCAGTCCACAGTACACACATCTCCTCGGCTCCATTCCACACCTGCTGCTGCCCTTGGTGGTTGTCCAGTAGTTCTAGAATCTCCATAAAGCTGGGTTCTCCACTGAAACTGAGGCTATACCTTCACCAATGGGCTCTTCTGGCTTTTCCAGGTGAAAAGCCTCAGATTCTCTCCATGACCCCTTCAATCCTGGGGTCTTTACTCCAACTGAGGCTGTACTTTCACCAATGGCTTTTCCTAGTCTCTCAATGCCAAGACTCAGCTGCTCACTGTGCCCCTTCACGCTTTCAACACCAGAACAAAGCAGGAGACTCTTAACGCATTACCAAGTCTTGCTTTCAGCTTGACATGGAGGCTCAGGGCCCCTCTGGACCACAGCTTCTATGTGCTGACCCTGAGGAAATACTTCCAGAAGATTTCACCACAGTGATGCTGGTCTCTTGTTACTTACAGCTGAGTTTCCATTCCAGCCCCAGCTAACCAGCATCAATTGTTCCAGTAAAACAAAGGTTTTGCAGGCTCTGGCCTCTTTCTTAATCACAGTTGAGTCTTCAGCCCCAGACAACCAGAACCCACAAATTCTCAATTCAAAATATCACACAAGCAGCCCTGATAGTCTCTGCTTCCTTTTGAAGTTTCACAAGCCAGGCCTCCATTGTCCACATAATTGTGCCAAGCTCCACAGCAACAAACTCTAAGCATTCAACGGCTTTTCCAGTCCAAAATTCCAAACCCTTCCACAATCCTCCCCAAAACACCAAGGTCAGGTCTGTTATAGCAATGCCTGACTCTCTGGTACCAATTACTCTTCTAGTTTGCTTCTTCATTGCTATAACAAAACAATCTGAATAATACCAACTTTGGGGGAAAAGGGTTTATTTGTCTTACATTTCCTGGGTCACAGTTCATCAGGGAGCCCAAGGTAGGAACTCAGGGCAGGAACCCGGAGACAGGAGCTGAAGCACAGACCATGGAGGAATGCTGCTTACTGGCTTACTCCCCTGGCCCCTGCTCAACCTGATTTCTTATACAACATAGGCCCACTTGCCCAGGGGTGTCACCACCCACAGTGAGCTGGGCCCTCCCACATCACTCCATAATCAAGAAGATGCCCCACAGACATGGCCACAGGCCAGCCCAATGGAGGCAATTCCCCAGTTGAGGCTCACTCAACCCAGGTACGTCAAGTTGACACTAAAAGAATCCAGCACACTTACAAAATAAGATATATTAAGATACAATGCTTTAGGGTAGATCCATTTCAATGTGTTCAGAATTCAAATCCATGCCTGTCTTTTCCCATTCTCCCCTCCTATTTCTCTCCCTCTCTCACTCACCTACTCACTGAAAAAAGCCTTTATCACTAAGTCTTTGTGTTTAAAATAAGAAGGATTCTTCCCTGTTTGTCAAATGAAAAACAAATACTTCAACGATAAAGAAAAAAATGCCTTAAAATATTCCAGGATCAGCTGGTTATGGTGACACATGCCTTTAATCCCAGCACTTGAAAGGCAGAGGCAGATGGCCCTCTGTGAGACTGAGGCCAGTCTTTTTTACATAGGGAGTTCAGGCCAGCTGGGGCTACAGGGAAACCCTGTCTCAAAAAAACAAACAGACTGTCTCTCTCCCTCCCAGCAGCCGTCTGTTGCCAAAAGTTCCTTAAGGTGGGTTGGGTAGTTCTTACCTACCTCCCAATGACTATGCTGGAATTTTGTCTGGTTTGAGCTTGTGCATTCTGTCACGATTGCTGTGAGTTCATATGAGTAACTGACCAGCTGTCTGGAAGACCCTATTTCCTTGTGGTCACCCAACTCCTCTGGCTTTTACAACATTTTCTTCCCCTCTTCTGCAATGATCCCTGAGCCTTGGGAGGCAGAAGTTTGATATAGGTGTCCTATTCAAGGATAAGTGTTCTGTAGCCTCTTATTCACTGCACACTGATCAGTTGTGGGTTTCTGTATTAATCACCATCTACTGCATAAGGAAACTTCTCTGGCGAGAGCTGAAAAATGTATTAATACATGAGAATAACAATAAGTCATTAGGAGTCAGTTTAATACTATAACTATTAGTAGAAAACTATTATTAGGATCTCCCCTATTCCTTGTGACTTATCTAGCCTCAGGTTCTTAAACTGATATTGATGTCAGATATAGGCTCCATCCTATGAAGTGGACCTTAAATCAAATTAGAGAGTGCTTGGTTACGCCTATAATGTTTGTACCATTTTGCACTGGTAGGCGTATCCAGCCAGGCTAGCTGTTGTAGCTCACAGGATTCACAACTGGGTAAGACTGAGAATTAGTTTTCCTTCCAGTAGCATGCATAGCCCCTTCCAACACTAGGAAAGCTAGCCAGCAGAGGTGAGGCTTTGAGGATGGGATTCTTGGTAGGTTAACCAGGCTCCAGTGGATGGACCCACACTGAAGGACATTTGGAGACACAAATTCAACTCTATAGGTTTTATTATATCACAT